>NC_042616.1:103148992-103475868 GCF_901001135.1 Rhinatrema bivittatum | reverse complement strand
CCCTTCAGTATTCTCAGAGGTGTATTATTATACAGTGCCTGGGCCAGGTTAAACCCTCTCCCTTCAGTATTCTCAGAGGTGTATTATTATACAGTGCCTGGGCCAGGTTAAACCCTCCCCCTTCAGTATTCTCAGAGGTGTATTATTATACAGTGCCTGGGCCAGGTTAAACCCTCTCCCTTCAGTATTCTCAGAGGTGTATTATTATACAGTGCTTGGGCCAGGTTAAAACCCTCTCCCTTCAGTATTCTCAGAGGTGTATTATTATACAGTGCCTGGGCCAGGTTAAACCCTCTCCCTTCAGTATTCTCAGAGGTGTATTATTATACAGTGCCTGGGCCAGGTTAAACCCTCTCCCTTCAGTATTCTCAGAGGTGTATTATTATACAGTGCCTGGGCCAGGTTAAACCCTCCCCCTTCAGTATTCTCAGAGGTGTATTATTATACAGTGCCTGGGCCAGGTTAAACCCTCTCCCTTCAGTATTCTCAGAGGTGTATTATTATACAGTGCCTGGGCCAGGTTAAACCCTCCCCCTTCAGTATTCTCAGAGGTGTATTATTATACAGTGCCTGGGCCAGGTTAAACCCCTCTCCCTTCAGTATTCTCAGAGGTGTATTATTATACAGTGCCTGGGCCAGGTTAAACCCTCTCCCTTCAGTATTCTCAGAGGTGTATTATTATACAGTGCCTGTGCCAGGTTAAACCCTCTCCTCTTCAGTATTCTCAGAGGTGTATTATTATACAGTGCCTGGGCCAGGTTAAACCCCTCTCTCTTCAGTATTCTCAGAGGTGTATTATTATACAGTGCCTGGGCCAGGTTAAACCCTCTCCCTTCAGTATTCTCAGAGGTGTATTATTATACAGTGCCTGGGCCAGGTTAAACCCTCTCACCTTCAGTATTCTCAGAGGTGTATTATTATACAGTGCTGGGGCCAGGTTAAACCCCTCTCCCTTCAGTATTCTCAGAGGTGTATTATTATACAGTGCCTGGGCCAGGTTAAACCCTCTCCCTTCAGTATTCTCAGAGGTGTATTATTATACAGTGCCTGGGCCAGGTTAAAACCCTCTCCCTTCAGTATTCTCAGAGGTGTATTATTATACAGTGCCTGGGCCAGGTTAAACCCTCTCCCTTCAGTATTCTCAGAGGTGTATTATTATACAGTGCCTGGGCCAGGTTAAACCCTCTCTCTTCAGTATTCTCAGAGGTGTATTATTATACAGTGCCTGGGCCAGGTTAAACCCTCTCCCTTCAGTATTCTCAGAGGTGTATTATTATACAGTGCCTGGGCCAGGTTAAACCCTCTCCCTTCAGTATTCTCAGAGGTGTATTATTATACAGTGCCTGGGCCAGGTTAAACCCTCTCCCTTCAGTATTCTCAGAGGTGTATTATTATACAGTGCCTGGGCCAGGTTAAACCCTCTCCCTTCAGTATTCTCAGAGGTGTATTATTATACAGTGCCTGGGCCAGGTTAAACCCTCTCCCTTCAGTATTCTCAGAGGTGTATTATTATACAGTGCCTGGGCCAGGTTTAAACCCTCTCCCTTCAGTATTCTCAGAGGTTTATTATTATACAGTGCCTGGGCCAGGTTAAACCCTCTCCCTTCAGTATTCTCAGAGGTGTATTATTATACAGTGCTTGGGCCAGGTTAAAACCCTCTCCCTTCAGTATTCTCAGAGGTGTATTATTATACAGTGCCTGGGCCAGGTTAAACCCTCTCCCTTCAGTATTCTCAGAGGTGTATTATTATACAGTGCCTGGGCCAGGTTAAACCCTCTCCCTTCAGTATTCTCAGAGGTGTATTATTATATAGTGCTTGGGCCAGGTTAAACCCTCTCTCTTCAGTATTCTCAGAGGTGTATTATTATACAGTGCCTGGGGCCAGGTTAAACCCTCTCTCTTCAGTATTCTCAGAGGTGTATTATTATACAGTGCCTGGGCCAGGTTAAACCCTCTCCCTTCAGTATCTCAGAGGTGTATTATTATACAGTGCCTGGGCCAGGTTAAACCCTCTCCCTTCAGTATTCTCAGAGGTGTATTATTATACAGTGCCTGGGCCAGGTTAAACCCTCTCCCTTCAGTATTCTCAGAGGTGTATTATTATACAGTGCCTGGGCCAGGTTAAACCCTCTCCCTTCAGTATTCTCAGAGGTGTATTATTATACAGTGCCTGGGCCAGTTTAAACCCTCTCCCTTCAGTATTCTCAGAGGTGTATTATTATACAGTGCCCTGGGCCAGGTTAAACCCTCTCCCTTCAGTATTCTCAGAGGTGTATTATTATACAGTGCCTGGGCCAGGTTAAACCCTCCCCCTTCAGTATTCTCAGAGGTGTATTATTATACAGTGCCTGGGCCAGGTTAAACCCTCTCCCTTCAGTATTCTCAGAGGTGTATTATTATACAGTGCCTGGGCCAGGTTAAACCCTCTCCCTTCAGTATTCTCAGAGGTGTATTATTATACAGTGCCTGGGCCAGGTTAAACCCTCTCCCTTCAGTATTCTCAGAGGTGTATTATTATACAGTGCCTGGGCCAGGTTAAACCCTCTCCCTTCAGTATTCTCAGAGGTGTATTATTATACAGTGCCTGGGCCAGGTTAAACCCTCTCTCCTTCAGTATTCTCAGAGGTGTATTATTATACAGTGCCTGGGCCAGGTTAAACCCTCTCCCTTCAGTATTCTCAGAGGTGTATTATTATACAGTGCCTGGGCCAGGTTAAACCCTCTCCCTTCAGTATTCTCAGAGGTGTATTATTATACAGTGCCTGGGCCAGGTTAAACCCTCTCCCTTCAGTATTCTCAGAGGTGTATTATTATACAGTGCCTGGGCCAGGTTAAACCCTCTCCCTTCAGTATTCTCAGAGGTGTATTATTATACAGTGCCTGGGCCAGGTTAAACCCTCTCCCTTCAGTATTCTCAGAGGTGTATTATTATACAGTGCCTGGGCCAGGTTAAACCCTCTCCCTTCAGTATTCTCAGAGGTGTATTATTATACAGTGCCTGGGCCAGGTTAAACCCTCTCCCTTCAGTATTCTCAGAGGTGTATTATTATACAGTGCCTGGGCCAGGTTAAACCCTCTCCCTTCAGTATTCTCAGAGGTGTATTATTATACAGTGCCTGGGCCAGGTTAAACCCTCCCTCCTTCAGTATTCTCAGAGGTGTATTATTATACAGTGCCTGGGCCAGGTTAAACCCTCTCCCTTCAGTATTCTCAGAGGTGTATTATTATACAGTGCCTGGGCCAGGTTAAACCCTCTCCCTTCAGTATTCTCAGAGGTGTATTATTATACAGTGCCTGGGCCAGGTTAAACCCTCTCCCTTCAGTATTCTCAGAGGTGTATTATTATACAGTGCCTGGGCCAGGTTAAACCCTCTCCCTTCAGTATTCTCAGAGGTGTATTATTATACAGTGCCTGGGCCAGGTTAAACCCTCTCTCTTCAGTATTCTCAGAGGTGTATTATTATACAGTGCCTGGGCCAGGTTAAACCCTCTCCCTTCAGTATTCTCAGAGGTGTATTATTATACAGTGCCTGGGCCAGGTTAAACCCTCTCCCTTCAGTATTCTCAGAGGTGTATTATTATACAGTGCCTGGGCCAGGTTAAACCCTCTCCCTTCAGTATTCTCAGAGGTGTATTATTATACAGTGCCTGGGCCAGGTTAAACCCTCTCCCTTCAGTATTCTCAGAGGTGTATTATTATACAGTGCCTGGGCCAGGTTAAACCCTCTCCCTTCAGTATTCTCAGAGGTGTATTATTATACAGTGCCTGGGCCAGGTTAAACCCTCTCCCTTCAGTATTCTCAGAGGTGTATTATTATACAGTGCCTGGGCCAGGTTAAACCCTCTCCCTTCAGTATTCTCAGAGGTGTATTATTATACAGTGCCTGGGCCAGGTTAAACCCTCTCCCTTCAGTATTCTCAGAGGTGTATTATTATACAGTGCCTGGGCCAGGTTAAACCCTCTCCCTTCAGTATTCTCAGAGGTGTATTATTATACAGTGCCTGGGCCAGGTTAAACCCTCTCCCTTCAGTATTCTCAGAGGTGTATTATTATACAGTGCCTGGGCCAGGTTAAACCCTCTCCCTTCAGTATTCTCAGAGGTGTATTATTATACAGTGCGTGGGCCAGGGTTAAAACCCTCTCCCTTCAGTATTCTCAGAGGTGTATTATTATACAGTGCCTGGGCCAGGTTAAACCCTCTCCCTTCAGTATTCTCAGAGGTGTATTATTATACAGTGCCTGGGCCAGGTTAACCCTCTCCTTCAGTATTCTCAGAGGTGTATTATTATACAGTGCCTGGGCCAGGTTAAACCCTCTCCCTTCAGTATTCTCAGAGGTGTATTATTATACAGTGCCTGGGCCAGGTTAAACCCTCTCTCTTCAGTATTCTCAGAGGTGTATTATTATACAGTGCCTGGGCCAGGTTAAACCCTCTCTCCTTCAGTATTCTCAGAGGTGTATTATTATACAGTGCCTGGGCCAGGTTAAACCCTCTCTCCTTCAGTATTCTCAGAGGTGTATTATTATACAGTGCCTGGGCCAGGTTAAACCCTCTCCCTTCAGTATTCTCAGAGGTGTATTATTATACAGTGCCTGGGCCAGGTTAAACCCTCTCCTCTTCAGTATTCTCAGAGGTGTATTATTATACAGTGCCTGGGCCAGGTTAAACCCTCTCCCTTCAGTATTCTCAGAGGTGTATTATTATACAGTGCCTGGGCCAGGTTAAACCCTCTCCCTTCAGTATTCTCAGAGGTGTATTATTATACAGTGCCTGGGCCAGGTTAAACCCTCTCCCCTTCAGTATTCTCAGAGGTGTATTATTATACAGCGCCTGGGCCAGGTTAAACCCTCTCCCTTCAGTATTCTCAGAGGTGTATTATTATACAGTGCCTGGGCCAGGTTAAACCCTCTCCCCTTCAGTATTCTCAGAGGTGTATTATTATACAGTGCCTGGGCCAGGTTAAACCCTCTCCCTTCAGTATTCTCAGAGGTGTATTATTATACAGTGCCTGGGCCAGGTTAAACCCTCTCCCTTCAGTATTCTCAGAGGTGTATTATTATACAGTGCTTGGGCCAGGTTAAACCCTCTCCCTTCAGTATTCTCAGAGGTGTATTATTATACAGTGCCTGGGCCAGGTTAAACCCTCTCCCTTCAGTATTCTCAGAGGTGTATTATTATACAGTGCCTGGGCCAGGTTAAACCCTCTCCCTTCAGTATTCTCAGAGGTGTATTATTATACAGTGCTGGGCCAGGTTAAACCCTCTCCTTCAGTATTCTCAGAGGTGTATTATTATACAGTGCCTTGGGCCAGGTTAAACCCTCCCCCTTCAGTATTCTCAGAGGTGTATTATTATACAGTGCCTGGGCCAGGTTAAACCCTCTCCCTTCAGTATTCTCAGAGGTGTATTATTATACAGTGCCTTGGGCCAGGTTAAACCCTCTCCCTTCAGTATTCTCAGAGGTGTATTATTATACAGTGCCTGGGCCAGGTTAAACCCTCTCCCTTCAGTATTCTCAGAGGTGTATTATTATACAGTGCTGGGCCAGGTTAAACCCTCTCCCTTCAGTATTCTCAGAGGTGTATTATTATACAGTGCTTGGGCCAGGTTAAACCCTCTCCCTTCAGTATTCTCAGAGGTGTATTATTATACAGTGCTTGGGCCAGGTTAAACCCTCTCCCTTCAGTATTCTCAGAGGTGTATTATTATACAGTGCCTTGGGCCAGGTTAAACCCTCTCCCTTCAGTATTCTCAGAGGTGTATTATTATACAGTGCCTGGGCCAGGTTAAACCCTCTCTCTTCAGTATTCTCAGAGGTGTATTATTATACAGTGCCTGGGCCAGGTTAAACCCTCTCCCTTCAGTATTCTCAGAGGTGTATTATTATACAGTGCCTGGGCCAGGTTAAACCCTCTCCCTTCAGTATTCTCAGAGGTGTATTATTATACAGTGCCTGGGCCAGGTTAAACCCTCTCCCTTCAGTATTCTCAGAGGTGTATTATTATACAGTGCTTGGGCCAGGTTAAACCCTCTCCCTTCAGTATTCTCAGAGGTGTATTATTATACAGTGCTTGGGCCAGGTTAAACCCTCTCCCTTCAGTATTCTCAGAGGTGTATTATTATACAGTGCTTGGGCCAGGTTAAACCCTCTCCCTTCAGTATTCTCAGAGGTGTATTATTATACAGTGCTGGGCCAGGTTAAACCCTCTCCCTTCAGTATTCTCAGAGGTGTATTATTATACAGTGCCTGGGCCAGGTTAAACCCTCTCCCTTCAGTATTCTCAGAGGTGTATTATTATACAGTGCTTGGGCCAGGTTAAACCCTCCCCTTCAGTATTCTCAGAGGTGTATTATTATACAGTGCCTGGGCCAGGTTAAACCCTCTCCCTTCAGTATTCTCAGAGGTGTATTATTATACAGTGCCTGGGCCAGGTTAAACCCTCTCCCTTCAGTATTCTCAGAGGTGTATTATTATACAGTGCCTGGGCCAGGTTAAACCCTCTCCCTTCAGTATTCTCAGAGGTGTATTATTATACAGTGCCTGGGCCAGGTTAAACCCTCTCCCTTCAGTATTCTCAGAGGTGTATTATTATACAGTGCCTGGGCCAGGTTAAACCCTCTCTCTTCAGTATTCTCAGAGGTGTATTATTATACAGTGCCTGGGCCAGGTTAAACCCTCTCTCTTCAGTATTCTCAGAGGTGTATTATTATACAGCGCTTGGGCCAGGTTAAACCCTCTCCCTTCAGTATTCTCAGAGGTGTATTATTATACAGTGCCTGGGCCAGGTTAAACCCTCTCCCTTCAGTATTCTCAGAGGTGTATTATTATACAGTGCCTGGGCCAGGTTAAACCCTCTCCCTTCAGTATTCTCAGAGGTGTATTATTATACAGCGCTTGGGCCAGGTTAAACCCTCTCCCTTCAGTATTCTCAGAGGTGTATTATTATACAGTGCCTGGGCCAGGTTAAACCCTCTCCCTTCAGTATTCTCAGAGGTGTATTATTATACAGTGCCTGGGCCAGGTTAAACCCTCTCTCTTCAGTATTCTCAGAGGTGTATTATTATACAGCGCTTGGGCCAGGTTAAACCCTCTCCCTTCAGTATTCTCAGAGGTGTATTATTATACAGTGCTTGGGCCAGGTTAAACCCTCTCCCTTCAGTATTCTCAGAGGTGTATTATTATACAGTGCCTGGGCCAGGTTAAACCCTCTCCCTTCAGTATTCTCAGAGGTGTATTATTATACAGTGCCTGGGCCAGGTTAAACCCTCTCCCTTCAGTATTCTCAGAGGTGTATTATTATACAGTGCTTGGGCCAGGTTAAAAAACTGACATTCCCTAAGGGGAGGGGAAAGGGGAGGAGCTGTGTTTAGGTGGGGAATTTAAACAGGGCACATATATTTAAATTTTGCCACCGCTGGTGCTGTTTTGCCTGCCTGATCAGCTGCCTGAAAAATAATGGGTACAATGTATGCCGTCTCATTCTTAGAACCTATTTCATGTTCATTTCAGGCATTCTGAGAACCCTTAACAAAGTCTTGTATGTGCATTTATCCTTTTATGAACAGTCATCCTTTCGTATACAGGACATTCAAGAGCGCCTATGCATCAATTAGGGCAATTCAAAGAACTCAAAATAAAAAAAGGGGGATAACAATAATCTTTGAGTCTCAAGAGAAACTCCCTATAAATTCCCTGGCTGGTGCACAGTCACGGAAGCCAATATTCAGTGAGTTGGCTAACTTAGCAGCGATATTCAACATAGCAGCTATGAAACTGAATATACTCTGGTCTCTTATAGTTAGTTGGAAAAGTTTATCGGGCTAACTATTGGACAGCCAAATAACTGTCCTAGACTAATCTGGCTAACTTAGGGCTGGATTCACCATTCTCGCAGAGAATGGTGAATCCAGCAGTAACGGGGGCGGGCCTACGATAGCCGGCAGTGATCGCACCACCGCAGTGTTATCACTGCTGGCTTTCGCACCCAATAGTGCCACCGTGAAAGGTGGTGCTCTTGGGTGTGCTACTGGCGGCGATAACGGTGCTTACCTTATCGCCACCAGCGAAGATAGCGCCGCGTCCGCCTCCTCCCCTCCCCACCCCGACTTCACCCTGACTCCTCCCTGACTCCGCTCCCGGCAAGCTATCACACACGAAAAGTCCCTTTTCACGTGCGATAGGCTTAGAAAATGACCCCCCTTACCTGGATAAGGCTGAAAATCAGTACTTAATTTGCTAAATAAGCCAAATAAATAGCTCCCCCCAAAATGACTCCATCCTGTGCCTCACTTATCCAGCTAATTGTTTTACTCAAACAGCCAGCTGAGTAGCAACCAGGCAAAATATTCATATAGTGCCACTTAACCAGCTAAGGGGGTCATGTATCAAAGTGCTATATGGCATTTTCGCATGCAAAAAACACCTTTAATGCATGCAAAAGCACCATAATGTTTGGTGTGATGCAAATGAGAAGATGTTGGGGTGGGAACTTTGGCCAAGTGAGCTGGGCTCACAGTTTTGTGAAGCTGTATTGCATGGTTTTAACTACACCTTTTTCATTTGTGTAAAGTCATGCAATAGGGATTTATCACTGTTGCAATGTTTTTTGGACGTGCCATTTTGAGAAAGAGAGAGAACATAGACATAATGCAATCATGCTAGATAGATATTTATATCTCTATGGGACGCCCACCTTGTTACTCGAGGTGAGGTTTAGGTATTAGTGTAGGGGTTAGGGGCCACTTTGACATTCAAAGTGAGATGTACGAACAGAACAGTGCTCTCTTGTGAAGATTTGATGACCTTCGGAGTGAGGAAACTCACCCAAAGATGAGATTTGTGCAGTGTTCTCTCAGCCTAGCTTGATGGACTCTACCTAGGTAACATCAAGCTAGGTTGAGAGAACATTGCACAAATCTCATCTTTGTGTGATTTTCCTCACTCCGAAGATCATCAAATCTTCACAAGAGAGCACTGTTCTGTTCGTACATCTCAATTTGAATGTCAAAGTGGCACCTAACCCCTACACTAATACCTAAACCTCACTTCGAGTGACTAGGTGGGCCTCCCATAGAGATATAAATACCTATCTAGAGGGAAGCCATTATGGTTAGTCTTTCTTTCTCTCTCTTCTCCCCACACTAAGATAGTGCTTTGCATAGGTATTAGCATAAACTGCCTATTACCTTAAAACACACCCCTTTTCCTATTGCATGCGATGTTTAGTGCACTTTGATAAATCCAGGCCTAAGTCAGAACCTAAATGGTTAGCTAGTGCTATTGACCTTATGAACATTTTCTGATGTAGAGCGATTTTATATATCTACATATTAATATCTCTCTCTCTCTCTATAGATTGCATATATATATATATATATATAATTTTTTATTTATTTATTTATTTATACATACATACATACATACATACATACACATAGGGGCAGATTTGTTCGTGCAACCCGGCGCGAACAAATCTGCGCCCGATTTTATAACATGCGCGTGCAGCCGCGTGCATGTTATAAAATCCAGTGTTGGAGCGCGCAAGGGGGTGCACAATTGTGCAACTTGCGCGCGCCAAGCCGCGCAGCCTGCCTCCATTTCCTCCACTCCGAAATCGGAACGGCCTCGGAGGGAACTTTCCTTCCATCCCCCTCGCACCTTCCCCTACCTAACCCGCCTCCCAGCCCTACCTAGAACTCCCCCTTACTTTTGTTGAAGAAGTTACGCCTGCCTCCTGTCAGGGGTAACTTTATGCTTGCCAGCCAACGGCCGGCCCACGATCCCAGGCACAGCAGAAAATGGCCACTGTGCCTGGAGGCTCAGGCCCCGCCCCGCACAGACCGCCCATACCCTGCCCCTTTTTGCATGCCCCAGGACATACGCGCATCCTGGGACGCGCACAGGGGCAGGCAGGGGCAGCTTTTCGGGGGTTACGCGTGTATCCCTTTGAAAATCTGCCCCATAATAAAGAGAAAGCAAATGTTGCTTACCTGATGTAACAGGTGTTCTCACAGGACAGCAGGATGTTAGTCCTCACAAATGGGTGACATCGAGGATGGAGCCCACCACGGAAAACTTCTGTCAAAGTTTAACAGAACTTTGACTGGCCCCTACTGGGCATGCCCAGCAAGGCACTGACCCTGCAGCCAGCAGGGGTCTCCCTTCAGTCTGATTTTCAAAGCTACAGGCAGTGCCTAAAAAAGTAAAAACGAAAACGAACCCAACACCGCGGGGTGGAGGGTTTCGTGAGGACTAACATCCTGCTGTCCTGTGAGAACACCTGTTACATCAGGTAAGCAACATTTGCTTTCTCACAGGACAAGCAGGATGGTTGTCCTCACAAATGGGTGAGTACCGAGCTGAGGATGTCCCGACTTGCACCAAATGCACCCAACGACGTGCAAGAGGCACAACAACTGGGGTGGAATTTGGTAAGGGCATCCGCACCCTACCGGGAAGGTGGAAGGGTGTTGGTACATCATGTTGGAAAAAGGTTACGCAAGACAGATTGGCCGAAGATGGAGTCCTGTCTTCCAGCTTTGTCCAAACAATAGTGGGCTGCAAAGGTATGGAGAGAACTCCAGGTGGCAGCCTTACAGATGTCAGGAAGCGGCACCGATCGAAGGTGTGCTACTGAAGTCGCCATGGCCCTCACAGAGTGTGCTTTTACACGGTCTTGAAAAGGAATGCCAGCTTGCTGATAGCAGATGCAGTCCGCCAACCAGGAGGAGAGAGCCTGCTTACCCACAGGTTGTCCTAACTTGTTAGGATGGAAGGAGACAAATAATTGAGTGCTCTTCCTGTGAGCAACTGTACGGTCTAGATAAAAAGCTAGAGCCCGTTTACAGTCGAGGGTATGCAGAGTCTGTTCCCCAGAGTTGGAGTGGGGCCTGGGAAAAAAGATAGGTAGTATTATGGATTGATTGATATGAAACTCAGAAACTACCTTAGGTAAAAATTTAGGGTGAGTGCGGAGTACCGCCCTGTCTTGCAGGAGTTTAGTGTAAGGCGGATAGGTGACTAAGGCCTGTAACTCACTAACCCTGTGAGCTGAAGTGATAGCCAACAGGAATAATACTTTCCATGTGAGATACTTCAATTCACAGGAGTGCAGAGGTTCGAAAGGCGGTTTCATTAGACGACCAAGAACCAGATTAAGGTCCCAAGATGGGGCCGGAGGACGTAAGGGTGGCTTCAGATGGAGCAAGCCTTTAAGAAAGCGTGTTACCAGGGGTTGTACTGAAATAGGGACACCCTCTATACCTTTATGGAAAGCGGCTACCGCACTGACATGCATCCTAATGGAAGAGGTTTTAAGACCTGATTCCGATAGATGCCATAAATAGTCCAAGAACTTAGAGATTGGACAGGAAAGGGGATCAAGGGACTGAGAAGTGCACCATGATGTGTACCTTTTCCATTTATATGAATAGGATCTTCTGGTGGAGGGCTTTCGTGAAGCTATCAGGACACGAGAAACCGAATCTGAAAGGTTGAAAGGCTGAAGGACTAACCTTTCAACATCCATGCCGTCAGGGACAAGGCTTGGAGGTTGGGATGGAGGAGGCATCCGTCGTTTTGAGTGAGCAGATGCGGATCCGTTCCCAGAGGGATGTGCCTGCGGATGGAGAGATCCTGGAGTATGGGAAACCACACCTGGCGTGGCCAGTGGGGTGCTATCAGGATCATGGTTCCTCCGTCCTGGCGAAGCTTCACGAGAGTCCTTGACAGAAGAGGAAGTGGAGGGAATGCATAGAGCAGACCTGTCGTCCACTTGAGGGAGAAGGCATCCCTCGGCCGAGAGTGCTGGCTCCGAATGAGAGAGCAGTAATCGTCCACTTTGTGGTTCTGAGGGGACGCAAAGAGGTCTATGCGGGGAGAACCCCACTTGTGAAACAGAGAGGTCGCTACCAGAGGATCGAGTGACCATTCGTGTGGTTGGAAGACACGGCTTAGCTGGTCTGCCAATACATTGTCTACTCCCAGCAGGTAAGTGGCCCTGAGGTACATGGAGTGGGAGAGGGCTTCCGCCCAAATCTGCGCAGCTTCCTGACACAGAAGGAAGGAGCCTGTGCCTCCCTGCTTGTTTATGTACCACATGGCCACTTGGTTGTCCGTCTGGATTAAGATTATTTGATTGGATAGATGATCTTTGAAAGTTCTGAGCGCGTAGCGGATTGCTCGAAGTTCCAAGAAATTTATCTGGTGTTCGGCTTCCTCTGGTGACCATAACCCTTGGGTTTGGAAATCGTCCACATGGGCCCCCCAACCGATGTGGGAAGCGTCGGTGGTTAGGATTACTTGTGGATCTGGGAGGAGAAAAGGTAAGCCCTGAAGGAGGTTGACGAGTCGTCCACCAGGTTAAAGACAGGCGTAGCGCTTGTGAAACTGTGACTATGGAGGACAGAGGCTGAAAAGCTTGAATCCATTGGTGTCGCAGAGTCCATTGTGTTACTCTCATGGCTAGTCGGGTCATGGGAGTGACTTGAACCGAGGATGCCATGTGTCCTAGGAGAATGCTTCCTACAAGCTTTCCCAGAGAGCTAAGAGCAGGAAGAATAACAACCCTCCCATCCCACAGCAATTTTGTAATGTTTATTTGCTTTATTTATGTGTTCTTAGTAGATCTTAGTTTGTATTCTACTTTATAATAGATTAACTGTGCTATATGTTCCATGTAAACCGCCATCTCGGCGATAGTTATCTCTGTTATCTGTGAACCGGAGTGATATGTATATTATACAGGAACTTCCGGTATATAAAAACCAAAAATAAATAAATAAATAATGAGGAATTGGCGAGCCGTGGCAGTGTGTTGACTGGAGCTGGCGAGCCAGGGACATGAGAGTTTGGACCCGTTGAAGTGGAAGGTAGGCCTTTGCCTGTAAGGTGTCCAAGTCTGCCCCAATGAAGGATAAGGTTTGAGATGGGACTAAGCAAGATTTTTCGTAATTGACAAGAAACCCTAAGGAAAGGAGTGTGTGAATTGTCAATTTTAGGGAGGATTGAGCAATCTGAGGGGTAGAGGCCCTGATTAGCCAATCGTCCAGGTAGGGGTAGACGTGGACACCTTCCTTCCTGAGGAATGCTGCTACCACTACGAGACATTTGGTAAAGACTCGTGGAGCAGATGCCAGACCGAAAGGTAGTACCCGGTACTGATAATGGTCGCGGCCTACCAGAAAACGCAGATACTTGCGATGAGATGGTGTTATGGCAATGTGGGTATAAGCGTCCTTGAGGTCGAGAGAGCACAGCCAATCCCCCTTTTGCAGCAGAGGGAGCAGCGCGCCCAGGGTTACCATCTTGAACTTTTCTTTTTGAAGGTACTTGTTGAGGGCCCGAAGGTCCAGAATGGGACGTAGCCCTCCTGATTTCTTTGGTATTAGGAAGTATCTGGAATAGAATCCTGTCCCTTGTTGACAGGGAGGGGCGGGTTCTATAGCATTTGATTGTAGAAGAAGGGATACTTCTTGCTGTAATTGAGCCAACTGGCTGGTTAGACTCCATGCCTGAAGGGGCGGGGAGTCTGGCGGGAGAGCCATGAAGTTGAGGTGGTAACCCTGTGCGATAATTGCTAACACCCAGTGATCTGAGGTGATCTGTTTCCAACGGTGTAAGAAGTGGAACAGTCGACCCCCCACAGGAATGTATGGAAGAGGGATCTGGCATGTGCTCAGTAGAGGGAAGTCAAAGGCCCGCCGCAGGCCCAGGAGGTGGGGCTACAGTAGATCTTTGCTTTCTTGGCTGGCGAGGCTGAGGCCTGTTGGAGGACCGTGCAGGACGAGGCCTAGCTGATGGAGGATAATAGCGACGTGGTCGAAAGAACGACTTCTTAGAGTCCTTCTTTGGTGGTTGCTTGGAGGACACGTCAGGTGGGACAGACGAGAGTTGTTTCAACGTCTCATGGTGATCTTTTAACTCTGCCACAATCTGTTGAATTTGTTCTCCAAACAAATTGTCGCCTAAGCAGGGTAGATCAGCAAGACGATCCTGGACCTCTGGGCGAAGGTTAGACGCCTTTAACCAAGCCCAACGTCTGGCTGAGATGGCTGTGGCTGAAACTTTTGTGGAAGCATCGAATATGTCGTAGGCAGTTCTAATCTCGTGCTTCCCTGCTTCAAATCCTTTATGAAGAAGGGCTTGAAGCTGTGGTTGGTACTGGTCCGGCAACGTGTCAGCATAGTCTTGCATCTGCTTAAGGATGGCTCTGTTGTATTGAGTCATGTAAAGTTGATATGAAGCTATGCGTGAAATCAACATAGCTCCATGATATACTTTTCGTCCCACACTATCCAGGAATTTATTGTCCTGAGTAGGTGGAGTGGAAGAGTGTGGCTTAAGACGTTTGGCCTTCTTCTGCGCAGACTCAACCACAACAGAACGATGATCCAGTTGAGGCTTTTGAAAACCTGGTGCTGACTGGACAAGATATGTGGAGTCAGCTTTTTTGTTAACTGGTGAAATAGATGAAGGAGATTCCCAGTTTTTCTTTAGCAGATCCAAAAACACCTGGTGAATAGGGATGGAAGCGATGATTTTTGGAGCATCCAGAAATTGGAGTAGTTCCATCATCTGGTGTCTGTCATCGGCTTCAGATTGCAACTGAAAAGGTACAACTTCTGACATCTCTTTTACAAAATTAATGAAAGAGAGATCCTCAGGAGGAGATCTTTTTCTACTCTCTGTAGGAGATGGTGGTGAAGGCAAATCTGTGTCAGAAGATGTATCATCATCATCACCCCAGGTATCGTAGGGATCATGTGGGACTTGAAGCCCTGAAGGACCTGGTTGAGGCTCTGAAGGCATCGATGGAAATCTAGATGGAATCGGTGCTGCAGGTGGAACTAGGAATGGCATTGAGGGCTTCGGTGCTGCCGATGGAATCGGTGCCGGACGCGGAATCGATGGAGCCGAAGGATAAATCGGTGGAGATATACCAGAAGGTACCGATGGAACCACCCCGGAAGGGGGAATCCGGAACGGTGTTTCTCCTGCCGATGAGAATCCAGTCGGAGACGGTGGTGTTGTCGATGGTACTGGAATTACCGATGGAAGGGCCGTCATAAGTGCCTCCATGCGGTGCAGTAGAGGTGCTAGAGCTTGCACCAACGGCTCGGTGGTCGATTCCCTCCTCGGTGGCGAAGTCGGTGCCGGCGTCGGTGCCGGAGGCGGTGCCGGAACCGGTGCCAGAGACGGTGCCGATGGAGGTTGTAATTTCTTCATCGCTTTCTCGATGGCCTCCTGGACCAGCCGGTCCAGTTCTGCCCGGAGACCAGGGGTAACAATACCCGGCTCGACGGGAGATGGAGGCTGAGGCAAGGCCGGAGGGACCACCGTAACCGGTGGGATCACGGCCCCCACACCCCGAGAGGGTGAGGGTTTCCTCGGTGCCTGCGAACGAGACGTGGAGGGTGTCCGGTCTGATCGCGGCTTCTTAGTCGGTGGCTCGGCTTGAGCGGAGGTCGATGGCTGTGGATCCTCGACAGGCCGAGACTTGTGCCGTTGATGGCGATGCTTTTCTTTCCGATCCCCTCGCCCATCCGGGGAAGGGACGGGAGTCGACGGCCGAGAAGCGATCGATGGCGGACGGTCACCGGAGGGTTGACGGTGATGGTGCAACTTCGACGGTGCCGGTTCCGATGACGTCGATGCTATCGATGGCGTTGGGGTGGGTGCATGGAAGAGGAGCCCCATCTTCTCCATCCTGGCTTTGTGACCTTTGGGTGTCATTAAGGCACATTTGGTGCAAGTCAGGACATCATGCTCACTACCCAAACACATAACACAAACCCTGTGGGGGTCTGTGATTGACATAGTCCGGGTGCAATCCGGACAACGACGGAACCCCGTTGCCATGGCTGTAAGCCAAAATTTAGCCTGGGGATCGGTAAGTGCCAACAGGCCTCGAGGGCCAAAATCGACGGTAGTCGATGGAAAATGGCAAAAAACTTACCGGATTCCGTAAAGATGACAAAAATTTGTCGAAGGGAGACCCCTGAGGGGCAAATTTTCTTAGGAAATTAATTTCCAAATTCCTGTCAGGAACGTGGTAAGAGAGCTCCTTTCACCGCGTGGCAACTGCTGCGCGGAAAAAAGAAGACTGAAGGGAGACCCCTGCTGGCTGCAGGGTCAGTGCCTTGCTGGGCATGCCCAGTAGGGGCCAGTCAAAGTTCTGTTAAACTTTGACAGAAGTTTTCCGTGGTGGGCTCCATCCTCGATGTCACCCATTTGTGAGGACAACCATCCTGCTTGTCCTGTGAGAACACTAAAAAAAAACATGCATCCCAAAACAAACAACAATGACTGTTTGAAATTTATATTCAGGGAAGAAAAATCTAGTTAATAACTTACTGTTCAAGACAGCAAGCCAATAACTTGCCTCTTAAAATGCCATCAGACTTAGCAAGTGTTTTTAATCACCACTGGCATAAAAAACATCCCTATTTTATCCAATTTAAATATCAATTTATGTGAAAACTATCACCAGCAAAAACCAGCAGATTCAGCTCAAATATAACTGCAAGCATTCACTAATCACCCCAACATGAGGCCTCCCTTTCGCTATAGGATATAGTGTCTTCAGGGGGAAGTATGAAAGTTAAATGTAATGAACTCTTATAAATGCTTGTATAATAGCACTTTATAGTTGAACATTCTTTGGACATCAAAAACATAACTTCATTCATTTCATTTCATTTATTATTTATATACTGCAACTATCTTTTTTTACTAAAGCAGCCAAAGCGGCTTATAACAAGAAAAAAAAAATAAAATGCATAAAAACAAGTTTTTAAATCAAATTTTCCACCTAATCCCATCCTAATACTCAGATCTTGCTTGGATGAAAAATGTTATATAAATGCAAATTACTGTGTTTTTATTATGGCAACTATAATAAACAATTGATATTAATCATGATTTTCTAGCTTCATAGTTGGCTAACTACCTATGTCAGTCAGAAGAATGCGTATCTGGATAACTTTAGCCTTAACCAGCTGTATTCAACATACAGATAGCTAGGTGGCTGCAAGGAAAAAAAATATTTTGGGGTCTGCAGACCCAATCTCCCACCCCATTCACCCCACTAAAAAGCTAAAGCAGATATGGGACCTAGTGCCCCGAACTGCTCTCCCCTCCAAGCCCCACAAAAGATTAAAAAAAAATAGTTCGGGGCCTACCACCTGAGGAGCCTCCCCATTCCCCCAGCAAATGTGGAAAATATTTATGACCTCTGGGCCCCATCTTAATCCCCATCTTCCCCTCTACAGCCCCAAACAGAACGCTCCTGCCTCACCCAGCACCCTCCAAAACTCCCACAGCTGCCAGGCACGTGCTGCAATGGTACCATTTCTAGGAGCACCCAGTGTTGCTGTCAGAGATTTTCTGACAGCAAAGCTGGACACTGCTGGGAGCAGTACAATCGTACCATACTTTTGGTAGCTGTGGAGGTTCCTGAGTGAGGAGATTGTGTTCTGTTTGGGGCTGTGGGTGGGAGGGAGAAGCCCCCGTAGGCCACAAATATAAGGGGGCAGGGAAGCTCCCCTGACCATAGGCCCATAACTATATTTTAATCTTTAGGGGTGCTTGAGGGGTGTTAGGCCCCTTATCGGTTTTAACATTTTAGCAGGCTTGGAGATTGGGCCCACAGGCTTGCAAACATTATTTTTTGTTTGCAGACACTTAACTGGCTCTATGTTGAATGTAGCCGGCTCAGGCTAATGGTGCTAAAATTACTTTTGGAATGCTCATGGGAGCAGTTGACCCTTGGTGCTGCGGTGTGGTTGGCGCTGCATATTGGCGGGACTAGTGGGAGCTTCGCCTATACCAGCCACCTCCCTCGCAGGTTGAGCCCTTGGGTTCTGGCGGCTGGCAGGCCTTAAGTGGCTCCCCCAGGCAGTCCAGAAACAAGAGTCCAAGGCAGGTCAAATGTCAGTGCTGGCAGCAGGTAGCACAGATAGATGACCCGCCAGAGGTTGGGAGAGGCAGCAGACAGTGGAGATGGATAACTGGCCAGAGGTTGGGACAGGTGGCAGACGAGCAGGGTCATGTCCAAATTAGAAGGTCCGGCCCAGGCAGTAATCAAGGAAGATCAAGGTTCAAGCCAGGGACAAAATCTGGGTAGCCAAACCAAGGAGGATGGGATAAGGCAGGGACCAAGAACAAGACAAGACAATGAGCAGGGCAAGGCAAGACACGGACTAGGCAAGGGTAAGGCACAGAAAAGGCAGGATCACAATGAAGACAGGGACGCGGTAGAATAGCGACATGCACTGAGGCAAAAGGCACACAAGAGACCTGATGCTTAGGCGTTAGAGATGTGTCCAGGCCAGTTTTAAGTAGGGAAGGGAGCTGATGTCATTAAAGGGCACTGTGGAAACCTTCCTACCACGGCCCCTTTAAGAGCTGGCACATCGGTCGCACGCACGTGCCTTAGAGGAAGCCTGGATGGAGATGACATGGGTCGCGGCTATGCTGCGCTCAGCAGCTTTCCTGTCACAAGGACGTCGGGGCCTGTAAGTGGTGTTGGGGGCAAGTGTGGTGGCTCCTGAGGCCACCCCATGAGCTACCAAACTTAACAAATTTAGACCTGCTCTGAATATGCTTAGACTTACCTGGCTACATTTACAGGCCGATACAGTACAGTGCGCTCCGATGGAGCGCACTGTTAACCTGCCATTGGACACATGTTTTCCCTTACCCCTTATTCAGTAAGGGGCGGAAAACGCGCATCCAACCCGCGGAACCTAATAGCGCCCTCAACATGCAAATGCATGTTCATGGCCCTATTAGGTATTCGCGCGCGATTCAGAAAGTAAAATGTGCAGCCAAGCCGCACATTTTACTTTCAGAAATTAGCGCCTACCCAAAGGTAGGCGCTAATTTCTTCCGGCACCAGGAAAGTAAAAACTGCTTTTCTGTGCACCCTCCAACTTAATATCATGGCGATATTGTCGGAGGTCCAGAAGAGTAAAAAAAGTTTAAAAAAAAATTTGAAGTCGGCCGGCGGCTGCCGGGTCGAAAACCGGACGCTCAATTTTGCTGGCGTCTGGTTTCCAAGCCTGTGGTTGTCAGCGGGCTCGAGAACCGACGCCAGCAAAATTAAGCGTCGGCTGTCAAACCCGCTGACAGCCGCCGCTGCTGTCAAAAAGGAGGCGCTAGGGACGTGCTAGTGTCCCTAGCGCCTCCTTTTGCCTATTTCTACCGCCGGGCCGCATTTGAATACTGTATCGCGCGCACAGGCGAATGGCCTGTGCGCACGCCGGGAGAGCGGGCAAAATATCGCCATGATATTAAGTCGGAGGGTGCACAGAAAAGCAGTTTTTACTTTCCTGGTGCCGGAAGAAATTAGCGCTCTCCTGCGGACTTTACTGAATCGGCCTCAGTCAGATAGCACTGATATTCAACCCTACCCAGCTAAATTTAAGCCCTGCTCCCAGAACTCCTGTTTTTTTTAAAATCTGGATTAGAATTAGTTGGCTAATGATTTAGCCGGCTAAAACTTATCCATAAAGTGAGGGGTGAGGGGGGGGGGGGGGTTATATTTAAATTCCCAGGTTTGTCTGGCTAAGTTCCGAACTTAGCCGGATAAACCATTTTGAATGTTGACATCTTTATCTGTACCTTTTTTTCATATCTTTGAAATGCTTCCTAAAAATTTGTTTGGTGTGCACACACAACTGACAGGGTGTGATATCTCTGTAATTGCTTTTCTCACAGGACAAGCAGGATGGTTGTCCTCACAAATGGGTGACATCGAGGATGGAGCCCACCACGGAAAACTTCTGTCAAAGTTTAACAGAACTTTGACTGGCCCCTACTGGGCATGCCCAGCAAGGCACTGACCCTGCAGCCAGCAGGGGTCTCCCTTCAGTCTTCTTTTTTCCGCGCAGCAGTTGCCACGCGGTGAAAGGAGCTCTCTAACCACGTTCCTGACAGGAATTTGGAAATTAATTTCCTAAGAAAATTTGCCCCTCAGGGGTCTCCCTTCGACAAATTTTTTAGTCATCTTACGGAACCCGGTAAGTTTTTTGCCTTCTTCCATCGACTGCCGTCGATTTTGGCCCTCGAGGCCTGTTGGCACTTACCGATCCCCAGCCTAAATTTTGGCTTCAAGCCATGGCAACGGGGTTCCGCCGTTGTCCGGATTGTACCCGGACTATGTCCATCACAGACCCCCACAGGGTTTGTGTAATGTGTTTGGGTAGTGAGCATGATGTCCTGACTTGCACCAAATGTGCCTTAATGACACCCAAGGGTCGCAAAGCCAGGATGGAGAAGATGGGGCTCCTCTTCCATGCACCCACCCCAACGCCATCGATAGCATCGACGTCATCGGAACCGGCACCGTCGAAGTTGTACCATCATCGTCAACCCTCCGGTGACCGTCCGCCATCGATCGCTTCTCGGACGTCGACTCCCGTCCCTTCCCCGGATGGGCGAGGGGATCGGAAAGAAAAGCATCGCCATCGACGGCACAAGTCTCGGCCTGTCGAGGATCCACAACCATCGACCTCTGCTCAAGCCGAGCCACCGACAAAGAAGCCGCGAACAGACCGGACACCCTCCACGTCTCGTTCGCCGGCATCGAGGAAACCCTCACCCTCCCGGGGTGCGGGGGCCGTGATCCCACCGGTTACGGTGGTCCCTCCAGCCCTACCTCAGCCTCCCTCTCCCGTCAAGCCGGGTATGGTTACCCCTGGTCTCCGGGCAGAACTGGACCGGCTGGTCCAGGAGGCCATCGAGAAAGCGATGAAGAAATTACAACCTCCATCGGCACCGTCTCCGGCACCGGTTCCATCGCCGCCCCCGGCACCGACACCGGCACCGGCTTCGCCACCGAGGAGGGAACCGAGCCGTTGATACAAGCGCTAGCACCGCTACTGAGCCGCATGGAGGCGCTCATGACGGCCCTTCCATCGGTGATTCCAGTACCATCGACAACACCACTGTCTCCAACTGGATTCTCATCGGCAGGAGAAACACCGTTCCGGATTCCCCCTTCCGGGGTGGTTCCATCGGTACCTTCTGGTATATCTCCACCGATATATCCTTCGGTTCCATCCATTCTGCGCCAGGCACCGATTCCATCGGCAGCACCGAAGCCATCGATGCCATTTCTGGTTCCACCTACGGCACCGATTCCACCTCGGTTTCCATCGATGCCTTCAGAGCCTCAGCCAGGTCCATCAGGGCTACAAGCCCCACATGATCCCTATGATACCTGGGGTGATGATGATGATACATCTTCTGACACGGATTTGCCTTCGCCACCATCTCCTACAGAGAGTAGAAAAAGATCTCCTCCTGAGGATCTATCTTTCATTAATTTTGTGAAAGAGATGTCAGAAGTTGTACCTTTTCAACTACAATCTGAAGCTGATGACAGACACCAGATGATGGAACTCCTTCAATTTCTGGATGCTCCAAAAATCATCGCTTCCATCCCTATACACCAGGTGTTTTTGGATCTGCTCAAGAAAAACTGGGAATCTCCTTCATCGGTGTCACCAGTTAACAAGAAAGCTGACTCCACATACCTTGTCCAGTCAGCACCAGGTTTCCAAAAACCTCAACTGGATCATCGCTCTGTTGTAGTTGAGTCCGCGCAGAAGAAGGCCAAGCGTCTTAAGCCTCACTCTTCTACCCCACCTACCAGAGACAACAAGTTCCTAGATAGTGTTGGACGGAAAGTCTATCATGGAGCTCTGTTGATTTCACGCATAGCTTCATATCAACTCTACATCACTCAATACAATAGAGCCATCCTTAAGCAGATGCAAGACTATGCTGACACGTTGCCGGACCAATACCAACCGCAGCTTCAGGCCCTTCTTCACAAGGGATTTGAGGCAGGGAAGCACGAGATTAGGACTGCCTACGACATATTCGATGCTTCCACAAAAGTTTCACCACAGCCATCTCAGCCAGACGTTGGGCTTGGTTAAAGTCATCCAACCTTCGCCCAGAGGTTCAAGATCGTCTTGCTGATTTACCCTGCTTAGGCGACAATTTGTTTGGAGAGCAAATTCAGCAGATTGTGGCGGAGTTAAAAGACCACCATGAGACGTTGAAACAACTCTCATCTGTCCCACCTGAGGTGACCTCCAAGCAACCGCAAAAGAAGGACTCTAAGAAGTCGTTCTTTTGACCACGTCGCTACTACCCTCCGTCAACTAGGGCTCGTCCTGCACGGTCCTCTAACAGGCCTCAGCCTCGTCAGCCAAGAAAGCAAAGACCTACTGTAGCCCCACCTCCTGGGCCTGCGGCGGGCCTTTGACTTCCCTGTACTGAGCACAAACCAACTCCCTCTTCCACACATCCCTGTGGGAGGTCGTCTGTACCACTTTTTACACCGTTGGAAACAGATCACCTCAGATCAGTGGGTGCTCGCAATTATCGCACAGGGTTACCACCTCAACTTCCACCAGACTCCCCGCCCCTTCAGGCATGGAGTCTAACCAGCCATTTGACTCAATTACAACAAGAAGTATTCCTTCTTCTACAATCAAATGCTATAGAACCCGTCCCTCCTTGTCAACAAGGGAAAGGATTCTACTCCAGATACTTCCTAATACCAAAGAAATCAGGAGGGCTACGTCCAATTCTGGACCTTCGAGCCCTCAACAAGTATCTGCAAAAAGAAAAGTTCAAGATGGTAACCCTAGGCGCCTTGCTCCCTCTGTTGAAAAAGGGGGATTGGCTGTGCTCTCTCGACCTCAAGGACGCTTATACCCACATTGCGATACAACAATCTCATCGCAAGTATCTGCGTTTTCTGATAGGCCACGACCATTATCAATACCGGGTACTACCTTTCGGCCTGGCATCTGCTCCACGAGTCTTTACCAAATGTCTCGTAGTGGTAGCAGCATTCCTCAGGAAGGAAGGTGTCCACGTCTACCCCTACCTGGACGATTGGCTAATCAGGGCCTCCACCCAACAGATTGCTCAATCCTCCCTAAAATTGACAATTCACTCACTCCTTTCCTTAGGGTTTCTTGTCAATTACGAGAAATCCTGTTTGGTCCCATCTCAGACCTTATCCTTCATTGGGGCAGACTTGGACACCTTACAGGCAAAAGCCTACCTTCCACTTCAACGGGTCCAAACTCTCATGTCCCTAGCTCGCCAGCTCCAGTCGCAACACACTGCCACAGCTCGCCAATTCCTCATCCTCCTAGGACACATGGCATCCTCGGTTCAAGTCACTCCCTTGACCCGACTAGCCATGAGAGTAACACAATGGACTCTGTGACACCAATGGATTCAGGCTTTTCAGCCTCTGTCCTCCATCGTCACAGTTACACAAGCGCTACGCCTGTCTTTAACCTGGTGGACGACTCAAGTCAATCTCCTTCAGGGCTTACCCTTTCTCCTACCAGATCCACAGGTAATCCTAACCACCGATGCTTCCCACATCGGTTGGGGGGCCCATGTGGACGATTTACAAACCCAAGGGTTATGGTCGCCAGAAGAAGCCGAACACCAGATAAATTTCTTGGAACTTCGAGCAATTCGCTACACGCTCAGAGCTTTCAAAGATCGTCTATCGGATCAGATAATCTTAATCCAGACGGACAACCAAGTGGCCATGTGGTACATAAACAAACAGGGAGGCACAGGCTCCTTCCTTCTATGTCAGGAAGCTGCGCAGATCTGGGCAGAAGCCCTCTCCCATTCCATGTACCTCAAGGCCACTTACTTGCCGGGAGTGGACAATGTATTGGCAGACCAGCTAAGCCGTGTCTTCAAACCACACGAGTGGTCACTCGATCCTCTGGTAGTGACCTCTCTGTTTCACAAGTGGGGTTTTCCCCGCATAGACCTCTTTGCGTCCCCTCAGAACCACAAAGTGGACGATTACTGCTCACTCATTCGGAGCCAACACTCTCAGCCGAGGGATGCCTTCTCCCTCAAGTGGACGACAGGTCTGCTTTATGCATTCCCTCCACTTCCTCTTCTGTCAAGGACTCTCGTGAAGCTTCGCCAGGACGGAGGAACCATGATCCTGATAGCACCCCACTGGCCACGCCAAGTGTGGTTTCCCATACTCAAGGATCTCTCCATCCGCAGGCACATCCCTCTGGGAACGGATCCGCATCTGCTCACTCAAAACGACGGATGCCTCCTCCATCCCAACCTCCAAGCCTTGTCCCTGACGGCATGGATGTTGAAAGGTTAGTCCTTCAGCCATTTAACCTTTCGGATTCGGTTTCTCGTGTCCTGATAGCTTCACGAAAGCCCTCCACCAGAAGATCCTACTCATATAAATGGAAAAGGTACACATCATGGTGCACTTCTCAGTCCCTTGATCCCCTTTCCTGTCCAATCTCTAAGTTCTTGGACTATTTATGGCACCTATCAGAATCCGGTCTAAAGACCTCTTCCATTAGGATGCATGTCAGTGCGGTTGCCGCCTTCCATAAGGGTATAGAAGGTGTCCCTATTTCCGTACAACCCCTGGTGACACGCTTTCTTAAAGGCTTGCTCCATCTAAAGCCACCTTTACGTCCTCCGGCCCCATCTTGGGACCTTAATCTGGTTCTTGGTCGTCTAATGAAACCACCTTTCGAACCTCTACACTCCTGTGACTTGAAGTATCTCACATGGAAAGTATTATTCCTGTTGGCTATTACTTCAGCTCGCAGAGTTAGTGAGTTACAGGCCTTAGTCACCTATCCGCCTTACACTAAACTCCTGCAAGACAGGGCGGTACTCCGCACTCACCCTAAATTTTTACCTAAGGTAGTTTCTGAGTTTCATATCAATCAATCCATCATCCTACCTATCTTTTTTCCCAGGCCCCATTCCAACTCTGGGGAACAGACTCTGCATACCGTAGACTGTAAACGAGCTCTAGCATTTTATCTAGACCGTACAGTTGCTCACAGGAAGAGCACTCAATTGTTTGTCTCCTTCCATCCTAACAAGTTAGGACAACCTGTGGGTAAGCAGGCTCTCTCCTCCTGGTTGGCGGACTGCATTTCTTTTTGCTATCAGCAAGCTGGCATTCCTTTTCAAGACCGTGTAAAAGCACACTCTGTGAGGGCCATGGCGACTTCAGTAGCACACCTTCGATCGGTGCCGCTTCCTGACATCTGTAAAGCTGCAACCTGGAGTTCTCTCCATACCTTTGCAGCCCATTATTGTTTGGACAAAGCTGGAAGACAGGACTCCATCTTCGGCCAATCTGTCTTGCGTAACCTTTTTCCAACTTAATGTATCAACACCCTTCCACCTCCCGGTAGGGTGCGGATGTCCTTACCAAATTCCTCCCCAGTTGTTGTGCCTCTTGCACGCTGTTGGGTACATTTGGTGCAAATCAGGACATCCTCAGCTCGGTACTCACCCATTTGTGAGGACAACCATCCTGCTTGTCCTGTGAGAAAGCAAATGTTGCTTACCTGATGTAACAGGTGTTCTCACAGGACAGCAGGATGTTAGTCCTCACGAAACCCGCCCGCCACCCCGCGGTGTTGGGTTCGTTTTGTTTTTACTTTTTAGGCACTGCCTGTAGCTTTGAAAATCAGACTGAAGGGAGACCCCTGCTGGCTGCAGGGTCAGTGCCTTGCTGGGCATGCCCAGTAGGGGCCAGTCAAAGTTCTGTTAAACTTTGACAGAAGTTTTCCGTGGTGGGCTCCATCCTCGATGTCACCCATTTGTGAGGACTAACATCCTGCTGTCCTGTGAGAACACCTGTTACATCAGGTAAGCAACATTTGCTTTATTAAGTTTCAGACCTTTACACTTTGCATCATGTGATAAGCTCCATTTAGCTTCTGTCCACAGAATCTATTTAATCCTATGAAAAACTGAATGGCACTGTATCAATGAGAAGCTAGTGAAGGGGTCCAATGGCACCTTCATTTGAGATTGTAGCAATTCTAAAACCCTTGTTTGGTAGTTTCTAGAATTTTGACAAAGGTGATTTCTTTACAAATTTTTATACGTTTACAAAAAATATTTTTATAGTCACAAAGAGATGTGCAACTGGGCATTTTTTTTTTTATACAATGCACATTATAATAATAATTTACAATTCCCCCATCTGCAGAGAGCATGCAAGACACAAAGAAGAAATAAAAGTGATGAAGCATGTTTTTTATTTTCACTGTATACATTCCCACACAGTAGCGGTTCGCACAGCTGTGGAGTTTTTTTCACATCTGAAAGAAAACTCCAGATAATGCTGCTGCCATTATTATCTCTGCTGTAAGCGAGCTGGTACAATGCACATACATTTTAGAATGGCAGATTCCTGGGCCCTGCTAAGTCAAGCAGAGATCATTAAGTGAAACAGTTCACCTAGGACTGAAATATACTGCTTTATTATTTACCATAGCTCACTTGTTTAAAGAGTCAATGCGTCTCACGGGCACCACTCTTTGAGAACTGCTGAATGATTCCATGTGGCACAAAAATGTTTTTTTGATTGCCTTGCAGTTTTTGTTTTGAAACAAAAGGTGAGAGGATCCCTCATAAAAGGAGGCGACCCGGGCGTGTCCTGGGGTCGCCGAGAGTAACACAGGGTCGGGTAGGAGGCAAGGCAGCTAGAAGCGGGGGGAGGGGGGGGGTGAGTTGGAGAGCGGGGGAGAGGGACCAATGGCAGCTGGCATTTGGAAAAGCCGCGCTGCCATTGGACGAGGGGGCTTAGGATTCAGGCAGGGCTAGCTGGTAACGGTTAGTGAGGTATTAGGCAGCAAGGAAAGCGGAGGCGATTTTGCTTCCCTTGGCTTGCTGGTGCCGAATCCTCAGGTCGGGCCCCGAGGTACCATAGCTGCCTGAGGCTTGGTTTCCTATCATCATGCGGCGTGCAAAATCCAAGTTGGCCAGCAGGCCTCCGGCGGTACCGCAAGCTAACCCGCCTGCGAGGTCCCGGTCGGCTCGTGCTGCTGCTGCAAAAGCGATTGTCAGCCCCACAAGTGTGAGTACGGCGGCGGACCCCCCCTGCCTTCGTGTCCCTCCCTCCTGGTCCCGGCCCCCCCCATCGTCTCCCTCCTTCCCTATCTGTCTGATTCGGGCGAGAGCGGGCCAGAAGCGGATGCCGGGCCTTGCCCTAGCCCTCCTCCTCGCGCCCCCGTGTGCTCTCCTCTGCCCCCTCCTCCTGGAACGGCCGAGACTGTACATACTTTCACCTTCCTTGGCCGCCCCCTGCGCGACGAGGCGAGCCCGGGCGCCAACTTCGCTCCCTTCCCATCTGCCCCTGCAGCTTCGGTTCCCGCCGCTCCTGCGTCCGCTGACGCCGTGCGCCTACGGGACCCACGTGTTACCCCCACCTCACGAGAGCCGTGACTTCCCAGGCCCCAGGCCCGTACTGGTTCGAGTAGTCGCAGCTCAACCCGCCTCCCTGCGTCCTCCGGCAGGCTCACCCTCAGCCCCCCCGGATTTCCTCGGGGCGCCGTATGGCGCCACGAGGGTACGGGCCCCAGGACCATGCTGTTGCGCGGGGTCGCGGCTCAACCCGACACACTGCGTCCCGCGATAGGCTCTCCCTCAGCCCCCCCAGGATGTCCTCATGGCGCCGAACGGCGTCAACTGTCGGTGTTCACGCCGGCAAAAAACGAGGTGGGTGGGTTTCTGCTAGGGCCAGACCTAGCCGTGAAAGCCTAGCGGACGAGCAGCCTTCCCTTCCCGGGTATCCCCTTCCGCGAGCAGCCTCAAATACCTCCTTGCCTCCAGCAGCATTTACTACCTCACAAGAGGCGGCTGCTGTGTCCGCATTCCTGGAGCGGATGGCCAGGGCTGGATACGGGTTCGTCCCGGTTTCTGGGGCTCCCCAAAGGGACAGCCAGGGCTTCGGAACGTGGCATGCTGGTCCGGCCCCCCCCCCCTTGGGTGGCCTAGTTTTTCCTCACAGCATGGAGGCGGGTGACTCCGATATCCGGCGGGCTGGTAAGCGACAGGCGGCCGATCCCTGTGCAGGGGACGGCGGAATTGCAGCCCCCCCGGATGAAGAGCGCCCGGGTCCGTCCCATCTGGAGGCCTGGCGCGAACATGCGACGGTGGCTTCCATGGTCCCTGACAGCGGCGTTTTCGGTGGAGATACGTTGCCTGGTGCGAGCGGATCGACCCCAGGAGCGTGGAGTGGTGACGTTGTCCGGGACGAGGTGCCTGCAGGTAAGTCAGTAAAAATATCTGTGAGTTCAGGAGGTAAGGTTCGGGGCAAGAGGTCTCGGCCCACCTCCCGTTCCCCTTCTTCTTCCTCAACATCCAGCTCCAGTGGGAGCGCAGCCCGTACAAGGTTAGCCGTCGATGAGGGTCCGCAGTATGATGTCGGCCACCCAGCCCTGGCATCCTTGACCGAATTATGGGAAGAGGTGCCTAGGCGGCTGGTGAAACGCATACGTAAACGGAAATTTGTCAATATTTTCAAGTTGCTCGAAGGCCGCAGGGGGGGGAAGAAAGGCTCCAAGAAAGCCAAGAAACGTACTAGACGGCGCGGCACCGGACCTCGGATAGCTAAAAACATTGTTAATTGGGTGCGTGGTTTCCTGCGGCTAGCAAGCGTGGTTAGTCATTTTGACGCTTCCCAGTATGGCTCCCTACTTTCTTACGCGGATAGTATACTCGGTGCCTTCAAAGACTACGATGGTTGGGCATGGCTCAACTCCGATGAGAAGTTTCGCGATAAAATGGCGGGGAATCTGTTCATGTCCTGGGGGTCCCAGGACATTCACTTATGGCTTACACAAATGACTAATAAAGGAGTGCAGGCCAACCGGAGTGGCCCGCGCGCGGGGGGTGCGGGTGCTCAGCCGCATGCTGATCCCTCTGGGGCCGCTGCGGTACAGCCCTTTCGGCCCGGCTCCGGCCAAAAAGGCGATCAAGGGGTCAAGAGTCCGGGGGGTGGAACCGACATTTGCTGGAGGTTCAATAAGCTCACGTACCTCTTTCCCGAGTGTAAATTTCGGCATGCGTGCGCCACCTGTGGTGGCTCGCATTCCGCTCTGCGATGCACCCAAGGCCAGAGCGCCGGTGCCGTTAAAGGCGCCAAATGATTGGTCCGTTCTTAACAAAGCCGATTCTCCGATCATTTTGGCTGAGCTGGTTGCATCCTTACAACTTTACCCGGATCGAACCGCGGCTCGGCTTCTCTCCGAGGGGTTTCATTATGGTTTTCTCATTCCTTATGTTGGTCCGGGTTACGGGGGGAGGGCAAGGAATTCCCGTTCGGCTTCCCGGTTGGCTCCTGTGGTTCGAGCCAAGCTGGCTGACGAACTCGCCTTGGGAAGAATAGCAGGCCCCTTTTTGAGTCAGCCTTTTGCGGCAATGCATTTGTCGCCCCTGGCTGTTATACCCAAGAAGGTGCCGGGTAAATTCCGTCTCATTCTTAACCTCTCTGCCCCGGTCGGTTCGTCCGTGAATGATTTTATCCCTCCAGAGGCCTGCGCTGTTGCCTATGCCTCCTTTGATGATGCTGTCGCATTGGTTCGTGAGGCGGGTCCAGGGGCTCTTTTGGCAAAGGCGGACATTGAATCCGCTTTTCGCTTGCTCCCCATTCACCCGCGCAGTTTTCCGCTGCTCGGCTTTTACTTTGATGGTCACTACTTTGTGGATCGGTGCCTGCCCATGGGCTGTGCGGTCTCCTGTGCCCTTTTCGAGGCCTTCAGTACGTTCATTCATTGGGCTACGAACGCGCATAATGATTGCGCGGCTTCCGTCCATTATTTAGACGACTTTCTTTTTGTAGGCCCGAGGCACGACAATATGTGTCGTCGCCAATTGGATGGTTTCCTTTGTACTGCCGAGCGTTTGGGTGTCCCAATCGCCCATGACAAAACGGAAGGTCCGGTAACCAGGTTGACATTTCTTGGCATAGAGTTGGATTCCGTGGCCATGGCCTGCCGATTGCCGGTTGAAAAGTTGGTGCAGCTTCATGGGTTGATTGCGGTCGTTAAAGGAGCGACTAAGGTTACGTTAAAGCAGCTACAAGCCTTAATCGGCTCGCTAACTTTTGCCTGCAGGGTCATACCTATAGGTCGTGCGTTTATTCGCCGCCTCTCTGCTCGGACGGCGGGGGTCCGGGCAGGTCATCATTTTATACGCGTTACCTAGACGGTACGGGATGAGTTGACCATTTGGGATGAATTCCTCACCTCCTTCAATGGGGTTTGCATTATGCAAGCTCCTGAGGTGTCTAATGTGGACCTGTCACTGTATTCGGACGCGGCGGGGGCATCTGGTTTGGGTCTGTATTTCTGGGGCAAATGGTGCGTGGAACGTTGGCCGGCGAGTTGGGTTGAGGCCGGCACGGTCACGAATATCACCTTTCTGGAACTTTTCCCCATCCTGGTGGCGCTGACGCTGTGGGGTGAGGACTTAGCCAACAAACGCGTGGTGTGGTGGTGCGACAATTTGGGAGTCGTTCAGGTGGTCAATAAGCTGGCGGCCAAGTGCCCGCAGGTTTCGGCTTTAGTACGGGAAATGGTGATGTTATGCCTCCGTTGGAATGTTACCGTTAAAGCGCGCCATGTTCCTGGCACTCAGAATATCATTGCTGACGCTCTCTCTCGTTTTAAGTGGGACGTCTTTCGCGCTGCTGCTCCGCACGCTCGCCGCACTGGGGACCGGGTGCCGGCCTGCCTCTGGAAGCTTGGAACTCTGTGACGTCGGACCTTCTCCAGCGCTCGGTGGCTCCAGCTACGTGGAAGGCCTATCTCTCAGGCAATCGATATGTGACCCGTTTTTTGTCTTCTTCCGGGTGGACTGGGGGGGCCGTGCGGGAGGGCGAGGTTGTTCGTTTTATCCTGTGGGCTAAACGGGCGGGGTTTTCTGTAGCCTCGGTTCGGAGCCAGCTGGCAGGCTTCGCCTTCTTCCACAAACTGGCGGGGTTCGGTAGCCCGCTGCGTAGTTTTTTAGTGCGGAAGCTATTGGCTGGCTGGGGTCGGGAAGCGGGCCGACGGAAGGATCGCCGACGGCCCATCCGTTTTCCTGACCTGCTACAGATTGCTGCGGCTTTGCCCAGGATCTGTTGTTCGGCGTTCGAGTTAGCTCTGTTCCGGTTGGCTTTCGCGTTGGCCTTTTTTGGGGCGTTTCGGCTCGGGGAGCTCGTGGCGCGGTCCAAAGGGGACGGGGGTGCGGCGGGTCTGTTAGTGGACGACGTCTGTTTGTATGAACATAACGTCACGCTTCGTCTTCGGAGCTCCAAGACGGATCAGGGGGGCATCGGAGCATGGGTTTCTCTACCGCGCGCCTCCCATGCCCTGGTGTGTCCGGTTCGGACAGCACTACAGTACGTGGTCTTGCGGCCGGCGACCGGGCGGCATTTCTTAGTGCACGCGGACGGGACTCCGCTCACGCGATTTCAGTTCACGGCGGTACTGCGTAAAGTGGTGACCTTTTTAGGGTGGGATGCGGGATGTTACACCTCGCATTCCTTTCGTATCGGTGCTGCCACGGTGGCGGCTGAGATGGGGTGGGCGCCGGCCCGTATCCAAGCCTTGGGTAGGTGGAAGTCGACTGTGTTCCGGGGCTACGTCCGGGGGGGGCCGGGGGGAGGGGAGGTGGCTCGGGACGGGAGTTGGCGGCCATGACTGCTAATGGCTGTTTTTTCTCTTGCAGACCCGATCGGGCTTGCGGCTGTGGCGTCGCCCAGAGACTGTGCTTGGATTGTGGGCCACTCTTTTGTACCTCGGGCTCACCGTCGCGCTCGGAGGCGACCCTACGGGGAGAATCTAAACGTGGCTGCACTGCAGGAGGGAGTGGTGCGCTGGCTGGGAAAAGGGGGCATGACATGGGATAGCTTATGTGACTTCTTGCAAGGCAACGTAGAGGCATTCGGTTTTCCCAGATTCCTTGTTATTCATTTGGGCAGCAACGACATTGGTCACCTCACCTGTCGTGCGTTCATTAAAATTATCCGTAAAGACCTCGCATTTCTCCTGAATCGCTTGCCCAACACGAAATTGGGGTGGTCTGACATCATCATTCGCCTGCGCCACCGGGAGGAGCCCATGTGGCGATATGGTGTCAAAAAACTGAACCGACAAATTGGCAAATGGTTGGTTCGAGAAGGCGGGTTTTGGATCAGACATGATTGGTCATGGGAAGTCTTGGAGGGGTTTTTTTTGGGTGATGGGGTTCACCTTTCAGACATTGGCCTGGACCTCTTCAACAATGCCTTGGAGGAAGCCCTTCATTTGCAGATCCAAGTTTGGCCACAGTGGGGGAACAAGGGCATTTAATTTGCCTTGTTGGTGGCGGTAACCCGAGCCCTATGTGATTGTGTATTATTTGAAATTGGGAAGAGCACGTTGGAGGGGGGGGTAATGCTCGTGCAGTTTGGGGCTGCTGCACGAGAAGGCCTAAAGAGCAAGGGGGGGCCGATGCTCAGGCCGCAAACTTACCCTCGCCGATGACGTGGCGGGGTAGGTGAAAGGGGGGGGGGGGGCTCCAAGATGCTTACCATTGGGCCGCGATGGTAGGTAAAGAATGGCATGCGGCAGAGGAGGTGGAGGAGGGGGAGTTTAATTTTGGACTAATGTTAAGTGTGGCTCGGGTTAGGTTTTAATAAACTGCGGCCTTATTTGTTATTCCAATCATTGGTTGTGTTTAATTTGTTGGTAATGGTGTGAGATTGTTGGAGGGCGTGCCTGAACGACTGGTCCCGAGTACTTGTGTTAAAGAGGAAAGCACATTTTATTTGTTGCAGCAAACAGCATTTGGTTCTAGACTATTCCTTCTGTAGTGCAAACTATACTCTAAGGTACACTGCATGCGAAGAAGAGCTAAGGAGAGTCAGTAGAGTCATATTAGATGACCATAACAAAGCATGGAGAGAGAAAGGTAATACTTAGGAGAAGATCTGACCAGGTTTCTGAGTAATTTTCATACTGCTCGGCAGATAGAATTAGTTGGGGAAAGCATGTGCCACAAGTATAGCCCAAATGAAGTGCATTTCTCACTCTCTGGTCAAGTTGCCTTTGTCCCTCACCCTGCTGTTCAAGTTCCAGTGCTGAGACGTTGTGCCGGGCTCACGCCCCACTGGACCCTGCTGAGCTACTGCTATTGCAGCCCAGGAAATCTCTGCTGGGTGATGGCAGGAGAGGCAGTTGCAGGGTGGTGGTGCAGCACTGGGGTAAGGAGATCCCTGGACCTATAGTATCTGGTCTGCTTCTGGCCTAGCCCATGGTGGCTGCAGGGCAGCTTCTCCAGACTCTCTTCACTGTGCCTGTCTGTGTAGCAATCTGTCCGTATATTTCCATTCATATGTGTATCTGCTATATGTATATGGATGTATGTGCAGACAGAAACAATGAACATGCCTATAAATAGGATTTAATACATTACAAATTATCAGGAGCTTTTGCTGGTTGTTTTCTATAGAGACCTTGAGCCTATTTTACCAACCTCCTCTGGCAGAACTAGCCTGATTGACCAGCTAAAGCCCAATGGGACAGCTAAAGCCCAATGGGACAGCTGATATAGCACTGGCTTAAGTGGGCTAGCAATGCTTTTCCTGTGCCAAGAGGAAGTAACAAAATACACATCTATTCAAACTTGCACAGTTTCCTATAACACCCTTTGGGTGATGCAAAGGAGCATTTCAGAAAACAACATAGTAATTTATGGTTAAGTGTGGGTGACAGTGCTTAGCAAATGAAATACCCTAATTACATTTAATTAAGGAATTCCTCACATTGTTTTAAGGTCATAATTATTGTAATTAGATTCATGCTGCATCATTTAATTAGTGTGACTATGTGCTCCATTTATAAACAGGTGTAAATCTGTGAAATGCTCATACCCCAACCTTCCCCAGAGTAATTTAGGCAAGGTTGTGGCTAGTGAATGTGGCTGCTGGTATATTTGATAGATCAGGGGGTAGGCAACTTTGGTCCTTGAGTGTTGCAAGCTGTTTGGGCTTCAGGATATCCACACTGAATATTCATGAGACACATTTGAATGCACTGCCTCCATTGCATGCAAAAGAAACTTATGCATATTTATTGTGGATATTTCATGTAGCAGCCTCCTCAGGTAATACAATATAACTGGTATCAAGGGAGGGATAGACTGGCACATAAGAAACTCCCTTGGCCCCACTATAAATTAGAGACCCTGGGATTTTTTGGGTTCATGATCAATCAGGGTTAGACATTGTCTCTGCACTTACTCTCTATATTTATTAATTTATTTTATTTTATTTAAAAATTACTTATTGATCACCTGATCAAAATCTTTCCAAACTATGTACAACATACTATAAACTACTACTACCAAAGAGCAAAAACCCGGATTGATAAACTCACCAAATGCAAAGTAATCCGAGCCAACCACCCTCTAAAGAGAACAAGTATCAGAATATTTTGAGTGCTCTTATAATTAATCCACAGGCTTTTGTCTGCAATGGGCTTCAACCAGCATCATGTTACTGAGCGCATTGATTTTACGTCCTTTACTCATTCCCATTTTTCATTTTAACAACTTTATTCCTTTTCAACCTCAAACATCACCCTTAATTATTTTTTACCCAAAATACTCTTTTTATATCTTTAAAAATCTTCTTTAAACATATCTTTTAAACATCAAACTGCTCTCCACATTCACTCAGTATTTATGCCTTCCCGACATTGACAATGTTTCGGCAACTTCTGGCTGCCTCAGGGAAATATGCCTGATCTGGAAAACAAACAAACATATGCAGAATAAAACATTAGAAAGCCAATATAAAAGGGAGGAAGTGACCTCATCGCCAGCAATGACTGCTTGCTTTCAGACTCCTGCCCCGGCTCAGCTCAATCCATCCCCATCCAGCCCTGAAACACTAGATTTGCCGGTTTTTAATGTCATCCTCACCCGCTTACACAGCAGAGATGTCCCTGCCGCGGGAAAAAAGTGGATTTGTAGGGTTTCTCGTTTGCCAGCACTGCGGTGCAGATGGCGGCAGGGGAGGCGGATCGGGAACACACAGGCCAGGTGGCACTGGAGGTGAGCGCGGCTGGAGGGGACGGCATGGGAGGCACAGCGCTGAGTCGGGCCGAATTTATGGGCTGGTTTGGCGAACTCAGGGGCTCTATGTCTGGGCTGCAGCAAAATATCAGGGATCTGCGCTCGGAGATAGCCGGGGAGATCGCAGCTCTGGGAGGCAGAGTGGAGGAGGTGGAAACCCAGCTGGAGGACTAGGCCTCAGAACTTGCTAACTGCAAGATAGCTCAGGACAAACTACTAAAAGTGAATGGGGAGCTGCAAAACAGGCTGAAAGACTTAGGGCCGGATTTTAAGACGTGGATGCGCGGGTGTACATTTGTGCGCGCAAGCCGGCGCGCAGAAATGTACGCCCGATTTTGTAACATGCACGCATGTTAGAAAATCAAGGGTCGGTGTGTGCAAGGGGGTGCACACGCCAAGCCCTAGGGGAGCCCCGATGGCTTTCCTTCTGCCCCCCCACCTTCCCCTCCCTTCCCCTACCTAAGCAGCTCCCCAGCCCTACCTAAACCCCCACCTAACCTTTGTTTTACAAGTTTTGCCTGCCTCAGGCAGGCATAGGTTGTGAGCACCAGCCGAGCTACCCTACAGAGGCCTCTGGCCCCGCCCCGCACCCCCGCCCCTTTTTTCAAGCCCCGGGACATAAGCGCGTCCTGGGGCTTTGTGCGCGTCATCGGGCCTATGCAAAGTTGGCTTGGCGTGCGTAACCCCCCTACGCGCATAAATCCAGCTGGATTTACATGCTTAGGGCTTTTAAAATCTGCCCCTTAGAGAATAGGTCATAGAGGGCTAATCTGCGTTTTAGAGCAGTGGTTCTCAACCCTGTCCTGGGGACCCCCCCAGCCAGTCGGGTTTTCAGGATACCCACAATGAATATGCATGAGAGAAAATTTGCATACACTGCCTCCATATCATGCAAATTTTCTCTCCTGCATATTCATTGTGGATATCCTGAAAACCCGACTGGCTGGGGGGGTCCCCAGGACAGGGTTGAGAACCACTGGTTTTAGAGGAATCCCTGAATCATCTGAATACACAGACTGTAAGCAAGTGGTAAATAGCATTTGTGCTCAAATCCTGGGGCTTGAATCTGAAGGTTCTGAACCTACAGTGGTGATGAAAATGGAAAGAGCCCACAGGTCACTGGGGCCTCCAAGGGCTAACCGGCTGAGAGATATTGTTGTTTGCTTTCATAGCTATATGCAGAAAGAAGAAATCGCCATGAAAGCTCGTAAGACAGGACCAGTTCATTGGAAAGGAAACCGCATCGAGGTGTACCAGGACTTAGTACCTACTACCATTCGCAGGAGAAGGGACTTCAGAGAGGTGGTAGCTGCACTTCGTGCCCATAATGTTAAATATTGATGGTTATTTCCCTTTGGACTGAGCTTCACTGTTTCTGGAGTAACTTCCAGGATTTTTACACCAGATGAAGCGGGAGATATCCTGCAAGCGGCAGGTATGACTCTTCCTATTACCAGCTCCAATGCCTCCGATGGAACCGAGAAGCTCGGTCGACCTCGTGGCGAAACACCAAAATGCAACGCGTTGAAAAGGGAGGCAAACGGCTGCGGCGCCACTCAAGCAGATCCATGCATCTGAAAGACTGTCCAGGTTGATTGCTGATGGTGTCTGCCTTTGTGGATTTTCAAACACTCTAAGGATGAACATTCGACTTACTGGAAGATACAACCCTGGTGCTGCATACTGATGTTCAAGTTCAGGGTTTACATTTTCTATATATTTAATTTTCCTGTTTTTGAAGGGCTGAGCCGGGGGAGGGGGTGGGTTGGGGGGATGGGTATGACGATGTATGCATTCCTCCATACAGAAGCCCACTGGGTTTGGTGGTGGGCCTCATTCTGGTTGGTTATGGGGTGGGGGGTGGCACCGGGAAAACTGCAAACCCTGGCTACATAAGTCACATTCGATTTTTATGTTGTGGTTGCTGGTGGGGCTTCTTCTCTCAAAACCTCAGTTATGTATGGGGCTCCATCTTTACTCAGTCTTTAACAACACCTAATGATGGCTGAGATACGTTTATGTCTGTAAACACAAAGGGACTTAACTCACCCTATAAAAGAGAGTCCCTTTTTCAAGAGGCAAGGAGGGAACGGGCATTTGCTTAAGCATATGGAACGTTTGCTTTGGGACAAGTATTACTCTCAGAAATACTTAGTGTCCGCCACAGTTAAAAGGAAAAATTGTGGGGTGGGAATCCTTATAGCACGAACGTTGGTGGTAGATGTTAAGGATAGCAAATGTGATCCTGAGGGCAGATATATGGCGCTTAAATTATTGGTTGGGTCAACCTTGATTACCCTTCTGGTCCCAATTCTGAGCAGGGGATATTTATCCGAACTATATCAACTTTATTAGAAACTTGGGCAGAGGGACATGTAAGTAGGTGGCGATTTTAACCTAACCAGATACCCCTTTTTAGATAACTCAGAGACTTGGGGAGGGGGGCATCACAGGGATCGACAGGTTCTCAAACATTTGCTTTCTGATAGAGGGTTGGAAGACATATGGCAGTAACGGAACACCACCCAGCACAACTATACGTTTTATTCTCATATCCATAGTACATACTCCCATATAGATATGTTCCTTATTGATAAAGCTCTAGTAGCATTTACAGTAGATAAAGATATTGGCCTCATCACCTGGTCTGACCATTTCCCAATTTGGTTAGGGATCTGGCTTCCCTCCAAGCCAGCTGGTAAAACCTACTGGAGAATGAATGATAGTCTCCTCAACGACAAACCCTTTGTAGAATCTATCTCTAGGGACATCAAAGAATTCCTGAATCTCATTTGCACAGAGGGCATTCCTTCTTGTACTATATGGGATTGTCTTAAGGCAATGATGCGAGGTAAGGTGATTTCTCGAGCCAGTTTTCTCAATAAAAAAAGAAACTCTAGGCAGATAGTTACTACACCGGATAGCACATCTTTCGCTTAGTCATAAAAGGACCCTCGACCCCCAGAAACTAGACGAACTCAAATTTGCAAAAAAAGAATTACAGGCTCTAGATTTGGCAAAATTAGTCTTCCAGATGGACTTGTTGAAGCAACAACATTTTGAATTTGGGAATAAGGCCAGGTGCAACTTAGCTCGTAAACTAAAGGAAACAGCTGCTCAATCTCATATCCTAAGATACAAGATACCTCCGGGCCTTACTATATACTGCGGAAAAAATTAGTACTAGATTTACCAGCTTTTACACTGAGCTTTATGCGGACGACTGGTTGGTGGGCCCCTCTAACATAGATGATTACCTATGGGGGGTGGAACTTCAGACCCTCCCGGCGGACATACAGGATCTTCTTAACAGAGAGATTACGCATACAGAATTATATCAAGCCATACAAGAGTTAAAGGTGGGTAAATCTCCTGGACTCGATGGCTTTACCGCTAAATTTTATAAAGTGTTCCATGCCGAGGTGATCCCTCCTTTGTTGAAGATGTTTAACTCCTTGAGGGAGGATGGCTCGATTTAGTGGGTATAACGATTCTGGCCAAGGGAGGGCGGGATCCCACTCATTGTGGCTCATACCGCCCCATCTCTCTGATTAATGTTGCCCTCAAACTCTTGTCCAAACTTTTAGCCAACTGGCTAGTGTTAGTAGCCCCAATTCTGATCCATGAGGACCAGTCCGGGTTTGTGCCAGGCCACCTGGCCTCAGATAATGTGAGGAGGTCCTGGAGATAATCTGGCAAGCCAAAATGGCGGAGGTACCAATAGTGTTGTTAGGGGTTGATGCTGAAAAGGCCTGCTATAGGGTACACTAGCCAAACCTGTTTAAGGTTCTTGATAAATTCCAGCTAGGTGCCCATTTTGTTCAATGGATCAAGCGTTTATATGAAAACCCAAGGAGGAGCCTGAAGGTTAATGGGGAATATATAGCCCCATTCCCAGTAAAGAGTACCAGACAAGGGTGCCCCCTATCACCGCTTCTATTTGCTTTTTCCCTGGAACCATTTGCTGCTAGGGTGAGGGCACATCTGGGAATTCGGGGTCTATTGAAGGAATCCTATGATTACAAGATCTCAATGTTTGCAGATGACCTCTTGTTCACAATCACCAAACCTGAGGTCTCTTTACCTCCTCTACTGCAGGCCCTGAGAGACTTTGGTGGAGTCTCAGGCTTTAAAGTTAATAAGGATAAATTAGAGCTCCTCAATATATCAGCACAGCCCGCCCATTTTGATAATATTGCTTTGCACTCTTCACTTCCGACTTGCGAGGGAATGGGTGAAATATCTTGGCGTTAAGATTGGGCCGGAGTATGGGGACCTCTACAGACTAAATTATGACCCACTGTTTCATGCTATCCATAGAGATTTAGATCGTTGGGATAGGGGAATGTTTTCCTAGTTTGGGAGGATAGCTATAGTGAAGATGAATGTCTTACCTCGCCTCAGCTATCTCTTCCAAACGCTCCTGATACTGGTGCCAGATACTACAATAATACAATGGCAATGCAAGCTGCTTCGTTTTATTTGGAAGCGGAGACCTCCTAGAGTAGGTCATGCCACCCTTTTCCAAGGGAAACTACAAGGGGGACTCCAGGTACCTAATCTAATCTGGTATTTTGGAACATTTCAGCTAAGTGCGTTCCTTCAATGCCAATCAGGGGACTCACTTAAACTTAAGCCATGGGTAAGGATTGCCTCTCCTGCAAGCCATCAGCCTCCTCTCCATGTTAGGGCCTAGCAGAGGGGTCGTGGCGAGTCTAAGGATCTATCTCCCTTCATGCAGTTGCTATTTAACATTTGGGAAAAATGGAAGTTGATTAGTAGGAGATAAGCAAGTGTGCTACTTAACATCTTTTCTAAATGACAAATTATTCCTGCCAGGTACTGAACCCAGTGTATTTACCAGATGGGGAACTATAGGCCTCTACAAATGGGAACAAATGTGGGATGGGCAGAAACTTCTCTCCTTCCTTGACTTACAGCACCTAAACAGTTTACCAGCTACGGATTACTATGCATATAATCAGGTCTTATATTATTTCGTATAAGGTTGGAACTAAGTAAGGGCAAGTCTTTGTTTGAAAGCCTGTGTTCCCAAACATCCCGTGTGGAAAAACCCATTACGAGAATACTTTTGATTATTAGGAGGACATACCAGAGTAAAACATCGTTCCAGCGAGCATGGAAATGCGATCTGGGGTGGGATCTAGAGGATAGTGAATGGGATCAGATTTTTACCGCTGTTAGCAAGAGTTCAGTGTCCACCACTGTGGGAAATATGCGCTTGCCAGCAAGCCATTTCATCAGGGTTTAAACACTAACTTCCCTTCTCCCTGACCTTTGCCTGAATAAAAGCATCACTTGTGCTTAAGCCTCTCTGCCTAGGAAAGGATACCTGACTTCATGTATTTCTCTGGCTTATAATTAATCCTGATAGCCTGAAAGTAGGGCTGGGTGTTCCCTAGTCAGAGGCAGTACAAAGTCAGGAGGTATAGAATTCAGCAGCCAATGATATGATCCGTGCACACCCCCTGAGCCAAAACCAATAGTGTAGGGACTCGTCTGTTGCTATGGGAAAGTAGCCAATCATGTAATGATACATCATCTGCCTTTGTATGAATGTACAATAAAAGGAAGAGCCTCGTGAGGGCTCAGCCCTTTTTGCCTTCTCTTCCTGCCTGCGATGAAAGCTGCATCAAGTGTGTTCTTTGCCTCCATATTCAACACACCACCATAAAAGAAAATGGGTATAAGATATTATACCGTTGGTATGTTACACCGGAAAAAATCTGTAAAATGCATGGTGGGTCAGACAGCACTTGCTGGAAAAAGTGCGGACAAAATGGGACTTTTCTGCACATGTGATAAGCATGTTCGAAGGTGTCAAAGTTGTGGGAGGATGTCTGAGACTTTATTAACCAGGTGGCAGGAATAAATGTACCTGCAGATCCCAAAGTATATTTACTACGTGCCCCACTGGAGGCAGGCTCTACTTTTATGTCACGTTGGCTACAACATGTTTTTTCTGCTGCCACATGTGAAATTGCTTTATGGTGGCGCAAGGCTGAAGTGCCATCCTTAAACCAGTTTCTGTCCTGGTTGGAAACTTTCTATATGGGGAAATTAACAGCTATTAGATGTGAACACCTTCATATTTTTCAGAAAGTATAGCAGCCTTACCTAACCTGCAGGCCGATACAGTATAGTGCGCTACAACGGAGCGCACTGTTAACCCGCCACTGGACGCGCGTTTTCCCTTACCCCTTATTCAGTAAAGGGCCGAAAACGCGCGTCCAATCCGCCGAACCTGATAGCGCCCGCAACATGCAAATACCTGTTGATAGCCCTATTAGGTATTCCCGCGCGATACAGAAAGTAAAATGTGCAGCCAAGCCGCACATTTTACTTTCAGAAATTAGCGCCTACCCAAAGGTAGGCGCTAATTTCTTTGGGCACCGGGAAAGTGCACAGAAAAGCAGTAAAAACTGCTTTTCTGTGCACCCTCCGACTTAATATCATGGCGATATTAAGTCGGAGGTCCCGAAACGTTCCAAAAGTAAAAAAAAAAAAAAATTTGAAGTCGGCCGGCTGCTGTCTGGTTGAAAACCGGACGCTCAATTTTGCCGGTGTCCGGTTTCCGAGCCCATGGCTGTCAGCGGGCTCGAGAACCGACGCCGGCAAAATTGAGCATCGACTGTCAAACCCGCTGACAGCCACCGTTCTGGTCCAAAAGGAGGCACTAGGGATGCGCTAGTGTCCATAGCGCCTCCTTTTGCCTGTTTTTACCGCCGGGCCTCATTTAAATACAAAATTGCCCGGGCATTCGCCTGCTCTCCCGCGGACTTTACTGAATCGGCCCGCAGGAAAGGGAAGGGTGAGGACACTCATACATCGGGTACTAGAGGTATGTAACAGCCTTACCCCACTGCTCAACGATGCCCTCTGATCTAAGAAAACTAAAAAGTCATGGGATAGGAGGCGATGTCCTTTCGTGGATTACAAACTGGTTAAAAGACAGGAAACAGAGAGTAGGATTAAAAGGTCAATTTTCTCAGTGGAAAAAAGTAAACAGTGGAGTGCCTCAGGGATCTGTACTTGGACCGGTGATTTTCAAGATATATATATATAAATGATCTGGAAAGGAATATGACGAGTGAGGTTAACAAATTTGCGGACAATACAAAATTATTCAGAGTAGTTAAATCACAAGCAGATTGTGATACATTACAGGAGGACCTTGCAAGACTGGAAGATTGGGCATCCAAATGGCAGATGAAATTTAATGTGGACAAGTGCAAGGTGTTGCATATGGGGAAAAATAACCTTTGCTGTAGCTACACGGTGTTAGGTTGCATATTAGGAGCTACCACCCAGGAAAAAGATCTAGGCATCATAGTGGATAATATTTTAAAATAGTCGGCTCAGTGTGCTGCAGCAGTCTAAAAAGCAAACAGAATATTAGGAATTATTAGGAAGGGAATGGTTAATATAATGGAAAATGTCATAATGCCTCTGTATCGCTCCATGGTGATACCGCACCTTGAATACTGTGTACAATTCTGGTCGTCGCATCTCAAAAAAGATATAGTTGTGATGGAGAAGGTACAGAGAAGGGCAACCAAAATGATAAAGGGGATGGAACAGCTCCCCTATGAGGAAAGGCTAAAGAGGTCAGGACTGTTCAGCTTGGAGAAGAGACGGCTGAGGGGGGATATGATAGAGGTCTTTAAAATCATGAGAGGTCTTGAACAAATAGATGTGAATCGGTTATTTACACTTTTGGATAATAGAAGGACTAGGAGGCACTCCATGAAGTTAGTAAGTAGCACATTTAAGACTAATCGGAGAAAATTATTTTTCACTCAATGCACAATTAAGCTCTGGAATTTGTTGCCAGAGGATGTGGTTAGTGCAGTTAGTGGAGCTGGATTCAAAAAAGGTTTGGATAAGTTCTTGGAGGAGAAGTCCATTAACGGCTATTAATCAAGTTGATTTAGGGAATGGCCTCTGCTATTACTGGCATCAGTAGCATGGGATCTTCTTGGTATTGGGTACTTGCCAGGTTCTTGTGGCCTGGTTTGGCCTCTGTTGGAAACAGGATGCTGGGCTTGATGGACCCTTGGTCTGACCCAGCATGGCAATTTCCTATGTTCTTATCCAGGCAAGCCTCCATCAAGGTGCTTGCTCGGAATGATCTGCAAAATACCTAAGGTTTAAGCTAGGGACAGATTAGCTAGTGAGTGAATTAAATGGTCCCTTACATGCATTTAGACAGCTAGGAACATAAGTTAGATGTGTGAACAATTTTCAAGCCCTGTCTATGTCAAAGTATCAAAGGTGTGTAACTTTGGACAGTTGTCTAAGAAGGTGACATAGAAATGTGGCTTATTTATTTTAAACATTTATATTCCGCCCAGCCACAGATCTTGGTGGAGTACATTATGTCCAGATGTAATCTGAAAACATTTTAGAAATGGATGTCTAAATGTCATACCATTTATGAATCTATCCCTGTACCAAGTCTTAGAGCATCTAAGCAGGAAGGCATCTGCACTGATGATGATTTTAATACTTTTTTTTTTCTATCTTAAAGCAAAAACTGCCACCAACTTTAGAAAATAAAATGCCTATTGATTTACTGTACAGATTATAAAGATATGTTTGAATTCCTCAAGTATGTTTTTATTTTTTAACACTGACTCTGCTGTGACCGTTTGATATTATAAATGTTTTGCACAGTCTTTTCAATTATGTTTATAATAATCTATTTCATATAGTAACATAGTAATGACGGCAGAAAAAGACCAAAATGGTCCATCTAGTCAGCTCAGAAAGCTTCCCAAGGTAGTTACTGCTGCTCCTTGCAGGTTACCCCCATGTTTCTCTTAAGGGTAGTAACTGCTGCTCCAGGCCGGTTAAGCTTTTTTATTTATTCCCATCCTTTAGCCTTTAGGGATCCACAGTGTTTATCCCATGTCCCTTTGAAATCCTTCACAGTTTTAGTCTTCACCACTTCCTCCAGAAGGGCATTCCAGGCATCCACCACCCTCTCAGTGAAGAAATATTTCCTGATATTGGTTCTAAGTCTTCCTCCCTGGAGTTTCAAATTGTGACCCCTAGTTCTACGAAATTGTTTCCAATGGAAAAGGTTTGTTGATGTCCATGGATTATTAAAACTTTTCAAGTATCTGAAGGTCTGTATCATATCACCCCTGCTCCTCCTCTCCTCCAGGATATACATATTCAGGTTCTTCAACCTCTCCACATAAGTCATTCGATGGAGAGCACCCACTATTTTGGTCACCCTTTTCTGGACCGCCTCCATCCTATCTCTATCTCCTTTGAGATACAGTCTCCAGAACTGAACACAGTACTCCAGGTGAGGCCTCACCAAGGACCTGTACAAGGGGATTATCACTTTTCTTACTAGATATTCCACTCTCTATGCAGCCTAGCATTCTTCTGGCTTTGACTATTGCCGTGTCACGCTGCTTTGTCGATTTCAGGTCGTTAGACACTATCACCCCAAGCTCTCTCGCCTACTCCGTGCACATAAGCCCTTCACCCCCCAATGCATATAGTTCTTTCGGATTACCACACCCCAGATGCATGACTCTGCATTTTTTGGCATTGAATCCCAGCTGCCCTATCTTCAACCACTCTTCAATTAGATGATCGAGGGGTTAAAGGGGCACTTAGAGAAAATAAGGCCATCGCAGAAAGATTAAATGATTTCTTTGCTTCGGTGTTTACTGAAGAGGATGTTGGGGAGGTATCCATAATGGAGAAGGTTTTCATGGGTAATGATTCAGATGGACTGAATCAAATCACGGTGAACCTAGAAGATGTGGTAGACCTGATTGACAAACTGAAGAGTAGTAAATCATCTGGGCCGGATGGTATACACTCCTGAAGGAACTAAAAAATGAAATTTCAGACCTATTAGTAAAACTTTGTAACCTATCATTAAAATCATCCATTGTACCTGAAGAGTGGAGGATAGCAAATGTAACCCCAATATTTAAAAAGGGCTCCAGGGGCGATCCGGGAAACTACATACCAGTTAGCCTGACTTCAGTGCCAGGAAAAATAGTGGAAAGTGTTCTAAACATCAAAATCACAGAACATATAGAAAGACATGGTTTAATGGAACAAAGTCAGCATGGCTTTACCCAAGGCAAGTCTTGCCTCAGAAATCTGCTTCACTTTTTTGAAGGAGTTAATAAACATGTGAATAAAGGTGAAACCGGTAGATATAGTATACTTGGATTTTCAGAAGGCGTTTGACAAAGTTCCTCATGAGAGGCTTCTAGGAAAAGTAAAAAGTCATGGGATAGGTGGCGATGTCCTTTCGTGGATTGCAAACTGGCCAAAAGACAGGAAACAGAGAGTAGGATTAATTTTTCTCAGTGGAAGGGAGTGGACAGTGGAGTGTCTCAGGGATCTGTATTGGGACCCTTACTTTTCAATATATTTATAAATGATCTGGAAAGAAATACGACAAGTGAGATAATCAAATTTGCAGATGATACAAAATTGTTCAGAGTAGTTAAATCACAAGGAGATTGTGATAAATTGCAGGAAGACCTTGTGAGACTGGAAAATTGGGCATCCAAATAGCAGATGAAATTTAATGTGGATAAGTGCAAGGTGATGCATATAGGGAAAAATAACCCATGCTATAATTACAATGCAATGTTAGCACCTAATATGCAATGTTGGGTTGCATATTAGGTGCTACAACCCAAGAAAGAGATCTAGGCATTATAGTGGATAACACATTGAAATTGTCGGTTCAGTGTGCTGCGGCAGTCAAAAAAGCAAACAGAATGTTGGGAATTATTAGAAAGGGAATGGTGAATAAAACGGAAAATATCATAATGCCTCTGTATCGCTCCATGGTGAGACCGCAGCTTGAATACTGTGTAAAATTCTGGGCGCCGCATCTCAAAAAAGATATAATTGCGATGGAGAAGGTACAGAGAAGGGCTACCAAAATGATAAAGGGGATGGAACAACTCCCCTATGAGGAAAGACTAAAGAGGTTAGGACTTTTCAGCTTGGAGAAGAGACGGCTGAGGGGGGATATGATAGAGATGTTTAAAATCATGAGAGGTCTAGAACGGGGATGTGAATTGGTTATTTACTCTTTCAGATAGTAGAAAGACTAGGGGGCACTCCATGAAGTTAGCATGGGCACATTTAAAACTAATCTGATGTCACTGAGGACTGTGACGGACATTAAACGGCGCCAGAACACCGGGTGCCTGCGCACAGGGATGCCACACACCATCACCACCGGGCTCCCTGAAATAACTAACAGTGATGAGAAAGACAGAAAGAAAGAAAAAAAAGTGAAAGAATCCATCTGGAACTGAGAGGGGAGGGGCGGTGTGTGATCCTTGATTGGGAGACCCGCCCCCCTCTGATGTCACTGAGGTCTGTGACGGACGTTAAACGGCGCCAGAACACCAGGCGTCGCGCGCTGAAGGAGCACTCCCCTTTGTGCATCCCTTCGTGCATCCCGTAGTCTTAGCCATTCCCCATGTTCTTTTATATCCCTTGTTAACAATCCCCATATTTAAATGTTTAATGTATTTGACAAAGGTAACACATAAGTTCCTGCAAATTTTGTTTAAATGTAAACGATGTGATATGTAAAATCGAACACATGGTATATAAAAGTAAATAAAAAAAAAAATAAATATTCTGAGAAAGTTCTTTTTTACTCAATGCACAATTAAACTCTGGAATTTGTTGCCAGAAGATGTGGTTAGTGCAGTTAGTATAGCTGTGTTTAAAAAAAGGATTGGATAAGTTCTTGGAGGAGAAGTCCATTACCTGCTATTAAGTTCACTTAGGGGCGGATTTTAAAAGGCCTGCGTGCGTAAATCCTTCCGGATTTACGCGCACAGGGCCCTCGCGCGCTGGCGCGCCTATTTTGCATAGGCTGCCGGCGTGCGTAAGTCCCGGGGCTTTCGAAAAGGGGCGGGAGGGGGCGTGTCCAGGGGCGTGCCATGGTGTTTCGGGGGCAAGCCCGGGGGCCTGGCGTGGCACCGGCCCGGGGGCGTGGTCGAGGCCACTGGACCAGTCCCTGGGACTGGAGGACGGAGCGGGGCTGCCGGCCGGTGCGCGCAAAGTTACGCCTGCTGAAAGCAGGCGTAACTTTGCCGACAAAGGTAGGGGGGGGGGTTTAGATAGGGCCGGGGGGGGGTGGGTTAGGTAGGGGAAGGGAGGGGAAGGTGGGGGGAGGGCGAAGGAAAGTTCCCTCCGAGGCCGCTCTGAAATCGGAGAGGCCTCGGAGGGAACAGGCAGCGCGCGCTGGGCTCAGCGCGCGCAGGTTGCACAAATGTGCACCCCCTTGTGTGCGCCGACCCCGGATTTTATAAGATACGTGTGGCTACGCGCGTATCTTATAAAATCCAGCGTACCTTTGTTCGCGCCTGCGTATTTTTTTAAAGATCTACCCCTTAGAGAATAGCCACTGCCATTAGCAATGTTAACATGGAATAGACTTAGTTTTTGGGTACTTGCCAGGTTCCTATGGCCTGGATTGGCCACTGTTGGAAACAGGATGCTGGGCTTGATGGACCCTTGTCTGACCCAGTATGGCATTTTCTTATGTTCTTATGTTCCAGCTTCCTTAAATCCCCTCATTCTCTGTACTCCTTCCGGCATGTCCACTCTGTTGCAGATCTTAGTATTATCCGCAAATAGACAAACTTTATGTTCTATCCCGTCTGCAATGTCACTCACAAAGATGTTGAATGGAACCAGTCCCAACACCGATCCCTGTGGCACTCCACTTAACACCATTCTCTCTTCAGAGTAGGTTCCATTTACCATCACCTGTTGTCTTCTATCCATCAACCAGTTTGTAATCCACACCAACACCTTGGAGCTGACTGCCAAGCTTCTCATTTTGTTGATGAGTCTTCTGTGTGGGACCGTATCAAAAGCTTTACTAAAATCCAAGTAAATTACATCGAGCGCTCTTCCCTGTTCCAGTTCTCTAGTCACCCAATCAAAGAAATCAATTAGATTCGCCTGACAAGACCTTCCCCTGGTGAATCCATGCTGCTTCTGATCGAGCAACCCACCGGATTGTAGATAGTTCATTATCCTTTCCTTCAGCAGAGTCTCCATTAATTTTCCCACCACCGACTTGATGCTAACTGGCCTGTAATTTCCAGCCTCTTCTCTGCTTCCACTCTTGTGAAGCGGGACCACCAACGCTCTTCTCCAGTCACTAGGCACTATACCCTTTTCCAAAGATCTATTGAACAGGTCACACAGTAGACCCGCCAGCACATCTGTGAGTTCCCTCAGTATTCTGGGGTGAACCTCATCAGGCCCAATGGCTTTGTCCACTTTCAGTTTTCTTAGCTCTTCCCATACATTATCTTCCATAAATGGAGTTTTGTCTACTCCACCCCCTTCTACAGTATTGATAACAAGAGATGGTCCTTCTCCAGGATCTTCTTTAGTGAATACTGAACTGAAGTATTTGTTTAATATTTCTGCTAATTCATCAGCTCTATCCACCCACTGATCCTTATCACCTTTCAGTTTCCTATACCACTATGTACCTTTCTCCTTTCTCTGATATATCTGAAAAATGTTTTGTCACCTCGCTTTATCTCCTTGGTAATCCTTTCCTCTGCCTGACTTTTTGCTTTCTTGATTACTTTTTTCATCTCCCTCAGTTTTGCCAGATAATCCTCCCTGTGTTCTACTTTTTGGGATCCTTTATATTTCTTAAAAGCTGCTTCTTTTCGCTTTTATTACATCAGCCACCTCCTTTGTGAACCAGATTGAATTCTTATTTCTCTTACTTTTGTTTACTTTTCTAACATATAGATTTGTTGCTTTTGTAATTGCTCCTTTTAGTTTGGTCCACTGTTGTTCGACCTCTCCCATTTTCTCCCAGTCTTCAAGTTCTGCCTCCAGATATTTCCCCATTTCTACAAAGTCTGTTTTTTTGAAGTTCAAAACTCGGGTCTTTGTGACACTTCTCCGGATCCTATTTGCAGTATCAAACCATACTGTTTGATGATCACTGGTGCTGAGGTGGGCACCCACCCGGACATTAGAGACATTAGCCCCATTAGTGAGCCCTAGATCAAGTAGGTTCCATTTCCATTTGTATGAACAGAGCCCCTTGCAGGGCATCCACTATCTCTGTACTTCTGTTAGATTCTGCGGAAGGGATTCTCCAGGCAGATTAAAGTCACCAACAATCAACACTTTCCCCTTCTTTCCCACCTTTATAATGTCTTTGATTTAGATATCTGTCTATTTCATCGGTTTGAGTCGGAGGCCTGTACACCACTCCAGTAAAAATGGATTTACCGTCTTCTTTTTTTAGAACGGCCTATAATGCTTTTTCTCTACCCCACTTTCCTTGCAGTTCAATTGCTTGGATATTATTTTTGAAATAAAATGTTACTCCTCCCCCTTTTTTGTCCTTTCTGTTATTCCTTCACAAGTTATAGCCCGGTATGGCTGTATCCCAGTCATGAGAATCCATGAACCATGTCTCCGTGACTGCCTCCACCATTAAGGCCAACAGGTCTGGGATTTTATTGCCCTAACTGCAAGCAGTTGTAGTCATAGTTTTCCAATTTTTCTCCCTTGCTATGTTGCACTTCCTAGGAACCTTTTCTGTTTTTTTTTTTGAGTGGATTGATTATTTTCACTTCGCATGTCCGTCACAGGTCTTATTCTGCCAGAACCTACTGTAATCCAATTGATTCTGGGTTTTTGAATCTTGGATGTCTGATAACTCTGTGGGAGTGGGGGTTGAGGTTCAGGTTGCTGTAAACTTGGGGAAGGTGGGTGCCTGATTGTCACATGTCTAGTTCTACCTGAGCCCATTGTAAAACATTTTTTCCTGGGATTCCTTAACCGCTGTGGGAGATGGGTGACAGATAGATGTTTCAAGGAAGGGGAGGTTAATTGAATCCTGGCCAATTGCTCCCTTAGATGGAACAGCTACATTTTAATTTTTGACAGCTGAAGGCAAAAGGGACAGCCCTTGGTTCTCCAAATGATAGGCCTTGGGACATAAGCACCACAATTGTTGCATTGAATTAAAGTTATTCTCTCTGATTAATTAAAATCCTAAAGGTAAGGTATGGTTAGACCCTAGCAAAGATTTTTAATAGGTATTTGAACTAAAAGTATGTGTTATCCAGTAAAGATTAATAGGCAGAATACACAAACCAAATTTTACAAGCAATATGACAGTATAAGTTATATCTAGGCTGTAAGGAACTACTAAGTAATTGGGGATGAGGTAATTGAAGCTAATTATTTAGGGGACCAGGGAAGAGTATATACAAAAGTAAAGCCAGGGGTGGGTGGTAGAGGGGCAGGGAGGGAAATAAACAATTAGAACTGGCTATCCTTTTTTAATTTTTAGGCCTAGAAAGCAGACAAAATAGCTCTCTTTCAGGTTTCAATTTCAAATCTGCCCCTTTCTAACAGACAAGGCACAATCTTTTGCAAATATAAAGCTCTATTACATTAAGCACGGGTAAAAAACAAAAAAAAAAATTGTACTTAGTTTCAGGAAGGCTTTGGCTCATGAAGATCCCAGCTCCAAAAAGATTCAGTTTCCCCATGATTCAGGTGGTAAGGTTTTTTGTAATATTTTTGGTTCCACATCATTTATTTCAAACAGTGGCTATGTGTACATATAAAAATATATGGAAAAATATTTCTGCTCTTTTAGAATCAAAATGTATTCCACTTACCGTGTAAGTAAAATCATGTGCGAGCTACATTTGGAAGAGTCTCCCGAAAGGCCACTTGCATATTGGAAAAATCAAGTAAGCCCCCTTTTGTTCACGTTTTTAGTTTAGTCTCCACTTCCACTAATCCTTTGTAGACACGCAAAATCCCCCTCCTGATGTCAGCATTCACTGGCAAAGGGTGGAGGAGGTGGATGGAGCAAGTTCACAGTTGAACATCAGGGCAAAAAGTTAAAAGAGCTTGCCCACACTTCACTTACGCAGCCCTTCTTCATAGAAAATATAATGGGGGGAAAACACAGCATAAAAACACAAATGGAAAACCTCTCTGCTGTTGACATAAAATGGACTTCTATGCCTTAGCAAGGTACAAAACTAATGAACTATACTTATGGAAGGTTTACATTTACGGAAACAGAAAGATAAATATTTTTCCATGTCTATGCTCCATCATGGTATTTCCCAACCCTCTCCTGGAGGTTTTCAGAATACACACAATGAGTATGCATGAGATAGATTTGCATACAATGGAGATCCAGGGTATGCAATTCTATCTCATGCATATTCGTTGTCGCAATCCTGAAAACCTGACTGGTTAGGTGTGCCTCTAGGAGAGGGCTGGGAAACACTGCTCTATCTTCTCCTTAATTGGTTACCAGGTCTCCCACCCATTCAGGTGTCTCATGGGTTGCTAAACTGTCAAATGTGTCATCTTCTGTCTCTTAGAAGATTCAAACCTCAACCCCCTCCAATCAGGGCAGAATTTACCTTTCCAGAACCCTTATGCACAGGAGTGGGAATGGACGGAAGGGGTCTTCTAGGATGCAGGAGTAGTGAGAGGGGGAAGGAGTCCAAATGTGCACTGAGCAACTGTGCAGAAAAGGACACTGCCTCCTTTGTCCTAGAGGCACCTTTTTTTTTTTTTTTTTACCAGTAACGCTCAATCTTCAGACCCACCCCCTTAAAATCACAAGGGTGGGGTGGTGGTATTTATAGTTTATTGTGCTCTGAATGAAACCAGATTAACTTTTCATTGTTAATTTAATTAACATAGCCTTTCTGAGAAAACACAGAAAATCAATTTAAGAGGGCTTTTTTTTTTTTTTTTGCAAGGAACAAATACTTTAAAAACAGCAGTCCTTAACCCTAGCCAGTCAGGGTTTCAGAAGTGATGTCAATTTTACTATCAATACCTCAGAATGTTTCTGTAAAACCATCCCACCTTCTGAAACCCACCCTGATTACAGGGCCTAGAATATCAGAGGGCCCATCCCTGCTCTTGTGTATGCATGCATCCATTCATGGAAAACCCTCTACAGTGGTACATATATATTCAGGCTGATGCAATATCATGCGCTGGCTGCAGTGCACGGATCAACATGCGACTGGACGCGCATCCCGATGCAAATCAGGGGTTAGCATGTCCAAAACACGTGTACAACTGAGCGTGTTGTTAATGGCGCTCATCACATGTAAATTCATGTTGACAGGGCTATTAACTATTTCCCCCCCTCATAAAAAAAAAAGTGCGCCTGATGTGTACATTTTTGCCCTAAGGTGTTAATTCTTGAGAAGCCCAAAACGTTTACAGAAAACCAGAAAATATTGCTTTATCGTGGCGATATTAAGTTGAAGGAACTGAAAAAGGAGAACCCTAAACAAAATAAAAACAAAAAAAAAAGTGTGCTGGCAGTCAGGTTACAGAAACAGATGCTCAATTAATGAGCATCCCTTTTCCTAATCCGTGGCTATGCACAGGTTAGGAAAACAGACGCTCGTAAAATTAAGCATCCATTTTCCTAACCCGCTGACAGCCACCTCTCCTGGGCGCCCGATGATGAGGAAGCTCTAGGGATGCAAAATTTTCCCTAGCGCCTCCTTTATATCGCGGCAGCCAGTTTAAGAAATCAGGCACCTGGGAGAGGTGGATCGGCACATGTTAAGAGAGTGGGCGCTCAATCATGAACACCCATTTAATGCGCGCCGATATTGCATCAGCCTGATAAGTGTCAGACTGACTCTATGTTAGGAACAGAGGAGTGGACCCTTGGTCCGGCGATGTCTGATTAGGCCACCGCCGGTAGGCGAGGCCAATCCTCTGGATTACAGGTAGGACAGAAGAAGATCTGGATGCAGGCGCCTCCTGCTGGTCGTGAAATCCAGATGCTGGCGCCTCCAGCGGGTCGAAGAATCACCCCGAGGATCCCTCAGAAGTTCAGTCCATAAGTCGAGAGCCAGAGAGGTCCGCAGCCAGTCCAGGAAACGAGAGCCAGAGATGTCCACAGCCAGTCCAGGGGTCGAGAGCCAGAGAAGTCCGCAGCCAGTCCAGGAATCAAACACAGAAGAGTCCACAGCCAGTCCGGGGGTCGAGAGCCAGAGAAGTCCGCAGCCAGTCCAGGAATCAAGCACAGAAGAGTCCACAGCCAGTCCGGGGGTCGAGAGCCAGAGAAGTCCGCAGCCAGTCCAGGAATCAAACACAGAAGAGTCCACAGCCAGTCCGGGGGTCGAGAGCCAGAGAAGTCCGCAGCCAGTCCAGGAATCAAGCACAGGGAAGCCAAACAGGAACCAGGAACAGAACAAACTAGTAGCCAAGAAGCCAAGGCAAGGTCTGAGGGTTCAGACCTTGCTTAAATAGTCTTCAGCCAATGAGAGAGCGGCAGGAAGGAACCAGCTCACATCCTGTGAGTGTTCCTTTAAAAGAAGAGCCAGAGCCGCCCGCGCGGCCTTAGCAGAAGTCAGGGGGCGGAGCTAAGCCACGTGGAAGAAAACGCCGCGGCCATCTTGGAAGGGCAGCGGCAGCTGCCGCTGAGAGAGCACAAGCGATCCGCCTACTGCCGACGGTTCGTCCGGCCCCTAGGAGCAGCGGTAAGTCCCGGTCGCGGCTTGCCTCAGCTGACATTCATAACACTCTATACAGAGGCTCTCTCTCTCTGATCAGCAAGCAAAAAATGTATCGTGCCTTTCAGAATTTGCCTATGTGATGTAGTAGGGTAATTAGCCTAATCATGCCCCCCCCTTTTTTTTTTATTGTGGGTGCTATTTCTGCTATATTTATAGCATTTTGGAAAATCTACCGGTAAGAGAAAAGGAGGAACCTGTTCACCAGAGAACCTGAAAGACAGAGCGGGACCTAGCAGTTCCCACCTTAGAACAATACCTCCAGAACTGTGAGAAAAGCTATGAAAATTAAATTGTGTTTACAATTCTTTAAAAATTTCATTAAGAGCTTTTTTTTATTTAACATACTGTGGTATCATTTCTTCCAGTCGAAGTTGTGTATGAAGTGATGGTGTTGAGGAAATGACTGTGGACATATGACTGAGAGAAACATGTATGTACTGGATATGTGTGATATGGATGCTTATCAACCTAATAAACGAAGCTTGACCGACGTGCCGATAATGCGCAGTAGAGAGCAGCTCTACTGCGCATGTGCGGGCAAGCACGTCGGTCTCAGCGAGCGTCAGCTGAACTTACCAACATGGCGGCAGCGACGAGGAGCGGCGGCGACGAGGAGCGGCGGCCAGTAGCGAGGGAGGAGCGAGTGAGAGGGAGGGAGGGACTGAGTGAGAGGGAGGGATGAGAGAGAGAGGGAGGGACTGACGGAGAGGGGGGAGGGAGTGAGAGGGAGGTGGGAAGGGAGGGAGTGAGAGGGAGGGGGGTGGGACTGAGTGGGAGGGAGGGGACTGAGTGAGAGGGAGGGAGGGACTGAGGGAGTGAGAGGGAGAGGGAGGGACTGAGGGAGGGGGAGTGAGAGGGAGCGGGGAGGGACTGAGTGAGAGGGAGGGAGGGACTGTGGGAGTGAGTGAGGGGGAGGGAGGGAGGGTCTGAGGGAGAGGGAGGGGCAGGGAAGAGGAGTGGGTGGGAGGGAGGGAGGAGTGGGGGAGTGTGAGGGAGGGAGGTAAGGGGTGGTGAAGAGTGAGGGGAGAGAGAGGGATGTGAGTAAGTGGAAGGGTAAGAAGTTGTGGAGCAGAGAAAAAGGGAGTGGAGGAGGGCTGAGGGAGAGGGGATGGGATTGAGAGAGGGTGGGGAGTGACTGAAGGAAGGGGAGAGAGGTAGGAGTGACTGAGGGAAGGGGAGGGAGGTGAGAGTGAGGGGAAGGAGGCAGTGGGAGACAGAGGGTGAGTAAGACTGAGTGGAGGGAAGGGGGTGAGTGAACGAGGGGAAGGGGGAGTGAGGGAGAAAAAGTGTAGAAGGGTGCTGTGTTCGAAAATTGACATATACAAGCCTTAACGGCTTGTATATGTATAAGCAGGCAGTTTTAGAAAATAGGAAGTATATAGTTGCACAATATTATACTAAAATGTGTAGCTGTGATGAAGATCTGAGTATGCTTGGAATAATCCTATGTGCCTGTACTGAATACGTGTCCAGGGATTACTTGACGCCAGAGTATATGTAAGGCTGTGGGTGATCATGATCATAGAAGATAGGTATGCAAGACTTTATTTCCATGTGTACCATGTGTGTAATGCTTGTATGTGCAGGAGAGAGCACATGATCATGTCAAAAGATAGGGAAGGAAGGTGATATGAGGATAGCTTATAGTGGTAAACTGGTTTTATTGAGCTGTGTAGGAAGTAGGGTCTGGCCAAGCAATAACAACAAAAAAAAAAAATCAGTGCCACAATCTCTGTGGAAAGTGTAGCCCCTTCTCATGGTATATAGTTTTTTAATCTCAGCCAAAAAAATCAAGAAGGGAGCATGCTCAGGTAATGCATCAGAGCTTACCTTTGATGTTAGGTGATAAGGAGCCCTGCGACTCCTCCGTTAGGGAGCAGGGCACAATGGGGCGGGTAAGGCAAGGTAGGCAGGGCTAAGCGAGCGGGAGGGAGGGAGGGAAGGGAGTAGAAAAGGGAGAGCCAGCACGGGCAGCCCCTCCTTTTCGTCCTGTGCAGAGCTGCTTCATCAGCTTCAGATCACCTCTAGGATCAAGCAACTTTACCTCCTTGCACGGCTGTGCTCTATCAGTTTTGCTTCCCGGTTCCTCTCTCAGCACGGCTGTGCTGTAACAGTTTTGCTTTTGCTTTCACTTTGCCTGGCCCAGCAGGGCTGTGCTGTAAGAGGAGCAGATCAGCTAAAGGAGCAGGAACGATTTCTTTGATTACATCATTGGGTAAAGTACAAAACGTTTGCGGCTTATAGGCAAAATGTTGAGAATATTAATGGTAATTTTGTGCTGCTAAGGTCGGGAAGGTATGCTCACCCCCCTCCCCCCTTTTGCATTTATTTAATGAAAAGGTTTTGAATGCATGGCTGCTTCTGCCTGGAATGTTATTTTATTTAAGGAAATGCCTTAGCACATGGCTGGTTATATATATTTTAACTAATATATATTTAGTGAAACGCCATGGGCACATGGCCACACTTTACCTGTTATTATATATATATTTTATGAACTCATGGCTGGCTTTCAGCACAATGCTTGCTCTGCATGTTGCTGTATTTATTGAAAGGGCAGCGAGTGCAGGGCTGGTTATCATTCACTTGTAGCCTTTTAAGAAACGCCATTGAAGGGGTCTGCACATGGTGACTGCATAGGTGGTTAGAGCACATGGCTGGCAGTAGCAGGCTTGGTAGCTCAGTGGTTAGAGCACTGGTCTTGTAGGCTTGCTTTACTTTAAAATCAACGTTTTCTATGTATTGCTTTACCCCTCGCTCTCTAAATTGCTAGGAAGTGGGCAGGCTTCATGTCTGCCATGCTACCTCACAACCTGTGGATGTGCTTTGTTATACCTAAGTAATCTGACCAATTAAAAAGTAGCCAGCATCCCCGTAGTTGGGAATTCTGATGTTATGTCTATGGGACAGCGGTAGGGCATCTGAGTGCTCAGCCAGGTTAACAGGATGTTTTTTATATTAATCCTAAAGGTGATATTTAGTATTCGGTTATTTAAAGGGACAGCTGTCCCATGTGCACATTTATACTGAATTATAAGGGGTACAGGACCCTCAGCTTGATAGATATGATGATTTAGGCTGCGCTATGCAGCTCTATATAAAGTAAATTAAAATATTAATAAAAGGTCAGCTTACATCTTAGCATGGTATTGTGGTTCTTATTGTAAGGGCTTGCCAGCAGCCATCTTAAAGTAGCACATGGCAGCGGCCATTGTTGGGAGGTCAGCACATGGCAGCGGCCATATTTAGGATTGCCACGAGCATATGCTGATGCCGGTGCCGAGATAATCCCAACTGAGAGCCTGGTGGTGTATCAAAAAAAAAAAATATTAAGACAAGTAAATTATTAAAGTCTGCTGATCAATTAATTGTGACTTTGTAATACAGTATTTACCAGTACAGAATGGCGACAGCGAGCCAGTGGTCATCGACCGCAGCTGAGTCCGTGATGCAGCATCAGCCCCCCCTTGAGGCAGACGGGTCAGCAGTGGGGCTGATTGAAGTTCCAAGCCGGCCCCAAAATTCAAGGCCTAGCAGGAAGACCGTAAGGAAGGGAAAACGTCAGAAGCAAATGGGTACTTCCAATCCATCATCACACTCCGCTACAACTCCTCCCAATGTAACAGCAGCAACACCCATTCCTGCAGTTACAGCTATAAGTGACTTAGACCTGTTGCTGTTGGAGGTTAAGGAGCATGCTGCCGCGCATGGCACAGATTGGCTTAGGTAGTGCATGTCAGAGTTTTCCTCTCCGTCTCAGGAGCGCCCACCAAGCGACGAGCCTCAGCAAGATTCCACATCGAACTCCTTGGAATAAAGGAGATCATCGGCAGCTTCTCGCAAGAGGAGCACCAGACCACAGCAAGCAGGGGCATTAGTCGGAAAGAGAAAGCGCCCGGCGGGCCTGAAAACGATTGCGGCCGGGCCCCACGGTGGCGATGGGGCGCCCATGCCGACATCAGGTCCTGGTACTGCCCTCGGCTCACTGGCTACAGCTTCTATGGCTGCTAGCACTGGGACCACTTCACGTGACTTGGGACGAGGTAAGCCCCAGACTTGCGACCCTTTATCGTCATCAGATTGCAGTGATACTGAGAGAGTTTTAGCCAAGTCGCTTTGCTCTCTATTCCATTCTCTTAAAAGAAAGAGGAATGTGAGCCAAGGCAATTCGGCTGCTGTTGTCTGGGGTGCTAATCCGGTAACCGTGCCAGAGATCAGTGGGCAAACGGTTACTGAATCAGGGAGGCTACAGAGTATGCCAGCCTCACCCGCTATTCCGGTGACGCACTTACCAGCCAACACTCTGCCAGCCCCAGTTCAACCTACTTTGCCGCCTGTAGATGTAAATCCTCTTTTCCACACTGCTAATTCGGCGGTGCAAATTCCAACACAGCAGTTGGGGAATGAGGTTTTATGTGGGGTTACGTCCTTAGCTCACAGTGTGCCAGACGCAATAAAAGACAAAATATTGAAGAGGGAGTACATTGACATATTTTCCCTCCTTGTTACGGATATGGAAGTGGAACCCGAAAAAGGGGGATCCGCTGAGGCAAAAGGTTGCCAAGAACATCCAAAATTGGACCAGGGCTTTCCGTATTTTTATGTCCGTGATTGTGGAACATGAGCCTGCACATGCTCCCTTTCTCATAAGATACATGGACACCATCTTGACAGCACAAAGGAGGGGAGGGTGGGCCTGGCTTAATTATGACATTCGTTTTAGGAAAAGCATGGCCCATAACCCCGCCGTCTCTTGGCAACACAGGTTGATTGACCTTTGGCTAGATGAGATGACCCTACAGAAGTCCTCATGGGCGGAGAGAGCGGGTACATCATCCAGTCATCCGAGGGAGAGGGGCCTATATCAAAGGGATAGATTTTCCTTTCAAGGTTCGGGGAGGCGGGACACGTGCAGGCAGTTCAATGCTGGCCACTGCACATGGAAAAATTGCAAATTCAGGCACACTTGCTCCACATGCGGTTTTGGCTCCCACCCAGCCGCTCAGTGCCGTACCTCCAGGGATCAAAGGCAGTTTCCTCAGCAGCAGGTGGGATGCTCGCCTGATTTCGTGAGCCCCAACCCCGGTCCGCGTTGAGGCAATGCGCCCATGGCTGGATCGCTATCCCTACCAAACCGAAGCGGAGCAAATTTATGCTGGTTTCCTGTATGGCTTCCGAATCCCTATTCAATCTATACCCCCTTTCGCGTTGACTGCCCCCCCGAGCAATGCACGATCACTGGCGATGCATGAGGAGAAGGCGGATAAAGTTCAAGCGGAATTGGCGCTAGGTAGGATAGCGGGCCCGTTCCCTTATCCACCTTTTCCAAATCTAGTAATATCTCCTCTGGGCATGGTACCCAAGAAAGAGCCAGGCCATTTCCGGCTCATACACAACCTGTCTTTCCCGCCGGGTAATTCGGTTAATGACCAAATCGACCCCCATTTGTGTGCGGTGTCATACTCCTCCTTCGACTCTGCAATCCAGCTGATCAAAGATGCAGGGCCCTGCGTGTACATGGCTAAGGTGGACATAGTCAGCATTCCGCCTTCTGCCGGTGCACCCAGACTCCTTCCACCTTCTGGGTTTTCAATTCAAGGGGCAGTATTATTTTGACTGCTGCATTCCAATGGGCTGTTCAATTTCCTGTGCATCGTTCGAATTGTTTAGTTCCTTCTTGCATTGGGTAATCGAACAGCAGTCAGAGAGAAAGCAAATAGTACACTACCTTGATGATTTTCTATTGGTAGGGAGGGACAGCGCAGACTGCCATAACCTACTGGCCATCGCTCAAGAGGTGGCCAGGCGTTTTGGCATCCCCTTAGCAAAAGAAAAAACAGAAGGTCCAGCTACCACAATTACCTTCCTCGGTATCGAACTGGATGCCCAGGCCCAGCAGTCTAGGTTACCTACTGAAAAAATTTTTAAACTTAGGGAGACCATCTTGGAGATGCGCAGCCTCAGGAAAGCCACCTTGAGGCAGTTCCAGTCATTGATCGGATTGCTTACCTTTGCGTCAAGAGTAATTCCTATGGGCAGGGCTTTTTTACGCAGGTTATCACTTGCTACAGCGGGGGTTCGGGAAAAACACCATCGTATAAGGGTCTCCAGGGCAATTAAGAGTGACCTGCTGGTGTGGGAGACCTTTCGAACAGAATTTAATGGCGTAGCTTTTTGGCAGGACCCCCCAAGGCATAACAGTGAGCTAGAATTATTCACAGATGCGGCAGGAGGTGTTGGTTTCGGGATTTATTTTCAGGGAGCTTGGTGCACCGCGCGGTGGCCGCAATCGTGGCACCAGCACAAAGTCACCAAAGGTCTAACCTTCCTTGAATTATTCCCAATTTTGGTTGCCCTTGTCATCTGGGGGGAGTCCCTTGTAGGATCTCACATAATTTTCAGATCCGATAACATGGCTGCGGTGCAAGTCATTAATGCTCTGTCTGCACGCACTTTTGAATCAAATGCCCTCATCCGGCATTTGGTGCTCACGTGCTTGCGTTTCAATATCATATTTAGAGCAGTCCACGTCCCAGGTAGAATAAATAACATTGCTGACTCTCTCTCCCGCTTACAGTTCTCGACATTCCACAGACTAGCGCCGATGGCAGACTGTTCCCCGACTCCCATACCAGAGGCTGTGTGGCTACTTGGCCCCCCGAACTTTGGAACATGATCCTGGGGTCTTTGTCTGTGAACACTCGTAAGAGCTATCTCCTGGCGCTTCAGGAGATACTGAGATTCCTGGGGAAGGAATCCCTTGAAGAAATAGTGGCCATTGCCTGTTTCCACGTTGCTGGCATTTGTAATGCATTGCAAGAGGCAAGGAAAGTCCAGGACAGCGGTAGCAAATCGCCTAGCTGGCATTTCCTTTTTCTCTAGGCTTCAGGGGTTTCCCAGTTGCTCCGCATTATTTCCTATTAAAAGAGCCATGTTGGGTTGGGCCAGGGAGAGCCCCCCGGGAAGGGACGGCAGAAAACCCATTACCATCCAGATCCTCAGGAACATACTCAAATGCCTGGCAGACGTTTGTAGCAATGAAGCGGAATCGCTTTTATTCAAATGTGCATTCTCCCTGGCTTTTTATGCAGCCCTGAGAGTTAGTGAGCTGGCAGTTCATGCTAAGCACGGACCTTCGACAGCATGCCTGCAATGGGAGGATACAAAGCTGGAAGGGAAAAAATTGATCCTGTGCGTCCCTAGGTCCAAAACAGACCAGCTGGGAATGGGAGCATATATTACCCTCCACAAATGGCAGGGGGAGACCACGTGCCCCGTTCGCTGCACGAGATCATACTTGCAGATTCGACTTGCAGATTCGGCGTTCAACATGCGGAGGCCCCTGTGTTGGTGCATTCGTCTGGGTTACCTCTGACTAGATACCAGTTTGCTCGGGTATTGCATTTGGCGTTAACATCCCTGGGTATGAGCACGGTGGGCTACTCGTCGCACTCCTTCCGCATAGGAGTGGTGACGGCAGCAGCCGGCCTGGGTCTGCAAGACAGTGAAGTCATGGCCATTGGCAGATGGGGGTCAGGGAGGTTTAGATCATATGTGAGGCCACTGGGTTACTTTGCGGTTAAGGGGCAGCCATGATCATTGTACATCCACCGCTTCACATCTTTTTCTTCTCTTGCTTCTTATGCGCAGACCATTGTGGGAGGCTGTCATTCGCCTGGATCATTGGGCACTCTTATGTGCGTTGGGCACATAAGCGGGCCCAGCAGCGCCCGACAGGGAAGCATCTAGGGATGGCAAAGCAGCGAATGGCATTGATTTGGAGAGGAATTTCAGGGATGGTATGGGACCAGCTATTACAGACTGTTTTGGAACTGCGCAATAGCAATCCAGTTACGCCTACAGCCCTCGTCATACACCTGGGTGGCAATGATATGCCTCTGACCAAGAGCGTAGCCCTCACACAAAAAAATGCAAAAAGACCTGGTATTGCATAACATGTTCCCGCAGTCGGTGATTGTATGGTCCTGCATCACCCCTTGCAGAGTTTGGAGGGGGGAAAGATCTCATGCAGCGGTGGAAAATGCCAGGAAAAAGATCAACAGATGGATGGTTAAATTCATGAGTACCAGTGACTGTTTGTCTGTGACGCATGAATTGATAGACAAAAGCCCAGGGATGTTTCGGCACGACGGGGTACATCTATCGGACATAGGTTGGGATATTTTCAACTCCGACCTACAAGATAGTATTCAAGCGGTTGTACACCTGTTGGCCGCAGCCCGGTTGGGTGGGGGGTCCACGGTAAGCAGTTCCGCTACCGGGGAACCTTGGCATGGTGACTGGCACAAGCAACAACCCCCCCCCCCCCCCCACATTTAGGAGAGTCCAACAGGCGGTTCGGACTGGGCAAGCGGCCTAGCAGAGCCGGCGCAGTCCCTCGACGCTTTAACGGCCGAGAGGGAAGAAGCAAGAGATGCTGAGGCGAGGCGATTAGAACAAACTTTCCCGACTTCCACGGTCGGGTCGACGGATGCTATGGCTTCAACGGCCAGGGGTCAAAGGACAACTCCGCGGCTTGTACGGCCAAGGGGTGTGCACCCGCCTCAGCTGATTTTCATACCTTCAACTTTTAGAAGCATGGGGGGGCCATCGCTAGTCACTAACTTTGTTATGATCAGTTATGCAGTTGTGTATAGTTACAATGTTGTAGTTATGCTTGCTAATTGCTGTTTATTCAATGCTTATGGGCTGCGGCCAATTTTATCCAACCAATAAAATCTGCTTTTCGAATGAAGTCATTGCATTTGCGCCATATGTTGGAAGTGGGAGGGAGGGGGGGGGGGGGCAACGCAGCCTTTACACTGCCCACATTGGGAGCAGGGCACAATGGGGCAGGTAAGACAAGGTAGGCAGGGCTAAGCAGGAGGGAGGGGGGGCGGGGAAGGGGCAGAGGGAAGGGAGTAGAAAAGGGAGAGCCAGCACGGGCAGCCCCTCCTTTTTGTCCTGTGCAGAGCTGCTTCATTCCCTCCCACCCTCCCGGTTTTTCTCATTAGGACAGATAGAACCAGTATAGAGGGCCAGATCTTCTGGCCCTGTCGCAGCCCTTGGCGTTGCGTAGCGGCATGGTGACTGGCACAAGCAACAACCCCCCCCCCCCCCCCCGCATTTAGGAGAGTCCAACAGGCGGTTCGGACTGGGCAAGCGGCCTAGCAGAGCCGGTGCAGTCCCTCGACGCTTCAACGGCCGAGAGGGAAGAAGCAAGAGATGCTGAGGCGATTAGAACAAACGTTCCCGACTTCCAAGGTCGGGTCGACGGATGCTATGGCTTCAACGGCCAGGGGTCAAAGGACAACTCCCGCGGCTTATACGGCCAAGGGGTGTGCACCCGCTTCAGCTGATTTTCATACCTTCAACTTTTAGAAGCGTGGGGGGGCCATCGCTAGTCACTAACTTTGTTATGATCAGTTGTGTATAGTTACAATGATGTTATAGTTATGCTTGCTAATTGCCGTTTATTCAATGCTTATGGGCTGTGGCCAATTTTATCCAACCAATAAAATCTGCTTTTCGAATGAAGTCATTGCAATTGCGCCGTATGTTGGAAGTGGGAGGGGGGGGGGGGCCAACGCAGCCTTTACCCTGCCCACATTGTGGCATATTGTGTGCTGGGATGAATTCTGCCCAATGTAAGTTATGAGCAATGGGTTAAGGACGGTTCCTTCTTGGCCTTTTTGCTGAGACTCAGAACCTGCACCATACTGGGAGGAAGGGGAAACATCCCCACCCAACCCCATTGACGACAGGATAATATAAAGGGCCCATAAACCTCTTACTAAATTAAAAACAAAAAAAACAGGGTTGGTTTTTGCTGCATTTCCATCAAATCACGTTACAGTGCAGCTGGGACATAAAAGCCATCTATGTGGGGGCTCTAGAGGACTCTCAGTAGCCCGCTCTTATTCTTTACATGGAACGACAGTATAAAAAATATCTAAATAAAATAAATACATAAAAAATTTTATGGAAACGATATGCGTCAGACCAGCGGTCCCGCCAAAACCCTTCCAGAAGACACTGGAAGCAAGGCTGTGACGTATGCGGAACGATCGAGCTCCGGGCTCGCAGGCCGGCCCCGCTCCCAGACACCCGAAAGAGGCACGCGAGCGGGGGGGTGTCCCGAGACCCACTCGCTCGTGGCCCCCTCAGCCCGCACGGTCCTGCCAGCTCCACCCCTGGCCCCGTGATGTCATGGGAGGGGGCGTGGCTGGGTGGTGCTGGTCGCTGTCCGGGGTGTTGAAGCTTCTCGGGAGCTTGGCGCTGCTGCTGCTGCCGAGGGTGGACAGGCAAGGCGTGCGGACCTCGTGTAGCCCGTGCCGCTGCCTTCCCGTGCATTACCGCCCCGTCTCTGCTCCCCTTCCTCCCCCCACCCCCCAGTAGCCCTCCCGCGGCGGCGGATTCCTGAGAGCGGAGGGTGAGAGCCGGCTATGGATCGCTCATGATGGAAGCGCTTTGCTCCCTCCTGCTTGTCCTCTCGGCGTTCCAGCAGCCTTTCGGCGCTCTGGCGGAGAGGAAATTCGGTGAGTGACACCCTCCCCCGATCAGCCCGCCGTGACATCCCGCGGCACCTTTCCTTCTTGCCCTTCTGTGTTTGGGTGACATATGGCTCCCGCCGGGGGGGGGGGGGGGGGGATAGGAGGAGCCCCGGGAGGCCGGAGGATGTGCACCAAGGAGGAGGCGAAGGCTTCTCGGTTTTTTTCCTGGAGAGTTACAGGTGCATGAATGCTCGGGAGCTGCAGCTGCTCCTTGAGAGAGACTCACTCTAACACACTCATGCAGCTCAGTCCTAGAAAAAGAAATAGGTGGCGGGAGCAGGTCCTTGTGGACAGGCTTCAGAATGCCTAGAGAGTTTTTGCTTGCGGTCATCCCCGCACATCTCCCCCTTCAGCAGTCTGGTTTTTCTCTATCTTTTAACGTTGTTTGGTAAGATACATTTTTGTTTAAGACAAGCTCGTAGGTTGTGCAGGTGACATCAGGCCTGTATCAAGGGGGCATTAGATGCATGTTAGTGACATTAGGGCAAGGGTAGAAGAAAGAACGGCTTTAGAGGAATGGGGGATTTCAGGGAAGAGAGCCGAAGTAAAGACTGTTGTAACTGTGACAGCTTATTCAGGTCACTCTGCCCCCATTCCATGCTTGTTGGGTTTTATTTCTGTCAACATACTTTTAGGGAAAAACCCCCACTTTCTCTGTTGCATGAACCAGCAGATGAAACCAATGGGTTTGCATTTACAGTGACAAGTAGCAAGAACAACGCCATGGAATAGTTTCTGCTGCTTTTGGTTTGGGCACTCCGTCTCCGGATCTTGTGCACAGAGGGCCAAGGTGGCCATTCACATGCTAGGAAGGCAGATATCGATTGATTTCCAGGAATCTTGGCTGTGCAGTTGCAAATCAAGACATCCCCGGCAACCATAACAAAAAGAGGAGCGCCTTCACCTTACTAGGGGGTTATGCAACAGTGTGTGATCGGAGCACCAGGCCATTTGAACCAAAATATGGAGGAAAGGGGGCCGTGCCACTCATTTCAAGGTTATGAAAAGCTGTTTGCTGTGATCAGACCAGACGACGCAGTAAATGAATTATTTTGAAACCCGAACTAGAGAAGATATTTACAGTGTTTCCTTGGAGGGGCTACTTCTGTAAGTTTCATAATCGGTCTTAATAGATATTCGTCTTAGTAGACGATTATTCACTGTAGGATTATTACCGCTTTATGTTTGTTTGATTTATATATTCCGCTTTTCAGCATTTCAGAGTGGATTGCATTTAGATACTGTAGATATTTTTCCTATTTCCCAGAGGGCTCACAAGTTTGTACCTGAGGCAAGGGAGCGTAGAGTGACTTGCCTTTTTAAATGTCCCTTGCCGAAAATCTCTTCCATTGTCAAGCGCCTGAAACAGACAGAAATGGGGGGGCTCTTTTCCCTTTTTATTTTAAATTGACAGTTTGTCTTTGGTTAGGCCTTCATTTTGTATTCACATGGGGTACAGTTCCCTGCTCCCCATCACACAATAGCAGGGGAGTTCACCTGCTGAAAAATCGTTTCTGAATGTAGAGGTCAAAGTTAAACAAAAATCTGCAAAATAACATGGTAAATTTTTTTTTTTTTTTTTTTTTACAGGACCGACTGACGTTTTTAGATTGAGTAGAGCAAAGTACATTGACTTTTTAAGAAGTGCAAATTCACATTGTAACTGACATAAGAGGGAAAAGTGATCCATTTCTCTCATTGCTCCCTTACCATATTTTGCTTTAATAATCAGCTTTTGAATTAATATAAAAATGGAGACTTCTCTAGCAAACCTCAAATGAGTAACATTTAAGATGTTAACTAATTGCTTCAAGTATTTTAGAGGGGTTATACTTTGCAATACATGGTACTTTAGAAGTGTTAAATTCAGTGTTATACCGTATGTGATCAGAAAAATCTGTAACCTGTAAGAAGAATACCCTGTTGTAGATTCATATTCTTAACAGTTTCTGTCATTAGAAATCTGAAATGGCTTTTCAAAAGGAAAATTGAAAATGCAGAAACTAAATCTGGAATCACATTTAGGTTACATTCAGCTTCAAAAGTGGCCTTATCTGTTTCCAGGGAAGTTTCTGAGGGAACATGAACAGCTGAATACACTGCAGATAAGGCTGAAGTAATCAAATAAGCAAGGTGAACTGCTACTGAGCACATTAAGTTGATTGATTTTGTTATAAAAATTAAGTAGCCATAGTTACATTTTCAAAATACTGGATCAAGTGACATAGTCAGAGGCTTAGGTGTTGTGGAAAGATTTGAAAGGAAAAAGAAAAAAAAACTAACCCTCCCACATCTCAGCACTGTGCAAGGAACTACTGGTTATTGAATATATAGGTCATTATTTGCCACCTAATAATCAGGCCTATCCTGTAAAGTGCGGCTGCGTTTACCCTGCTCCTAAGCCGTTTTTAACTTCGTTTTCGGCCGCGTTAGCCCTTCCTGCGATCCCGAATCCCCTTTAACCTACTCCTACCGCGTCCTAAATTCCCTGGGCAACCCCTTCCGCCCGCGGCATGTATACTGCATGCAAACGAGCGAATTAGCGCGATATTGCATGCAAACGAGCGAATTAGCTATTCACCTGCAATCCCGTAACCCGCGCCCCGACTATCGCTACCTTTCCCTGCCGTTTTGTCGCGCGTTTAACCTGGAAACTTACCGCCTACCCTGACCCAGGCGGTAGAGGCATGGGTAAGGGTAGGTGGAAAGCTTTCCCCCAGCCCCCGCTCGCCTGCCCCGGCCGCGATCATGGGTGCCGGTCTCCGTGGCAGCCCCAGTCCTCTCCCCTGCTCCCGAAGCCAAAAAAAAAAAAAAAAAGCGTAAAAAACGTTGCAGCCCCCCTCCGATGTCCGGACTGGGGCTGCCACAGAGACTGCAACGGCAAAGCGACATTTCAGTGTCCCCCCCTCCTCTCGGAGCAGGGCGCGAAAAGCCGCCTTGCTCCGGGAGGAGGGGGGACACTGACAGCGGCGAAGCAACGGCGAAGAAAGCGGCGAAGCGACATTTCAGTGTCCCCCCTCCTCTCGGAGCAGGGCGCGAAAAGCCGCCTTGCTCCGGGAGGAGGGGGGACACTGACAGCGGCGAAGCAACGGCGAAGAAAGCGGCGAAGCGACATTTCAGTGTCCCCCCTCCTCTCGGAGCAGGGCGCGAAAAGCCGCCTTGCTCCGGGAGGAGGGGGGACACTGACAGCGGCGAAGCAACGACGAAGAAAGCGGCGAAGCGACTTTTCAGTGTCCCCCCTCCTCTCGGAGCAGGGCGCGAAAAGCCGCCTTGCTCCGGGAGGAGGGGGGACACTAGCAACAATGAAGTAACTTACTTTTCTGAAGCCATCATCAGGAACACATGCGATCGTAGCTCCTCCCGATGAAGACAAAGATGGCCGCCTGCACGGGGAAAGCGTGCAATTGGCCGCTCAAGACGTGATGTCGTGACGTCACGTCTTCAGCGGCCAATTGTACGCTTTCCCCGTGCAGGCGGCCATCTTGTTGGGAGGAGCTACGGGAGCCAGATCGTGTTCCTGCTGATGGCTGCAAAAAAGATAAGTTTTGCCGGCGTCCAAAAAAACAAAAACAAAATTTGCTCCCCTTATTTTTTTTGCTTCGCCGCTGTCACCTCTTCTCCCCCCTCCCGGAGCAGGGCGCGAAAGCAGCCTTGCTCCGGGAGGAGGGAGAACAGACTGACAGCGGTCAGGTCTGGTCCGGGTTGGGGGTCCGGGTTGGGTCCGGGCTGGGGGAAAGCTTCGCCGCTGTCATCTCTCTCCCCTCCTCCCGAAGTAGGCCTTGCTCCGGGAGGGGGGGGAGAAGCGCTGTCGGGTCAGATCAGATGGAAAAGTAAGTTGCTTCGCCACTGTCATCTCTCTCTCCACCTCCCGGAGCAAGGCCTGCTTCGGGAGGAGGGGAGGGAGATGACAGCGGCGAAGAAACTTATTTTTGCATCCGATCGGACCAGACTTCCTGGTATCTGTCATTTCAAATGACATTTGAAATGACAGATACCAGCGTGGCGTGAAGCCTTAGGCCCGCGCACCCAGGATCCCGTATAGGCGCTCTATCCAGTATCCTGGGTTGCGCGGGACTAAGGCTTTTCGGACGCGGCTTACATTTACATATAATTAGGCTTCAGGATCGAGCGGTAGGTGAGCTGCACTGTGCGGGCGGTAACCGCGGGTGCCGTAGGCACTAACGCAGCTCTTCCTACCGCTCGGTACTGGATCACCCTGAATGCAACTTCCTGCTACCCCTTGATTTTAGTATATAAAGCAAGGTGCACTAAAATGTACTTTAACAAACATTGCACTGACCCAACTCTTTGTCCACCATTACAGAAAAAAGCTGGGGAAAACAGTGAAAAAAAAAGACATTTCAAACTTTGAAAAATAAAGTCGTTTTTTTCCCCCCCCAAAGTTGTGGACTTTTGTAAAACTATTTTTTTTTTCTTGCCAAGTTTGCCCTTTCTTTTTTGTAGTGGTGGGCAAGGAGAGCTTCATCAGCCCAGGGGTCCTCAGCTTTGGATAAACATGATTTTTCAAGGTTTGCAGTAAATCGTACCAACCTTAAGGACAGTTCTGTGTCATTTTGCCCGATGGTGGGGAGACATTTTATTTTCCTACCAATCTCCACACTGCAGGGCTGAGGCTGATACCGGTGCTGTTTATAACCCTGGAGTCGGGTGGTAATTCTTCCACCATTTCCCCCATTCCTTTCAAATTACTAATGCACCACATTTGTTGCCTCAGTTCACAGCGGCACCGCGCTCGGCCGCATTGCTTACCTGACTTTGTAAGCGAGCCCAAATGTCTTTTAGGATGTCACATGCTTGTCTGAATTAAAAAACAACTTATGATTTTTGAAAGGTTTGTGCCAGTTTTGCACACGTGGTTGACCCATTGAAAATAATGGGATGTTTTGCATTTTTCAACTTCCTCTTTAATAAGATGTCAATAAGTTAATTATAAGTAACATACCTATTCCAAAAAAAAATTGGAGCCGTGAGGTTTTAGTGTACATAAAATGTACAGTAAAACAATGCAAAAATCTCTAGCATTCTACAAATCTACAATTAATTGAGGCGAAAAATGAGTCTAAAATAAAGGGAATTGAAGCATGGAATAAGAAGCAATTGATGACCTACCAAGTGATAAATCTGGTGGCAGTTTTGCACCGGAGCAAAACTGGCCCATGCCTTTAATATGTGAGCCCAAATATCTTTTGTGGTGAAACATAGTGTACATCTACATTTAAAATGATATTTCTTATGATGTGAGATGTTCTAGTATCTATAAGTTTCTGCATACATTTATTGCAAGTTTTGTAAGGAATTATGAGTATAAATGTATTTTGGACAGCAAGAGTGCCCTTAGGGGCTGGCAAGTTGGATGACTGCTCCTGCTCCCACACATTTGAAGCGCATGTGGTGCTGGCACTCCCCCACTATCAGCAATTTATATTCAGGGACCACCGCATCCTTCTAAGACATGCGCTTTTGAAAGGAAAGCAATCTTTTTGTGTTTTACAGCACACCTTTTTTTGGGGGGAGGTGGGGGGAGACACTGTTTTCTCCTACTTTCAGCTTCCAGCTCAGTTGGAACTTACTTGCCTCTATTGGACTTTGGCTTATCCTCTATTTTCTGTCCCCTCCCAATTCACGTAGTCAAGTCACTGCAGTGAGAATCCTCAGCTGGGGACCATAGACCAGGGCTCTCTATGGAGCGCTGCAATCATGGATTTTAAGGCTGGCCACTAGGCATCTCCATTGCATGAGAGCAGGAACCTTTCTGCTCACTCTCCAAACGGGCTGTGTACTTCTGCAGCATCCCTGATCCAGCCAGCCCGGGAATCAAACTCAAGGCTTCCACAAGGCAGCACATAACACTGCCACTGGACCTTCAGACTGGCTTTAGTGTTTCTTTTTTGAGTTCTCACAAATACCTGGGAAGAGCAATCTTTTGTTCTCCTCTTATTTGTTCTAGTCTCTACAAAATCAAATATTTTATTCAGTAATAGTGGGTTAAAAATTCAGTAGACAAGAATAATGTGTTAGACCATGAAAGTCTCTTTGCCTGAAGAAGAAGTCTTATTATTAATCCCCAAAGCTTGTAGTTATTAACATTAATTAGTCCTGGAAATATATTGTTTCTACCCAACTTCTTTGATTTAATTAAAAGTCCATGCAAACTGCTATATATACCAGAAAAAAAGGGAATGTGATATGTAATATGGAACCTGCATAAGAGCCATTGTCTGTCTGTGTCTGAGCTTTCTGTTGCTCAAATCAAACCCTGCAGATTTCCAGGTTGAGGGCCTCTTATAAATATAAGCAAGCCCCTCCTCAGAGTAATACTGAGATTTTGTTCCAGAAAGCACCAGGCACAACAGAACCTGTTTCTGATATACATTCTGCATGATTCCCCTCTCCCTGGAGGTGAGCATGTGCAAACACTCACGGTTCTCTGGATCCACGCATCTCAGCACAAAAGTTACCAGGAGCACTATGGTGTTCCCAGCAACCCCCTTTGACAGTCCTCCCTCTCAGGGCCAATCTGGATCCCTTGGGGTGGGGCTGCAAATCCATGCCTGAGACTGAAGGAGAGCCCTTCTGTGTTTCTCAGCCTCTGATCAGGGAAGCCACCCGTGTCTCAGAGGCACAGCTCCCACTCCCATCCTGCACAGTCCCTGGCTGAAACCTAGCTAGAGCTCCATTTGTCCCAGCACAGACACAATAGGAGGCTTCCATTGGTCAGACCAAACACTGCTGACAGTAGGAGGCTTCTTATTGGTTGCAGTAGGAAGGGGAAGACCTGGAATATGGCCATGGTGAGAGAAGGGAAGAAAGGGGTCATGGTGAAAGGAGGATGGAGTAGAAGGACAAGGACCTGGGAAGATGCCATGGGGGGTGGGGGCAGGGGTAAGGGGAAGCTTGGAGGGAGAGAAACTGGGAAGGAGCCATGGGGATAGAAGGGAGAGGAGTCAAGAAAGGGTCCAATCTGAGCTGATTAATTTCATCATCTTTTAATAGGAAATTTAGCTAGTTTGAAAATAAAAACTAAAATCTGCTTTTACTTAGAAGGAAAGGAAATATAAAGAGAAGAGTCTGAGTATCATCATACTGATGTACATGTTCTTTTACTGTAAGCTAGTTCTTTAAGAGGACTTAAGTTATGAATATTTGCATTTTTTTTTATTTGTAAACAGCAGACAGTATGTTAGTTATTGCATTTTAGTAGTCTGCTATTAGTATAGAAACTGACATTGTAGTCATGCTTAATTAAATCATCAGTTACACTACTGGTAGCTAGGCTTTTCCACTTAACAAATTTACTGGTCTAGGAAGTATTTCACATTTAAGATTTTTATCAAAGCTATAAATAGCCCCTATTGCTGTTCTAATTGGCATCGGACTAGAAAAGGGAAAGGCGCCCTTGTTGTAAAACATTTCCAAGTCCCCAGAGAATATTCATGCATTCATTGTTATAACACTCTGCTACCCGCATTTGCACTGCACCTACACTCTGGAAAGCTGAACAAACCCGTTAAAGGTTTTCTTAGGACTCGAAAGTTGCATGTTTTTTTTTCTTTTCCTACTAATAAGCTAAAGTAGTTCAGAAGTTATGGCTAATGACACAGAGAAATCCCCCTGAATGGCAATTATTTGCGGTTTTCAGGCAGGTAAACTATTAGGCCACATCGCATGCCTGAGCGTTGTGCTGATGTGGTCTTTTATGTGTTTGCTCTATAGATGGTTTCCCCTAGAAAATAATGGAAAAGCTGCCACCAGATTGAGCATGTTAAGTGCTGGCAAGGAGAGCATCTTATTTATCAGAAGCTGTGCATTGGAGACGCTTATCAGTTCATGTAGCTTGCCAAGAGGGCTGTTTATCCACAGGGCCAGACGTGCCCAGTGAGAACAAGCCTCGTACCGTCTGTCACAGAAGCTGCAGCAGGGCTTTTCCATCCTTGTGTCAAGGACCAGTCCTCTTGTGAGGTGCAAAAGCATGGGCCTTAGTCATGAAGATCTCAAGAAATTGTCAGTGTGCTCTGATCGGAAAACAATTTTCCACTTCTTTTTTTTTTTTTTTTTTTGGAGCTGTGAATTAGGGATATTTTTGGTTATTTTAAAGGGGCATTGAGGACTGGAAAAGTAAAATTTGAAATTAGTTGGCCTTTGCTTATAGCAGCAGAGTTTTGCAAACAGAAGCAACAGAATTGGCCGGTACTTCCGAGCCGGCCCCTGCTGGACTGCTGCTGAGTCTCTGGTTTTGTAGCTCTCTGCTGCTGTGCTGTGATGGTAAATGAATGTCAGGCATTTTGCAGAGCCGTGCGCCATGGCCCAAAAATATTCATATACTCATTACAAAATGTTAAATGAAAGAGAGGAAAGGCTAGAGTGAATGGAACACAGGTACAAACAAATAACAATGGAATGACAAGATTTATCACCTGCAGATTTCTGGAATTCTCCCGGTAGCCACTGTGATGGGAGTCCCTTTAAATTTTCATGAGGCTTTGCTCAATAGGCGAAAGGATGTTCTTAGAACATGATGAAAAGAAAGTGGTCTAAGCACAAGCAATCTGTTAGCTCAGTGGCAGCCTGAGGGTTGGGAGAGGCCTGTGGCTCTCAAGGGATTTTAGTGTGACTCTTTGACACTGCAGAAATGTTAAAACATTAGAGGATCAAACTGAGCTGGAATTATTAATGTTGAAAAGAAGATAGCATCTGAATCTAGCTCTTTGAGAATGGTTTGCTGTTAATGGAACTCGCTGAGTGACAGTGATTGAGCATCACTGGTTTTCAGCCAAAAGGAAGCTATGCCCTCCATGCACTGTGCTTTTTCAAATCAGACACAGCACATAATATACACCCTCTGCTAACTGCAGGCTTTCATGCTACGTCACCATTTTAAACATTTTTTAGTGGCTGGCCTGTAAATCCTTGGAGCAGCCAGGTTTGGAACAGTGCCATGTATAAATGACACACGTGGAGTAGGAGGAGCTGGTGTGTTCTCACAGTGGATTATATTATATTGTGACATAATAACCAATATGTGTATATCAGAACCAATGGGTAGAAGGTAATTACCAGCCTTGCAAATATTTTTTATTTAAACAATTTTATATACCGTTGTACAGACAAAGTCCATCTCTATGGTTCACATTTTCAACATCTTAAAACAGGAAAAAGAAAAAAATACAGTTTCTTATAGTTATAAAATCACTAAAAACTATATTAATAAAATTATAAAAATTATAAAATTACCACAACTAACCTACAAGACTATCAAAATTTCCACCAACTAAGAGACTGTGGAACATAAAATTTTAGAACTAATAAAACAGTAAAAGATAGATAAAAAGTTAAGCCTGCTAAAATGTACTAATTGCCTGGGGACACCACTATTCACTCTTACTCATCTACAAATGCATGGTGGAATAACCATGTTTTTAGTTTCCTAAATTGCTTCTTATCCTGCTGCAATGTTGGCATTTTATTCCAGTGTTTAGGACCCGCAATTGATAATGCTTGCTCTTGAACTTCACACAGGTGGGCAGATCTAATGCTTGGAATTGAGAGAAGTCCTTTGTTTGATATTGCAGTACATGTAATCTTATTGCTGTGTTTAACCAGTCTGTCATCATTAGTGGTGGCTCCAGGGTAGTGCTGTACTTTGCCTGGGTCTGATTCCTGGCCTAGCTCTTCTGTTCCTGGGCTGGTGGCGGAGGGGGCATTCACTTGTTCCGAGATGGGAGGGAGTCACCATCATTGTGCACCGGCAACACCTTATGGCTAGATTTAGGACACATGATTGCAGGAAGGAGCACAGCCCATGGCCGAGAATTGTCAGCAATGACTGCACTAAAGTCATTTCGGTAAAAAAAGAAAAATCCCTGGGTGGTTGTGCACGGAGATGCAGGGGAGGCAGGAGAGATACTTAAAGGAACGAAAACATGATGCCTTAAAAATAGCGTGTTTAATTTATCATGTTGACTAGAACTATTGCATGTATACTTTGAAATAGTGAACAAGGAGCAGAAGGTGCTATTTGGGCCTGATTTGTCAAGGACTTTTCACATAGACCCAGAATGGAAAAATGCCTTTATGAATCAGACCCGAAAAAGAATCCATGGAGTCCTGCCAGTGGTTAAATGTATTTAGTCAGAGAAAATGTTTGTTAGGTTGACATCATTATCTGGATTGTAAAAATGTTTTAAAATGGTAATGGATAGAAAAAAGTTGTTTTATTGACTTTTCTTTGGTGGCTGTTGTGTTAATTCCTGGAAAGCAGCTAATATTGCAGCTCTCCGTTCCAACTCTTCCAGCTGAAATGTGAACACGCTTCTGCATTTCAGGAAAGAAGGTATTTCTAGGTTTAAATGGAGACTTTGTAGTTGAGTGTTCATGCATGATAGCAATCTCTTGGTTGAGTATTCAGGCTGGCTCAAAGCCATAAGCACATCTTCTGGTCTTTCGTCCCCAGACTCTGGAACTCTCTCCCAAGAGAGGTCGCTAACATACTGCCATACACCAGAGACCTGGCTCTTTCACCAAGCCTACCCCTCTCAGCCAGCAACATCCCCATGGTCATTTGTAAATACACCACTTCACACCTCTACCCCCTGCCATCCCAACACTCGGACCCTCAACTCCACTGCCTTATACCTCTGCTTTTTAGCACGTTGTGTGTGGATGCCACGTTTGCTTTATGTATCATGTTCACTTATCCTGTATTACGTACATTATCCAGTAATCCTGTATTTCTTCCAATCCACTCCACTCCTCTTCCCATTTGTTTTGCTCTATCATGTATCCATGCTGTGTTCACAGATAATACTGCGTGTTGGGTTTACCGACTTAGGCATCGTAGAAGTGAATTATCGATAATCTTGTAACTGGCTCTGAGCACTCTCATAGGAAGCAACAAATCCTTCGAAAAAAAATATTAATATTTTCTAGGCACAGTTGTCCTAAAGCGGTGGTTCCCAAATCTGATGCTCACAACAACCCAAGCCCCCAGATTTGGTTTTTAGAGAAACCAAAAATATGCCTGTGAGCTTGGGTGTTGGACCAAATGTGTGCAAATATATCCTGCCTGAATATTCTTTATGAACATCTTCTAGGGCTCTTCCAGGCTCTGGTTTGGGAGCCACTGACCCAGCAGGATTAAAGGTTTGATATGAATCACCATACCCAGCTTTTCATTATTGCTCATGACATGCCCGGTCAGTTATTGTTTCAGCCACATTTCTTATTTTGATGATAGCGCTAGAATAATTAGCTGGAGTTATCGAGGATGTGAGCTGTTTGTATCCCTTTTCATGCTAGAGCGGCATAAAGCAAAGCAAACATTTGCCAGCTGCGTATAAATAATGGAATTAGAAATCCTTCCTGAAGTGGCATAACTCTCTTATGAGATGGCTAGTGGTGTGCAAAACTGCTGGAACAGATGTTGGGAGGGAAGCAGGGAATGAAATGGTAGAGCTGGAAAGGAAAGAACACATGTAAAAAATGATCGCTTTCATGATTTCTTCATTTATGTGACAATGTAATAATTCTCACAATAGTGGCTCAATACAATAGACTTACTATTAAACCAGTGACCATAGAGGGTACTTGTGCTATCATCTGGGCTGGAGGAATTAATAACAATCAGGGACAAATGGAGAAAAAGAACAAGTGGGGAAAAAAAAAAAAAAAAAAGCTCTCTATCTCGTCATATGTATAAATGTAATATATTGGTTGTTGATACTCAGGGTGATGTAGCATGGCCTTAATGGGATCCCATAAGCAGGAATTAGCAGTGGCTGAAGCATCTGTGAAATGCCATTTATTCCTAGCAGGGCAAGCTGGAGGCAGTTGTACAAATTAGCAGGCCGATGCAATAAGAGGTGCAGGAGAGCCGGCGGTCCGAGTCGAGCACCCACTCTTCCGACGCGTGCCCAGGCACCTCTCCTGGGCGCACGATTTTGTATTCAAAGGAGGCGCTAGGGACACTAGTGCATACCTAGCGCTTCCTTATTAGCGGAAGCAGCGGCTGTTAGCGGGTCCGACAACCAAATCTGCTGACAGCCACGGGTTCAGAAAATGGATGCCGGCAAAATTGAGCATCCGTTTTCTAAGCCGCCGACCGGTGGGCAGATTTTTTTTAAAAATATTTTTAGTGACTCTGACTTAATATCGCTATGATATTAAGTCGGAGGGTGTAGAGAGAAGCATTTTTTTCTGCTTTTCTGTACACTTTTCCCGGTGTTTTCAAAGTTAATGCCTGCTCTTGGGCAGGCATTAATTTCTGAGAGTAAAATGTGCGGCTTGGCTGCACATTTTACTTTCAGTATTCCGGGCGAATAGCTAATAGGCTCATCAATATGCATTTGCATGTGATGAGCGCTATTAGTTTTGGGGGGGGTTTGGCCGTGCATTTTCCACGCACATTACCCCTTACCTCATAAGGCAGGGGTGGGCAGTTCCGGTCCTCGAGGGCCACAAAACAGTCTGGTTTTCAGGATATCCCTAATGAATATGCATGACATAGATTTGCATACAACTGAGGCAGAGTGCATGCAAATCTATCTCATGCATATTCATTAGGGATATCCTGAAAACCAGACTGGTTTGTGGCCCTCGGGGACCGGAACTGCCCACCCCTGTCATAAGGGGTAATAATAGCGAGTCTAAAACACGCAGCCAAATGGGAGCTAAACTGTGTGCTCGGCCGAGCACCTCGTTCTGTATGGGCCTGAAAGTTTGAGAGAAAATGAGTTAAGTATTGAGAGAGCCCCAGCTGTAAGAAAGATGTTTACATTTTAGTGAGCATTAAGTGTCAAGTAAGTGTTCTAATCCATTTCTCTTTTGAACTTCTTCAGTGAATGCAGAATGTTTCCATGAATTCGAGGCAGATGGCGTGCAAAAGTCTCTGAATTGTGTTAGAACTAAACTGAAGCCTTCTCTGAATAAGTGTGAAAAAGTAATGCTTTCTATGGTTCTGAGGGAGACAGATGTAGTAGGAGCTGCAGGCTTTTCTGATAGCTGCTGACATATAATGGAGGATCCTCCCACAGTGAAACAAATCTCCTCCAACACAATGCGCCTTGCCAAGTCAGAGCAAAGGATACACCACTTCTGTTAATACATGGGGAAGTGCATTTTCAGTAAGCCGTTTAGTGTATGTTCAGTGGGATAAATGTCCCACTGAATATCCCTGATTAAAGCTATCTGGCTAACTAGCTGGCTAACTTTAAACACATCCACTGATGCTTACCAACTATAATCCCCCAATCACATAAAACATTAAAGGCGCAAATATTTGACCTTCATAATAGGCTTCATTGTACAATAAAGGTTCTCTTTATTGTTCTGCCTTATTTTTAATCATAGGTCAATATGACCTAACTTATTTTTATCAATTTTCCATATTGCTGTGTGTCCCAAAACTATTAAAAGTTCATCAATTTCTCAAATTGCATCAATTATATTGTGGTGTATACCATAACCATTAAAATTCATCAGTTTCTCATTTTGTATCGATTGTCGACATTCATATTAGAACTTATCTTGGCGAAATGAAGCAGTGTTCTTGACACAGGGTCGTGTTTCGGACAACGGAGTCCTTTTTCAAGGGCTATTTTGAACCGGCAGCCTACACCATCATGGAGTTTTTCAGCGTTTTTTCGATATTTCAGCGAGTTGGGCACTGGTCAGACGTAACTTTAAACATAACCAGAGATTTTGTGTTTAGCTGGATAACCTCAGACATAACCAGTCATATTCAAAAGAATGTAGCTGGTTAATTTGTGAAATGAGATTTAAGGAAAAAAAAAAGTTTGAGCTTCCTGGGCCAAATAAGGATTCAATGTTTGGCCCTTTTGGGTGGAGCCTGCAGCCCCCCTCTTCCCAAAACCTTTCCATTGAAGAAAGTAAAATATCCCAGCGCTGGTCCTGGTCCCTCGCTCTCGGGTCTAGTGAAAATTTTTCAAAAGTTTGCATTTTTCCAGAGGGCTGCAATCAGCAGTCTCTGAAGTGACCCCCAGTGAAGGGGAAGGTTACACTCACTATGGAGAATGCTTTCACTGAGGACAAGAAAGATGGAGTAATATTGATAGTGGTTTAGCCCTTGTATTGAGTACTAGTCCTTGAAGATCAGCCAAGTCAGGGCGACAACAGTATTTCACTTCTTACAAATTAAAATTCTGTGCTTTCTAGGGAAAACTTAACCACTCCATTTTTTGGGAGTTTGAGAGACACTTAATTTTCTGTGAGTTGAGGGGGATGGAACAATTTTTCCCTGGGGGTATTCTTGGATTTAACCCTGGGACAATGTCAACTGTTACTAAATTAGGTTTCTTGTTGGAGATAGGGCCAAGCCTATTGCCAGGCAAGCGGTGCCTTGGACACTCTGGGAGAATATGGGCAGCCACAAGACGGGGCATGGCTGGTCGTGGATAATGGGTTCCCCCTCAGATGATACAGTAGACCAACATAGGTCCCCCTCCAGTGGCATGGCTGCAATCTAGCAGCCATGTAGGAGCACCAAAGAGCTCCTGCCACTACTGCGGTAGCCTGCAGTCCTCGTGCCCTGCCCCTTAACAAGGGGTATTGGTGTCATCTGAGCCTGACACCCAAGGCGGTCACCCACCTTGCCCGCCCCTTCTTATGACTAGGTGGGATTTTCCTTTATGTTTGCATTTTCCTTGTTAAAGGACTAGGAACTGTATAGTAAATACTAGTAAAATAAACCAGCATTCACATTTGTATGTTGTGAAGAAGTCTACATCCCCTTTTCCCCCAGGGAAGGGGAGAAATAAGGATCAGGCACACATACCGAGGGACTGGCGAGAGAGAGAGAAGGAACCCCCAGAGGGAGGGTTATTGTAGAAACCACAAGTCCATGTGGCCCAAGGGGCAGTTAAATGATAGGGGACTCCAGGGGAAGGGTTCTTGTGTGTGTGTGTGCAGGGACTCTGGGCACACTGCAATAAAAGTGTGGCTGTCAGGAAATGCAGGGAGCAGGAGTGGTGGGTTCCCTCAGCAGACAGCGCTGTGGTTAAAACTTTTCTGTACCTTTTTTCTTTGGGAATTGGTTGCTTACCTCTAGAGCAGAGGAAGAGGAGTGTTTACGGATAAGACTATCTGCATTTCCCTGGACCATGCAGCTGAATGTGACTGCCGATAATGGGATTTTTGCCTTTGGGAGATCCTTGCTTACCCTTAGAGTTGGAGAAGGGGAGTGTTTTCAACTTATGCCACCTGTGTTTCCCGTGCTGCTGGGGGTGGATGCAAAAAAAAAAAAAAAAAGGTCTTTTATATTGGGAATTTGATATTGCTTCTGAAAAGGGGGGAGCAGAGGAAGAGGACCCCCAACCCCCTTATCTCTGTTACGAGCGCGGCCTCTGGTGGCTGTTACGATCCGAGGGCTTGGAGGCCTTTGGATTCTGTTATGAGTGCGGTGGCGCGGTCGTTTCTATAGTGGCTGTTGTGAGCCCTTGGTCCACGGCATGACCCAGGGAGGAGGCCCCAAGACATACCGCAGGAGGTGAGCTGGTGCGAACATGGGTAACAAGAGCAGGACAAGGCTGAAGCAAGAACAGGGGTCCTAGGTCTGACCATCTACCGGACCTGCACAGCCCAGGATGACCAACAACGCAATGTTGATCGATGAACAGTCCTCAGACCGTTCCAAACCCTTTCGGACCTGCCGCTGGGTACGGCAATAGGCAGCAGGCCGGACAGAGGACGAGGGCAGATGGAGTCCTTGGAACACAGGAGACTTTGGACTAGGACTGGAGCGAAGACATCATAGACGAGGGCTGAAGCAAGGGTCAAGAACTGGTTCAAGACTGCGACGCAGCGCGCCCTTCACAGTCCACCCGCAGGACTGGTCGCGGACCACACGGGACTCGACACGGACTTCAGGAGGAATAGAATAGTGGAAACTGAAACCAGGACATGACAAAGGTCCTGAAGAGGCCTGCCCTGGGACGTGCCCTACACAGCCCTCCGCTGTGTAGGGCGCGTCCCTACACAGCCCTGTGTAGGATGCGCCCTACACAGCCCTGGACTGGTCGCAGACCACGCCAGGCTCAGAGCAGGTTCAAACAGAAACTTGTCATGGACGGATGCAGGGTTGCAATAGGCTCTGAAGACCAGGACAGGACTGATGCAGGATTCGATTCTCAAGGATTAAAAACAACGGACTGAAGCAGGAAGTCTTCCAGAGGGTTGCGCTGCAGAGAGGAGGATGGCCTTGTACTGTGAGGCGCCCTACACAGCCCACCCGTGGGACTGGTCACTGACCACGACAGCGGTACGCCAAGAAGGTGGACATCTGGGAACCAAGGCATGGAGGCAGGGACGAAGGCGAGGACATCAGGAACATCGAGAGAACAGAAGACCAGAACATCAGGCATCAGGATCACGAAGACATCTGATGACAGGGACAGAGCACATCAGGAACCTGAAGACCTGGACGAAGAACATCTGGAACATGGAGACGACTGAAGACCTGGACGAAGGACATCTGGAACATGGAGACGAAACTGGCAAAGCAGAAGAAGACCACGGAGGACCTGGACCGGTCAGAAGACACAGACAACTGTGGAACCTGATCCAAAGGCCTCGAGACTGAAGAGGAGTCCCTTTTATAGGGCTGAAGCAGGAAGTTGTCAACAGGTGGAGCCAGCAACACTTCCTGTCGCTGGCCCTTTAAATGCTGCGAAGAGGTGCGAGCTGACGCCTAAGGGAAGGCCCTGAAGAGCTGCAGCACCGCGGACAGTGGCACCCAGCCGCACAGGAGCAAGGAGGAGCAGGCAGGCCACATGGCGGCCTCCTGCCATCTGACGAGGGCCCCGATGATGATGTCGTGGCTCCCTGCCGCGGAGGTAGGCCAGCGGTGTCAGCCCTGCACGCAGGACTGAAGATGTTCACAGCCTCTGGGCCGGAGAGGATGGGGTCGGTGGCATCGGCAGAGGTGGCTGCTCGGCTGGGCCGGCCCTGCCAAGCAGGGCAGGAGCTGCTGTGGCCTCCCGGTTGCAGGGGACGGCAGCACCGGCAGCCTGCCACGAAACTGAGCCAGTAAGTGGGGAGTCTGCCCACGGCATGCGGGCAGATTCACAACAATCTCTTTCTCCATGGAGCATTGATAGCAATAAATGGTGAGCACCTTTGTGATCCACGAGATTCAAGACTGGTCAGGAGGTCACCACCTGGATCATGACATGGCCTGGGTTGGCGATCACAACACGCCAAGCTGTTGGACTTTCTGTGCTTGCCTCTACTTTCACCAGAGAACGAGGGTTTTGCTGAGTCAGAGATGCTCTTGTCACAAGAGGCTATAGAGATTTTAAAATAGTTGAGGAAAATCAAATTTTATTATTTGTCAGACAGCTTCGAGTGTCCGTGCATCAGAATCTTTCTATTCCAAGGTACTGCCTGCCAAGGAATTCTCACAAGAAAGGAGAAAATAAGCACTTGTGTGAATTTTTTGACAGGCACTTATGCTTCTACTGCTATTGTGGGATGTTTCCTTAAGTTGCACCTGGAGGATTGTGCGTAATATACCTTCATTTGTGCCAGTTCATGCTGTGCACTATTAAAACTGCCTTGCTGTAGGTTTAATACTTTATGATGCACGGACTTGGAATTGAAAGATTTTGTTTGGACAAGTAAGAAGCAAAAGTGCACATGGAAAGTTAGGGAGTCTGTGGAGAGAAGAGTAAAGGCATTGCCTTTAGTGATGCAGCCTCTTTGCCATAGAATTTGCAATCCTATGATTTGAGGAAAGAACTATCTATAGTTTTGGAAAGGAGTTAAGACCCAGCTGGTTGGCCTGGCTTTTGGCTCACAGATTAGTTTCTCTGTTCTGATCTTTTATTTTGACTGTGGCTGAGACAGAATTGTTTTATTCCATACTTAAAGGTTACTTTTAGAATTTACATTTGTAAATGTAACATACTATTGTAGCAATTTTCAAAAGCTGTGTATAAAGTGCACTTACCTATGAATATCTTGCGGACATTTCAATGGCATATATTGTAGCAATTTTCAAAAACCCACTTACATGGGTAAAGTGCATTCATATTTTTATTTTATATTTACACATTTTTTATACAGCAATCTTACCATTTACACCTGTAAAATCCAATTTTAAGCATGTAAATGTTTTTTGTTAGTATATGTGTATATGGGTATTATTGATTTTTGACTGCATGCGCTGCTGAATATTCTGGTTAACTTAACAAGCTGCTCAGCGGCTGAATATCAGCCCCCATGTTTATAATGCATAAATCTACATCAAGTCTGTGCAGTTCTAGAAACATCAGAATATATTCTAATTTGGTTGAACCAAAAATAGTTTGTCCTTGTTTTTGCAAAAAAAAAAAAAAAAAAAAAAAAATCTTAGAATTTTCAGTTTGGCTTCAGTAGAAAAGACAACAATGTTGTCTTCACCAGAGCCATATCTGTAGTTTTTACTAACTTAATATAAGATTTATATTTTGCTTTTTGTTATGACAGCTACTCCAAAGTGGACTACCATAAAAAGTAAAAAGGCCGATATTCAGCACCATTGGTTTGGCTAAATTTGGACTTAACTGGACAAATGATGGTATTTTTGAAAATCTCCATGTTAGTCAGATAACTTTTTAGCTAGATTAAAAGTTATCTGAATTAACTCGAGGGTGGGTGCCAGCAAATAATAAGACTCTGAAATGGCCAGTAGGCTTTTACTGGCAATTTTAAATAATTCCCCTAAATGTGTTGTGAACATATCAATTCTCGATATATTAGTGATAAAACATTATTTGGTCTAAGATTTCTAATTTTAAAGCATTTTCAGTATTCTCACTTCTCTTTTTCAGTGATGCATCATCGTTAAGTAAATCAATACTCACAGTTTTCTAACTCACTCACCTTTTTATTAGCTTTCTCTTCCTGTTTCACAGCCTTCACTTTTAAACTTTTCATGGTGATATATATATTGTTTAGCTTCACAGTGAAATATGCCTTTACTTTAAAAGCAGTTATAGCACAGTACGTAGAAATAATTGATATTCCAAGTTGTGGGCCCCTCATACTGGGTAAGAGTATTACCACATTCAGGTTCTGTATTCCAGTGGTATTAACGTTATATTAATTCCATGCAGAATTAATAGAACCTACTTTCTGAAACAGGCATGCATCCATGTCTGTGCATGTGTGTAGATCCCTCCCAAAATACCCCATCAAAATCCTCTTGGATGAAAATTTGATGTGGATGGGACACCCAGCACAAAAGTTATTAAGGTAAACATACATGCACACCCAAGCTGATCTCATAAGCCTTCTCCCCATCAGAAAGAAGGCATAGTAAATATAGAACTTACTAAAAAGCAGCTACAAATTCCATCTTCATACGTATCATATATATATTTTTTTTATTATTAGATGAACAAGTTCCTGTGTTAGAGATGTCTAAACCAATGCAGTTATAAAATTGAAGATATACTCCATTTGTTTTCTGTTTTTTTTATTTTTTGGCTTAGTAATTCCTCCTTTCTAAGAACATAAGAAATTGCCATACTGGGTCAGACCAAGGGTCCATCAAGCCCAGCATCCTGTTTCCAACAGTGGCCAATCCAGGCCATAAGAACCTGGCAAGTACCCAAAAACTAAGAAGATCCCCATGCTACTGATGCCAGTAATAGCAGAGGCCATTCCCCAAGTCAACTTGATTTATAGCAGTTAATGGACTTCTCCTCCAAGAACTTATCCATTCTCTTCCAGATGAATCAGAATAAGGGCTGAGATTGTCACAACTACCTGGAGGTTTTCCCCTTCTTTTAATAGACCCACCCTCCCATTCTAATCATTGCAACAATGGTCCTTCTGGGCTCTAAATCTGACTATGATGTTCTTCCCCCCCACAAGGGCTGTGAACACCATGTCCTTAGCATCCCCGGCTCTGGATGATCTGGAATGTAGAATATCTCACCAGGGACTCAAACCGGGACCCTCTCCATGGCAGCCCAGAGTGGTGCTACCAAGCATCCAAGCTGGCACCCACAAATGCTTTTCAAGTGGATGTTCAAAAGGATTTACATGTGTAAAGGTAACCGTATCATACAGGGTGGCCCATGGAAAAGTAGCCCACCTCCATGGGCCACCCTGTAGCAATTTTCAAAAGCCATTTATGTGTGTAAAGTGCACTTATGCCAGCAAATCCTATGGACAATTCAATGGCATATATTGTAGCAATTTTCAAAAGTCCATTTACTCAAGTAAAATGCATTTATTTCAGTAAAACCCAGTTTTACTTGTGTAAAAGCTTTTTAAAATCAGGCCCTAAGTGTAATAATACGTCAGGAATTGCATTGAAGTCATGCAATACATATTTTGAAAGCTAAGGATAGTCAGATATTCCCACAGCAGACAGAGGAATCCCTTAATATACACCCTGCCATGAAAAATTGCTTATATATTGGCTTATGTACAACACACTGTGCTGTAGTAAATTCATAAATTGGAAACTGTTAGTATTCATTATTGACAGATCAAAAACATTTACTTCTAATTTAGGGCTTGCATGCTAAGTATTTTTAATGCTGAAACTCACTACCAAATCTTTTCTTCATTGAGCTAATTTAGTTTTACATATAAAAACGTCTGAGTCTACTACAATGCATTGATTTAAACAGTTGCAGTAGGTTGCTCAGACTCAATTTTAGTATATTGGAATCCCTTTTTACGTGTGTTTTTCTGTTACTTTTCTCCGTGAAATTTATTGTCATCCATGAAGGATTGGCTGTTGCCTTTCTAGGTCCAAGAAGTCGATGTCCTTCATTATGGATTCAGAGAAACCAAGAGTACATTAAAAACAATAGCAGCTGAGGCAGTCGAAAAATGTGATACGAGCCATTTACTGAGATTAAATTTGTGGTACTAATTGGAAAAAAAATAGGACTTGTGCTTCTTAAGAAAATAATCTCCCATACTTCAAACTTTTAGCTAGCAGGATTTACCAAGTTACAAAACCCCCACCTCCAGCCTCAATTAAGAAGAACAGCACTAAGAGGATTTCTCTTTGTGGATGTGCAGGAAAGATATCGGGCACCTTACCTGGTCTGTCTGTCCATGTCTCCCTCTTGATTTTCCTTCTCTTCAATATTTTCATTCTGCAGATGATACAGTGAAATTATGTCAAATGTAACTAACCACATGTCATCACTTACTACCAACTATGCAGAAAATTGAGCATGCCTTGGATACAAAGGGCTTCAACAGCTTATCTAGGAAAATAGGTAATGGCTCTAAAACCAACCCAAGTGCCAAAACATCGGTCTACCAAGATGGTGAGTTGAGGACTTGTGCATCTTAGGCAACACAAGCTCCCAAGGATGTTCATTGATCAAAATTTTCCTCTCTCTTTCTGTTAAGTTCTCCTTGAAACCCACGCATTACAGTATTCTTCACCGACTGCAATGTTTATATAGTAGGGTCAGCTAGAAGCCATTGATAAAAGTGGGTATCATCTAACCGATACCTTATTTCACTTACATATTGATCTTTACTTAACCCCAAAATGGAGCTGCCTTGGTCAGCTGGTTTGATAACAATATCATGCCTCGTTTGTAAATCCCTCAAAGCATGCTTTTCACTTCTAGACATATTACAGTAAATTCTCTTGATTATTTCAAGTGCACAACATCCTGTAGCACCATTTGTTGGAAAGTATAAACCAATGGATCACTTGGCCCTGGTGGATACCACTTTGATAGAGGTTTTATCAAGGAAAGGTCAAAGGATTGAGATGGATATTATAAAAAATACACTTTTCTCTGTAGTTGTTGAATAAATCTAAAAAGGTCTTGATGAAATAGAAAATAATTATATACTTGAGTAAGTACAAAAGAGAGTCCTTTGTTTAATACTGCTTACTGAGAGTTAATTCCTTCCCTGCAATGTTGATAACAGTGGAAAGTACAGATTGCCGCTTACCACTGATATGGTCACAAAGATATGAAACTGTATTCAGAACTCCCACACCTGTGATTGAGTCCACAGGAGTTCCCACTCTGAATTGATTAAACAATTCCTGCTTTACCCTTATGCTCTGTCCTGGCTTCATGATTGCCCCTGCCTAAAAAAAAGGGGGCATGAAGACCCTTCCTCGTCATTCCTGGAGGAGCTATCATAGGGTAAATTAAATGTTACAGTTTTAGAAACACAGATAAATGGAAGCCCATTTGTCTCTGCCTTATCTCTCTGAAATTTGTTCATCTTAACGGCCTTTAGATCCATTTTAAAACATTCCATGGACTTCTTTAGATCACTCAAGCTAGTGTCAAACATATCAATTGCGGACATTTGCTTCAAAGCGGCCAAACCTGATGTAATCTGTTCATCAATAGAAGTAAATCCTATTTACTAAACAAATACATTTTAGATGAGCTTGTTGATTAATATGATACACATCAGCAAGCCTGGTGGCATGCCCTTACACATCTGGGCCGCCTGGACTGCTCTATCTTGTGTTATGGATGGAAAAAAATTCTTTTTATAGTCTTTTTTTTTTTTTTCCTTTGCAAAAAAAAAAATTCGGCAATTATGCATTTGAATTGTACCAATAATGATCCTGGCTCAACAACGGCCGATGTTTCGAGTTAGAGCTTCATCAGGAGCACCACGATCATATTGGTCATATTGATTCTTCTTCAAGACAGTGTGAAGAGATGCTCTCAGTCATGAAGTTATGAGTTTTATGAAGAGAACTGGGATCAAATATATTAGAATTGTCAATATGATCGTGGTGCTCCTGATGAAGCTCTAACGCGAAACATCTTCCGTTGTTGAGCCAGGATCATTATTGGTACAATTCAAATGCATAATTGCTGAATTTATTTTTGCAAAGAAAAGACTATAAAAATAATTTCTTTTTTCCTTACATGAAGCAAATGATGGCACAGCCGGGCGGCCCGGATATGTAAGGGCACACCGCCAGGCTTGCTAATGCGTATCATATTAATCAATAAGCTCATAGTGTCTGAAATATATTTGTTTGTTAAATAAGATTGACAACTGGGTGGTTTTTGGAGTTTCGTTTTCTTACATTTGGTGTCACTTTGGATGGAAATTCCTGGCTTTTGTGATAGGATTGACATCAATAGAAGTTGATATATCTTCTTGGTTTGGTCGATTATTGATAACATCAGATCCATAGAACACTTATTCAGATCCCTGATCACGTCTTCAAAGTCTCATGATCCACCTGGTACACCTTGGGTTCCTTAAAAATTCATAGACTCCTGGAAATCCTCTGTTTCAAGTACTCAATTAGCGAAATCATTATGCAGATCTGCACCTATCAAGCATTTGTTGTGCCATCGGTGGAGTGGAAGGGGCTTTCAGGGATTAGGTCCAAGGGAAAGTAATCAGAAGGAAGGTTGGGCAGCATTATAGGGACAGCATGCCACTTCAACGATCATTACTCACTTTGATGTGGCCTTTTCAGCACATGATCTGAATATCATGAGATTAATTCTTCCAAGTGTTGGTCTCAGATTGCTTTTATATGAGAATATTTGTTTGTAAATACCTTAACTGATTGATTTTATGAATTATTATAAAGTTGAAGGTTCAGCTGTTTGTATAGATATAATCTTATTATATACTATGCTAAGTCTGGATTTAGCACATGTATAAAATGAGTGCTAAAATTGACCACACCAGTTTTAGTGCCTTTTTTTTTTTATATACATAGGGCTCATTGTTTCTGTTCAGCTTCAGCTAGTGCACAGACCTAACATTTACATGCTAAGCAGAATACACAACACCGCATCTCCATAAGTTATTTAATCATTCAAACATCAAATACATTGCAATATCACGATGTACTCTGGTGTGCAGTGTTTATAAAAGTGACATGGTTGATGTACAGGTGACTGAACAGATGTATCAAGTGTGTCATCAGATAACTGTTCCATAGCATGAAGATTACACCTTTGCCACGTATCAGACAACTGTTCTTATTCCAGAGACCACATCACTGTCATAGGAACAATTCTTTATAAAAGAGGGTTTTATTTACAGGTTATCCTTTTTAAAAAAAAACTAGTTAAAAAAACAAAGTCAAAAGGAAACAAAAATCTTAAATTCTGTCCGAATGCTGTCTATGGATATAAACGTTTGACAAATAGTATCATTGAGTCTCACTCTCATAGACTCCAGGAATATTATAATTTTAGTTTAATTTAAGGTTGTATTTCTAATTCACCTTTCTCTAGGATTATGTGGGATCTTGGGTTTTCTTCTTTCTTTTACAGTGTGGGAGCCTGCAGCCTCTGTCTCCCTCCATGATTCTCCTTTCTTTATCTAAAATTCTCCTTGCAAAAGCCACTTTTTAAAAACCGGTGCTGCCTGGTCTACTAGGGATGTGAGCTCTCATCTTCTAAAAACCACTTTGGCCTACACTCATCTATATAGTATTTCACATCAAAAACTAAGCTTCTTTTGTTCCATTAACAACTTTATATTTTTTCTCTCGAACTCTCGTTCATGCAGTCAATCTGCTGTACCTCACACACTAATACTTGCATGCTACATACTTTCCACATACATACAAACACTTTCTTACATATATACCTTTCATCTTGTCATACAGCATATTCCATAGCATGATATACTTACATTAGTGTAGGAAGATCAAAAGAAACAGACAGTATTATCATATAAAATTTACATATTAGCAACCATAAATTACATGTATAGTTGCTATATAGAACTATTACATAAAGTCAATTATCTATTCCACATACATATATCACTCATGTTTCTCATTCATATCATATGTGCTTAAACTTATAGTTCACCACCCATAGTAGTTCTAAACATGTGACATAAAAAAATAACCATGTACACAAGAAAATTACAAGTAGAAAACATTCATTTATAGAATAAAACATTTAAGTATAAACTCTTGAAGGCTTGGCTGCAAATATTTCCTCAGGGTATGTTAATTGATTATTTTATTTATTTTATTTAAAAACTTTTCTATACCGTCATTTAGTAATGTACTATCACAACGGTTTACATTTAGGCACGAATAGGTTTGGTTTCTAGGTTATCCATAGTGTGCTAATATTTATGGTTACATAGATCAATAATATACTCTAAATGAGAAGTGGGAAGAGGTTACCATTTATATGATTGTCAGGATAATCATATATGTGTGTACTGTTTTCATTTAATATTTAATTATGAGTAAAATAAAACATTTAACACAGAATAACTTATGTCATAAAGTATAGAAAGTTGAGGAAGTTCAGTTGTATGAGGGAGAGGAGCATTTTATTTTCCCATACCTTTTCTGTAAAGCGTGATGTATATCAGCAATTCTCACACTGTCGCCAAGCACCAGCTGGTATGTCGCGGCTCCCGGTGTCCCACAGCCCCAGTTTTGCTTCCCTTTACCTTTTCCTGCCCCTGCGGACCAATGGGAAACCTCCTCCCTTCTTCCTGCCCCCGTGGGCCAATTGGAAGCCGCCTCCACTTTTCCTGCCCCCGTGGGCCAATCGGAAGCCTCCTCCCTCCTTCCTGCCAGTGGGAGGAGGAAGCCTCTGGCCGGTGGGGCAGGGAGAAGTGGGGCATCTCATAGCCCAGGGGTGGGGTGGTTTGAGGGGGGCTGGGAGGAGTGGCAGTGTCCAGGCCTGTGGCGGTGAAGAAGCCTGACCCTGTAGCCGCCACGGGCTGGAAGTGCTGAAATTAAACCCAGCGGCGAGCCACAAAGAAAAGAGGCCAGTCGCGCCAGGAACCGCGATAGAGTAGGGATTCCCCAAAGCGGCAGTGAGTCGCAAGCACGAAGAGGCCAGTTGCTCCAGGGATTCTCCCCCCACCCCAATGCAACAGTGAGCGTGGCAGAACTGCGTTTAAAGTAAAAGCATTCAGCCATGCTGATTACAGATGGGGCAATTGGAGCTCCCAGCGGCCATAAAAGCAGGCAGATGGGGGGCCACGGGAGCCTAGGGATATCCCGACAGCCAGAAGAAAGGCTTGAGTGCTGTGGCATATTTTTCCAAAATGTTTGCTGCTTCAGTGCAGCTGAGAAGGTAGTGGCAGCACTGGGAAATCTGCCACTGTGAAATTAAAGGGGAACACAGCATTAGGGCTCTAAGCAAAGGGTGTGTGAGAAACAGACTGGGCAGGGAGGTAATTGGGGATGTGTGAGTGACAGAGACTGGGCAGGGAGGTAACTGGGTTGTATGTGAGAGACAGACTGGGCAGGGAGGTGACTGGTGTGCGTGAGAGACCGAGAGAGATAAGACTAGACAGGGAGGAGACTCTGTGTGTGAGACCGAGACTGGTAAAGCCAATTAATTCAGTCTGTTTTTTTTTCCATCCCATTGGCTTAGGGCAAGTTTAGTTCTTCCCTCACAATGTAAGTGAAATATTAGGGATGAAATTCAGCCTTAGTCATTTATCTCCTATCTCTCCATACTGTCTTCTCACACTCCATAGTCTCCTCACACTATCTGAAAGGGCACCAATTATTCTCCGCCTCCTTCTCTCTAGTATCAGAACAGTACTCCTGTTATTCCTCTTCTGGGCCTGTTGAGAGTCCATCTGAACTCCTTTCTCCCCTTTCTCTTTCTTCTCTTCTGCATGGCTATAAATCATCCCTCTTCTGGATACAGATGATCCTCAGGTTTCTTCTCAGTGAGGCAATCTCTCCATTTGATGTTCGAGCAGCAGAGAAAATAAGAGTCCCGAGCTGAGGGGCACTCAGAACTCAAATAAATCAGCAAAAAATATAAAAGGGATAGGGAGGGTGGAAAGAAACTGTCATTTCCAAAATAAGAGGCTCAATTAAAGGATTAAAACTTAATAGAAAAATAAGGGGACAAACATGGCATGATAGAAACATAGAAATGACGGCAGAAAAGGACCAAATAGTCCATCCAATATGCCCAGCAAGCTTATAGTAGCACCAGTCGCGCCATACAGGTTCCCCCATAACACGTTACCCCCATACTTAGTTTCCCAAACCATTAAAGTCAGGGCCCTTGTTGGTTCCTGACTGAGTCCAGTTCCCCGTTGCCATTTGTAGCAGAGAGCAATGTTGAGTTACATCACAAGTATAAGGCTTATTGGTTAAGGGTAGTAAACAACCGCTACCCCCATGCTTATTTGTTTTCTCAGACTGTAGAATTCATGTCCTTGTTGGTTGCTATCTGAAACTAATTTTCCTTTTTTCCCCCTGCTGCTAAGGACCTGTACAAGGGAATTATCACCTCCTTTTTCTTACAGGTGATTCCTCTATGCAGCCCAGCATTCTTCTGGCTTTAGTTATTGCTTTGTCACATTGCTTTGCTGTATTCAGATTGCTAGATGCTACCATCCCAAGGTCCCTCTCTTGCTCCATTCAAAACAGCCTTTCACCTCCCATCACATTCAGCTCTTTTGGATTACCACATCCCAGATGCACGACTCTGTACTTCTTGGCATTGAATCTCAGCTGCCATATCTTCAACCACTGTTCAAGCTTCCTTAAATCACGTCTCATTCTCTCTACTCATTCTGGCATGTACACTCTGTTGCAGATCTTAGAATCATCCGCAAAAAGACAAACTTTACCTTCTGTCCCTTCCACAATGTCGCTCATGAAGATGTTGAACAGGACTAGTCCCAACACAGTTTCTTGCAGCACTCTGCTTAACACTGTTCTCTCTTCAGAGTAGGTTCCATTTACCATTACATGCTGTCTTCTGTCCATCAACCAGTTTGTAATCCAGGTCACCACTTTGGAGGTCATTCCAAAGCTTCTCATTTTATTCACAAGCCTCCTATGTGGGACCATATCAAAAGCTTTGCTGAAATCCAAGTAAATCACATCGAGAGCTTAGTCACCCAATCAAAAAAATCAATCAGATTTGTCTGACAGGACCTTCCCCTGGTGAATTCATGCTACCTCGGGTCCAGTAATCCTCCTGACTGTAGATAGTTCATTATGCTTTCCTTCAGCAGTGTCTCCATTACTTTTCCCACCACTAAGGTGAGGCTAACTGGCCTGTAGTTTCCAGCCTCCTCTCTGCTCCCACTCTTGTGAAGCGGGACCACCATAGCTCTTCTCCATTTACTCAGCACCACTTCCGTTTCCAGGGATGTATTGAACAGGTCATGCAGTGGACCCATCAACAAATCTCTGAGCTCCCTCAGTATCCTGGGATGAACCTCATCAGGCCCCATGGCTTTGTCCACTTTCAGTTTTCTTAGCTCTTCCCATACATTCTCTTCTGTAAACGGAGTTTTGTCTACTCCACTCCCTTCCACAGTCTTGTCAACCAGTGATGGTCCTTCTCCAAGGTCTTCTTTAGTGAACACTGAACTGAATATTTGTTTAATATTTCCATCATTTCTTCATCTCTCTCCACACATTGATACTTTTCACCTTTCAGTTTCACTATATCACTTCGGACCTTTCTCCTTTTTCTGATGTATCTGAAAAATGTTTTGTCACCTCTCTTTACCTCTTTGGCAATCCTTTCTTCTGCCTGACTTTTTGCTTTTTTGATTACTTTCTTCATCTCCGTCAGTTTCACCAGATATTCTTCCTTGTGTTCCTCTTTTTGGGATCCTTTATATTTCTTGAACACTGTTCTTTTTGTTTTTATTTTATCAACCACCTCCTTTGAGAACCAGATAGGTTTCTTATTTCTCTTGCTTTGTTTAATTTTCTAACATGTAGATTAGTTGCCTTTGTAATTGCTCCTTTAAGTTTGGCCCACTGATTTTACACCTCTCTCTCTCTCTCTCTCTGTTGATGCCCCTGGAAGGGAAACAAAAAGTCCATGTCATAAAATGGTGGTCTAAGTATTTATATCAGAGGAGCATACCATGTACATTCTTCCACTGGGGGGGGGGGATTATCTACCTACAGGTTTAATATTTTTCCTCCTCACACAAATGGAAAATTCAGAATGGTTCTTGGTAATGGATATGACAGGATCTCTAAAGATAGAATATCCAAGACAGTACACTAATAGTGCACTCTCACCTACCATGTCCAAAAAGCACAATTCAAAACTCTGTCTTTCTCCTTCTTGCACAGTCTCCACAAACAGGTAAGCTCTGTGAATAGGTAGTCCCAACACACAACAGAATCCAGTTCTTGGAATCCCTCTGGAGTTGTGGATCCTTGTGTTGGAGGGAGGATGATTGAGAAGGCCCAGTAGGTCCTCACTGCCAAGCGGTGGAGGAGATGCTGAGTCTGAGCTGGAGCTTTGCCTTTACCCCAGCCCCTTTCCCCTCAGATTGAGCCTTTAGGTTCCGGGGGCCAATAGGTCTTAGGTGACAGTCTCTGGAGAAGGCTGAAGAAAGGATCCCATGTCAGGCTGTGGCCAGGGCTGGTGGCAAGAAAGGATGGTCAGGTCACAGGCTATGATCGAGGCAGGCAGCAGACAAAGACTGTCAGACTATGGTCTACCAACCAAGGGAAAGTGAGGCAAGGCTGAAGACAGGGAAGGCTGGATGAAGCTGAAAATGAGGTAGGCAAGGTAAGACTGGACGAGGCTGAATGTGAAAAAAGCAAGGCCAAGCTGGATGAGGCTGAGGACAAAGAAGGCAAGGCAAGGAAGGACTCTGAAGCAGCAACTCCCATTAATGGAGGGTCTGTCGACCAGTTATGAGGTGCCTTGATGTTGCACAGCCGGGGTTTAAATACTCGGCCATGTGATGACATCGGAATGCTGGAGTGCTGGTTTTCCTCCATGGGGCATTTAAGTGCCATTGTGTGCTGCATGTGCGTGCTTAGAGGCAGGCCAGAAGAGGACTGCGGCTTTCCAAGCTGCATAGAGCGGCAGTGTCATTGGCCTTCTGGAGCAGTAATGCCGGGCGGGCAGCGTCGGGAGAGTGCACCAGCTCACGGGGTCAACCTGTGAGGCGGAAAATGTAAAACCCTCTCCTCCCACTTGCATCACATGGGTGCAGAAGTTTTATACACTCATCATGCCTCCCCCATTGGGGAGTGGTATACCTCCCTAACTCACTGACACTACAATGACATTACACAAGGCAAGATCTAGTGAGACCTCTGTCACTCTGGAGGCACTCAGACCAGCTGAAGCTTCAGATGCCATGTTTGTAAAGGGCAAACATTACTTGCAGGGGGCAGATTTTGACACCCTGTTACATTTGTTTTTTTTTTAATTTTAAGCAAAAGAAAAGAAACAAAATAAATAAATAAAATGAAAAAAACACATATGAAATGAAAACGAAGATGAAAAAAACAAATATGTCTGTGCACACACCTAAGATTTATAATATATTAGTCGATCGGGACCATTGTCGAAGTTTAGTAAGATTTCCATATTCTCTCTTGCCTTGTCTTCTATCATAGCAGAAAATAAAATTTTGAAATAGTAATGAGAAAGCAGTCGGTCACTGTAGGTAGTTAGCATTCAGTTTGCTTTGCTCATTGACAGTTCAGAGTAAATGTGGATGGTGAATCTAAATAACTACGATAAAGTGTACCCAATTAAATTCATGCATACTGTGGTTTATCATAGCAATGTTTTCAGTTGACTGCCAGCAGAATTGCAGAGTAGTTATGCAGAATTATGTATTTCCTGGCATTTAATAATGTATAGGCAAAAATTATACACATAAGATATAGTAAGTGAATATAAAATAGGGTAAGATGATATAACATAGGGATATACAATTATATAAATGTAGAGTCCCTCAGTGGTTAGAGAAGGGAGAATGGCATAGCTGATGCATGAATAGGGATCTATTCATGCATCAGTTTTTATTTTAATTTTCTTAGAAATTTATCAGTATCTATTACAAGAGCAAAAATTATATTTATTTGGATGAGATTTTTTTTCCACTGATTTATCCCATTTTTGTTCTTAATTTCCAAGAAATTCCCAGGAAAAAACTGAAAACAAAGGTCCCATGTATGAACCAGATGGCTCCCTTCTTCTTTTGCAGGGGGTGGGTGTAGCTAGAGCAGATATCAAGAACCTAGGTTTCTTTGAGCAGGGACAAGGTTTTGAGGCTAGTAGCCAGTTGAGAGTAGGAATAGTATGATCACACATCCAGCAGGTTGTAATAAAAAAAATTCCCTGCCTCCGTGGGGTTGGCCTGAAAAGTCCTGCCCCTGCTGACAAGACCCACCCTCTACCCATGTCTTGTCTCTACTGGAGTACAACCTGCTGGTCCTCATCCCCTTTCCCACCTAGAGTCCATCAAGGTAGGGTGAGAGAACATGGTAGAAATGACATCTTTGTGAGACTTTCCTCACTCCAAATGACATCAGATCTTCACCGAGGTGTACTGTGCTGTTCGTACATCGTAGCCTGCACGTAAAACTGGCTCCTAATCCCTAAGCCACCACTAACACCCTCACCTCAAGCTATTAGTTAGCCTTCCTTTAGGCATATAAATAGTTGAATACAGAGAAGGCCTGCCCAGAGGCTCGCTGTCTCTCTTTCCCCCCTCGGCCCAGAAATGGCCAAAATGCAATTTGCAATCTTTAGTGTAATTTTCATTTCAGGCATATCGCCCAGCTAAACACCAGGAAAAAAGGTGTAGTTATTTCCAGCATTAAAACCATGCGATAGCGCCAGTCATTTTCATTAATCCCGCCCCTTCAAAAACTTTTGCATTCGCCCCGTACAATAGTACAAGTATTGCATGCGTTATGAAGTTAACGCACGCATTAATGCGTTATCACGCGCGTTAACGCCATAACGCATTTTGATGAATGACCCTATTAGCCGGATAAGTAGCCATATTCAGCCTTATCCACATGGCCCATAGCAAGTCTAAAGTTAGTCGGATAAGCTTATTTGGCTAACTTTAATACTTATACAGGTATGTTCAGTGGCATTGCCGTGCCGCTGAATATCCTGTGTAAGTTAGCAGAAAAGTTTTATCTGGATAACTTACAAAGCTGAATAACTTTAAATATTTGCATCGACATGTCTAAGATTTATTAGACAGAGGGAGATACAATGACAATTTCATTATTACTGCAGCTTTGGAAAATAAATGGCTATTTCAGTGGAGAAAACTTCAACAATATCACTAATAATAGATATAAGTACAGTACATTCCTCAGTTACATTTCCTATAAATGGATTTGAAATTGTAGGGGAAATGTGCTTGCAGATATTATCTGAAATTGCTTAGATGTTGGACAGCAACCTAAGCTCTTAGAAGTTAGATGTCTTCACATTTATTACGGTTTAATAGGGGTTTTATTGTGGCTTCCAATAGCTCACAACAGAGTACAGTTACCTTAGATATTGTGTTAGATTTGTGGTTTTTACATGTCAAAATCATGCTTTGTCCAAATCCTCTAAAACAGAGGTTCCCAACCTTTTTGGGAGCATGGACCCCGTTTCAGTCTCTAAAATTTTCACAGACCCCTGCATGCTTTTCTTTCATATTTACCTGCAGTTATGTGCCGTATATAGGAAAGTTATTAATGTAATATAAAAGAATTATATCCACATCAGACTCACTGATAATATATAGAACCTATTAAATAATGCTTACTGATATAAAGCGAATACATATAATTGTAAAGCATAGCCATAAATGTGCAAGAATGTACTCATATTCAGTAACTTCTGTAGTGTAACTACAGGCAGCCACAGAGCTTTATCTGTTTGGATCTGGCGCGAGATCTGTTTGGATCTGGAACGACTGGAGGGAGTGGACTGGTGGAAGGAAAGAGAGAGAGAGAGAAGCGAGGTGGGATAAAGAGACAGTCTGGTGGAGATAGAATGGTGGAGGGAGAGAGACAGACTGGTGGGGATAGATTGGTGGAGAGAGACAGCAACTGATGGGAATGAGCTGGTGGAGAGGGAGAAACAGAGCAACTGGCAGGGATGAACTGGTGGAGTGAGAGAGAAAGAGACTACCAGGGCTGGACTGGTGGTGTTAGAGAGAGCAACTTTTGGAGCTGGACTGGTGGAGAGTGAGAGAGAGCGTGAATGGCAGGGCTGGACTGGTGGAGGGTGAGAGAGAGAAAGAGACTACCAGGGCTGGACTGGTGGAGTTAGAGCAACTTTTGGGGCTGGACTGGTGGAGAGAGAGAGTGTGAATGGCAGGGATGGACTGGTGGCATGAGAGAGGGAGACTGATTTGGATGGGCTGTAGAACAGCGACAGAGACACACGGGTGGTAAAAGAGGAAAGTTTCACATAGGCTCAGATCACTAAAAGGGAGATGTGGAAAGAAGTTTGGTGTGCATATTTCCCTCTCAATCCCCTCAACCATGTTTTTTTAAAATTATAATTATTATTTTTAAAGAAAATCACCTATGACAGGATAGCCACCCTGTTTGTTCTTGGCAGGGGGTTCAATGGCTCTCTCTATACCTGCCTTTCACCAAATTCGTTATATGCAGAGACAAGACACCCCGCTCATAAAGCAAGAGACACTGCTATAAACATTTTGCACTGTTATCACTGGACATGCATGTCAGTTGCATTACACACTAGCAAAATTCATCACCTCGGCCATACGAAGAACATAGACAGACTCTCACCAAATACAGAATACAGGGACCAAAAGTAGAAATACAAACATGCAGACAAAAACTGAACTGGAAATGGCTGAACCCAGACTCTATGCATTTCAACAGTGGAAAATCAGAAACATCACCGTTCCTTATAAAACATCTAAATAATACAATCAAATATAAAATATCAATAATAGTAAAACCATACTAATAAGAATATTTCAAAACTACTGAGAGATACAATATCCAATAATTTAAAACATACATTATTTTTTAATTTCCTAAACAGTAATAAAATATTTCAAAACATTAGACACATCAAATAACAGCCAACAATTAAAACTAATAATGATTTACAAATTTCCTACTTTCCATACCTGGGAACTTTTGATTTCCAGTTACCCTGTTTGCCATGGATTGGTAGGGTTAGGGAGGAGGTACACAAACGTTCTCCTCTCTATCATACATGCACACCTTCATTCTCTCTCATGCACACATACTCTCTCTCATACACACATGCTCACACAAACATGCTTCCTTTCTCTTGTACACATGTGCTCTCACACACATCCTGCCTCTCTTTCATACACACATGCTCGCTCTTTCACACATGTTCCCTCCCTCTGATTTACACACACTCCCTCTTTCTTGCACATACATGCTCTCTCACACACACGGTTCCTCTTTCTCATACACACATGCTTTCATACACACATACATGCTCCCTCTTTCACACTCGCATATATATGTTCCCTCTCTCATATACACATGTTCTCATAACATAGTAACATAGTATTGATGGCAGAAAGACCAACTAGTCCATCCAGTCTGCCCAGTAAGCTTCTTATGGTAATAACTGCCACGCCATGCAGGTTACCCTCCATGTTTCTCTTAAGGGTAGTAACTGCCGCTCTGTGCAGGTTAGCCCCAAGCCTTATATTTTAACATAGCGACATTTTTACTGGATACGGAGCCTTCTTGAAAATCCAGACTATGCTGCTTGATGTGCTTTGCTTTTGGAATTATGCTGAGAGCTTTTCTGAAATGTGATCTTTTCCAATGTAATGTTTCTCCTGTATAATATTACATTTAAAATAAACCTGGAAGCATTGTACTGCAAGAAATTCATCTTTGTCTATTTTAAGCTGTGGAAAGAATACCGGGGCATTGATAAAAGCCTCCACATTACCCCAGTTCATTCTTGGAGGCTGAATATGATTTGGCTGCTTTGTGCAGGGTACCCTATTGCCTTCTTCTATCAGGAATAAGTAGAAGAAATACATAGCAGAGCAAGGAAAAATAACCAGAAATAAGTCAGACAGGAAGTGTACTTTTCTAGGCAGCAGTCAGACTTGCTAAAGGAAATATACTAAGGCATAGTACATACAGACGCGCTAAGCATTTTTCCCATAGCTACAGAATGGAAGCAAACTCTTAGTACATCTGGCCTTATATACTGTATATGATTAAAGGTTTACTACTCACATGATACTTTGGAAGAGGACAGTTGGAGAGGAGAGTATATATTTTAAATGATGTAATATTTTTGAGTTTTTGTCTCCCAGTAATTTTGAGCTCCCAAATTTAAATTTAAATATAAATTTCCCTGTCTAGGTTCTGCTTTTTAGAATTTGTTTTAAGCATTTTGGGTTGGTTGCTTTAGTATCTATAGATTTTATTAGAAAAATTAGTGTATTTTTAAATGAATTATGGTAGAGGTCAAACATTCATTATTAAGTAACTTTGACAGTGAAAAATAAAAATAAAATAAAATAGTTTTTAAATTAATAATTGCTTAGATTAAAAATATAAAGGTCAATATTCAAAGAGTTTATCTGGCTAAGGAGAAAGCCAGAAAAGAAAACAAGATTTGAATATCCCCCCCGCCTTCCTACCTAAATTTTATCCGAGTAATTCATTGCCCAGGCAGAATTTACCCAGGTGAAAGAGATGGCACTGGGGGCATTCCCAGTTTCACTTTGTCCTGGTAGTGCTGATTCGCTGCATTTCCCAGACGATGCTAGTCAGGTAAGTCTGGTTGGAAAAATACCCATCCTAAACTTCTCTAGATAACTTTATCTGGGTAAGTTTTGCTGAATATTCAAACATTACCTTTTCCTACTAGCCTTCCCTAACCTGTGTACGTGTTAATTTGTTTTAACCTTGTGTTCATTCTTGCTGAATTTTAAATATTTAATTCCTTTTAATTTACTACTATTTTATTATATTAAGATTTATATTTGTTATGTAATAAGCTTGTTTTTTAGTTTTTGTTAAGTTCTATTATGTATGTACTTTTGTAACCCACCCCGAACTTTGGAGGGCACGAGATATAAGCACATTTAAACAAACAAAATTATCTGGGTTACTTTACCCAGTTAACTTTCCTGCTCATTGGCTCACTAAATGTGGACCTCATAGGGGCAGATTTTAAAACCTACGCGCATGGCCTACATTTGTGCGCACTACCTGGCGCGCACAAATGTACGCCTGATTTTATAACATGCGCGCCAGCTGGTTTCCCCGAGGGCTCGGTGCGCAGTGGGGTGCACACTAGTGCAACTTGCGTGCGCCGAGCCCTTGGGGAGACCAGCTGGCTTTTCCCATTCCTCCGAGGCCGCTCTGAAATCGGAACAGCCACAGAGGGCGCTGTCCTTTTCCCCTCCCACCTTTCCCTCCCTTCTCCTCCCTTCCCCTACCTGTCTCACACCCCCCCCACCCCCGTACCTTTGTAGAAGTTACGCCTGCCAGCACACGATCCCCCAGCCCAGCAGCCCTGCAGAGGCCTCTGGCCATGCCCCTGCCCCACCCGGATTTATGCACGTAAGTCTTTTAAAATCTGCCCCATACTGTTTAACAATTATTTATTGTACCATTGTGTTCTTTCAGTTTTTCAGGGCATGGGAATTAAAAAGTTCTTATACTGCAGACTCCAAAATACAAATCCAGAATCTCTTATCAAATTTTATTTTACTATTTATTTTTTGAAAGTTATGTCATAAGTCAATACTTTTACATTTCAAGTGTTAAAAAAGAAAGCTATCCTTTTCTTTCATCCACTTATCACTCATCTTTTAGAAGTTGTACCAGCTTTGCTGCAAAAATAACATGAACATAAAATTTTCAAACCTCAAGAGGGGGAAATCATGTGTAACAAAAATGACACAGAGGTCGGTAGCACCTTATAAACCAACAGATTTATTGAAAGGACAAAAGTATATTCATCATCTAGCAAAGTGGACTCTCGTTCTTGAAAGCTTATGCCTAAATAAAGCTGTAAATCTATAATTAGGTTGGCCAACTCTGGTCCTCAAGAGCCACAAACAGGTCTAGTTTTCAAAGTATCCACAATCAACATGCATGAGATAGAATTGTATATACCACCTTCTTGTATGCAAATATATCTCTTTATATTCATTATGGATATCCTGAAAACTAGGCCTGTTTGTGGCTCTTGAGGACCTGAGTTTGCCACCTCTGTTACAATTGTATCTGCTGCGCAGCCTTATCGCACCCTGATTCGGACTACACTGACGGCTCCACACCCGCAGAGGCCTCCAGTGAGCTCTGCCTAAAGCTATTGAAGCCATCTCCTCAATGGCTTCCTGAATCAACTTGTCTTACAGCCTCTGCTCTACTAGGAGTCCTCAGCGAGTTTGGCATCCAGCCTTGCCAAGGTCTTCCTTACTGCCTGCCCCACATCCAAGCTCCAACCCTATGTAATCCAACCTTGCCATTTCACCAATGACTTCTCATGGAGTCACCCTTGGCTCTTTGACCTGGCCACTGTTTCTTGCCTTGCCTTGTGACCTCCGGGCCTTCTTGCTCTGTTGCCTTGCCTTGTGGCCTTTGAGCCTTTTTGCTCCTTGCCTTGCTTTGAGGCCTTCGGGTCTACCTTGTCTTGTATCCTGCCTTGTAGCCTGTGGGCCTCTTTTAGCCTTGTGCTCCATCTTGTGGCCTATCCAGGCCTTCCTATAGTCTAGTGGTCTTCGGGCTTCCATGTTTTTTGTTCTGTTTGCCTTGTCTGCCTTGTCTGCCTTTTCTAAGCCCTGCCCTTGTCTGCCTAGTTTAGTCCTTGTCCAGTCCTGCCCTTGTCTGTCTGGTCCTGCTCTGCTCTGCTCTGTTGCCAGAAGGCACCAAAGTCTTGCCTCATCCAACCTGTATCAAGTCTTGCCTGTACCCATTCTTGCCTCGTCCAGTCTGTAGCCAGGCTTGCCTCATCCAGCCCATACCAAACCTTGCTTCATCCATCCTGCTCAAACCTTGCCTCATCCCATCCTTACTTAAGCCTTCCCTGCCTTGCCAGATAGACTCACCTTGATGAACTGCCAACACAAAGACCTACTGGTCCCCAGAACTCAAGGGCTCAACATGTGGGGGAGGGGGCTGGCTAGGTGGAAGACTGGCTTTTGTCTTGCTCAGTATCCTGCCTTGTCATCCTGTATAGCTCCAGAGGTTCAGAAAACCTGACACTCTGGTCTATAAGGTGCTACCAGTCTCTTGATCAGGGCATCGCAAATAGTTTCTGGTGACCACACAGGCTGTTGGCTTTTCAGGATATACATAATGAATAGTATGAGATAAATTAGCATATACTGGGTTTCTAATGTATGCACATTTATCTATTTTAATTAATTAAAAAATGTTGAAACCACTAGCTTGGATGAATAATTCCCCCAAAGAGGTGTACAATTAACATTCCAAGAAGTGTATAAAATGAGAAAATATATAATCAATATAAGACAATAAAAACTGCCAGAACTGAAGGATTTTTATCCTGGGGAGTTTCAAGATGGCCAACTGATACGTGGTTAGACTGGCCGCCCTCTCTTGCTACTGAGCCTGCCAAGTCTGCGATAAGCGATCCGGTAGTGATTTACCTTGTGAATTTGCATTATATGGGGCGAAAAAGACCCAGGATTGTCTTACCCCGCGACCTCCTTGGGGCAGTCTGTTTCGGGCCCAATGGATGCCCATGTCTCCCGCAGCAGTCCTTTACCGGGGAACCAGCCGCTGGAGATAGGGGGGAGGGGAATTTGAGCTCCCCTCTCTCCTGGCTCGTTGTTACCACTGAGCCCGGTACGAGGAACGCCTCCTGGTAATCCGGCAGCCGAAAGAGCCACCTCAATGGCTGTGGAGACGCCACGGATCCAAGTGGTTTTGATGACTGATTCAGCGGGGAACAGCGAGGTGGTGGAAGAGGCTGCAAGCCAGACAGCCATCTTAGGAGGCTCGGACAGGAGGAGTTTGCGAGACGGGGAAGGAGAGAGACGTGTGAGAGCTGACCAGGAGGTTCCCTGGACTGAACTGGTCAGCTGCCTCCAGTTCAAAGACCTGGTGAGATATATTTATTATCGATTTGGGATGCAATTGCTGAGCTCTGTGCTTCTATAGCTAAACAGTTGTCACCTATAGTCAAGAAAAGTAATGAACAGAAAATAATGACTTTGGGAAATACAGCAGTAGATTTGAATCAACAAATTTCTACTATTAGAGTACAAACAAATTCTATGCAGCAGTCCCAGTATTTGCTGGGACTGCTCTGAAAATGGAAACATTGGAGAACACTATCAGAAACAAATCTGAGGATTATAAATTTTCCTAAAGTCCCTCTAGTTCCTCCGAGGGATATATTCAAGAGATACTTAACAGAAATATTAAAAGTTCCAGAAAATGCTATCCCTCCAACATCCAAAGTATTCTATTTACCATCATATAAAAAGATAGGAGAGCAGAGGGAAGGAATGGATATATTACAGCCTGTGGAAGTATCACCATTGAACTTAACAGCAATACTTGAAACATCGGACTCTGATATTGCGGTTCCTGCTACACTTATAGTTTCATTGGTTCTTGAACGAGATCGAGATTGGCTGCTGAAATTGTTTTTCAAACATAGATTAGAAATCTTTATGCAGTTTAAAGTGAATATTTTTCCTGATATTTTTCGTTCTACGCAGAAAAGACGTAAACAGGTCTTTAGTACAACAGATTGGAGGTCATTTCATTCTAAAGTTTCCTTGCAAATGTTTGAAGTACCAAAATGTTTCTTATCTTATTTTTTGACCCTCCTCAGTTGTCACAATTTTTGATAGATCTAACCTCAGGGGTTTTCCCTAACGACTATCCCTTAACCGAAGATTCTCGTGATAATGTCCCTCAAATATGAAAATACTACTGCACCATATCAGCCATATAGCCTAATTTATATTTAGTATTTTAATAATTTTTCTTTGGATTGTGTCCTTGTTTCTCCCCATTATAGAGGACTTTGATTGGTATCTGCTTTAGGGAGAATGCTTAGTGATTAGAATTGTTTTTTGCCTTGAGAAATGTTTCTGTCAAGCAATACCTGTTTTCAAATTCAAGAGTGTTCTTGTTTGTATTTGAAAAATTCAATAAATAATTAAAAAAACATACAAACTGCCAGAACTATGTACATTATAATACATACAATAACAGACATTTTACATAATCCCAGACCTACATAAACATATATTCTCTTTTGCCCTTATAGTTTTAATCATTGACAATCTCCGGGACCATACAGGTGTACACTATCACATGCAGACACTAAGTTACAGTGGAAATGAGCCCCAAACTACTTCCCTACCCTTCATGCTACAGCATTTATCACTGAGATATCGCAACTTCAGGACACATTACTAATAGGCTCCACATGGAAGGACTTCACGTGCATACCCTTCGTCTCCTTTCCACAGGTTCAAGTATTCAGGCCTACCAGACTGTGACACCTTCCTCTGCTCCTGGGTGCTAGGATATGCCAGAAGCAGATTATTCCTCAAGGAAGAAGAAGGAGAATCTGAGGGACATGAGCTTTGAAGCCTTTGGCCTGTTCTTGAGTTAGCTCCAGCAGGGAATGGAGGTTGAGGGATTAGGAAATTGTGCTGAGGAAGAATTCCTCCAGACTAGGCCTCTATCAAGCAGCCTCTCTCTGCTCATTCCTCCCTTGTCTGTCCTGTGACTACTTGAAATCTCGCCCAAAGTAGGCACATTATTTTGACAAAATGCTGGTGTTGGGTTGAATTCCAGCAGCGTTTTCCTTAGCTGTCAGCTCAGTCTGTTTTTAGTGAAGATTTTCACTGCCATTTTGGTTCAATAGTATTTTAAGACTTCAAACTTGCTACTTTTGTTTCTCATGAGAATTATTTTTTTGGAATAATTACTCACTTCAAGGATTTCATAATAAAATGTATTAAGCCTGATAGACTAGATGGATGATGATATTTTGGTGGACTGTCATTACAGCCTCAGAGCATTTTGAATTGCACTTATAAATGACAACCTCATTAAGTATTTTATTTAGTATTTATTGCAGTTCACTTTATTTTTGTTAGATATATATAACCATTAGCCTAGGGGCCCTGAAATGAACAGACTCTGCTCATCAACCTCACAAGCCTGGTCAACATTAGGGCTTTCATTAGTCATGGATTGGCTTATTAATACTAAACCATGACTTTCCCTAAAAAAACACTTCTTAACTAATAGGCTGAAGTCATCGCCCTATCTGCCTTCATTTGTCAGTGCCAGGTATGGTATTGCTTCTATATGCATGGGTTGTTTAGTTACTTGAGGATTATCTTTTGAAGAGTCCTTAATTTCTCTACTCCTAGCAAATATCACACCTAATAAGCTGTAGTCCACATCTGGCAGACTGAAATCCCCGACAGGAGGCGCCTTTCCTTTGTGTGCCATCCTGTGGATGTCTTCCATCATTTATTTGGTGTTTATTTAGTGCTTTTTTTTATACCGACATTCATGGAACAAGGGGGAAATAACGTCGTTAACATAAACATGAAGATAGCGAAAGTTACAATAAAACAGGGGTTCTAGAACTGGGAAGAAGAGGAGCCAGTGGCAGAACTAAACAAAACATCATGACAGAATCCAACCCTTTTCTCTAAGTTGGAAGTTTACATCTCATGCCAGCATACATAGATATTGCCTTGGTCTTTTTATTCACCCTGTCCACCATACTTCAGAAGCTTCTATTATTTCTCTACATGTAGATCCATTTTTCCCCTTTTCTTTAATATGCCTTCCCTGAAGAGAATATACTTTTGTATGATCATATCCCTGGCCAGGTTATCATTGCACCAAGACTTTAATTACAACCATATCCAAATCTGCCTCTGTTGTGGTAGTTTCCAGATCAGTAATGTTATTACAATTCTGAGCATTTCCCTATGTCTCTCTGAGATGATGCGCTGATACCTAAACTCTTGCTTTCCTTTGGCGCTTTCTTCCATTAATATCATTAACCATCCTTTCTCCACGTCTAATTGCCACCCTTGAGATACCATTATAATAGTTTTCTGGTTCTTGTTTTAGGGCTAGGACTGAATCTAGTTTAGAAACCATAAGTACAGAGTAACATCACTCACTGCCTTGAACTGAGTTGAGGAAAATTGTAAGCTGCTCAAACTATTTGTCTGATGAAATAAAACTTCACACATGGCAGTACATTTCAATTTGACTAATTACGCAGAAATAGTGCTTTAAGAAACATTAAAACTGAAGTCTTTAAAATAAACATAAATAAAATCTTTAGAGAGAGAGGGAAGTTAGATGAGGTTTTAGCATTTAACATTCATATGTCACCTGCTTTGCAAATTTTCATACCCTATTTCTTTCTTCCTGACAAATTTAACTCCTCCTTGCCAGTACTGTTCTGCCTTTCCAAAGTCTGCCTGGTTTGTTCACAGTGGATGAGAACCTAAAACTCCCCAATTCCCGGTTTAACCGCAAGGGAACTGAAGACCTAGACACTGCTCAAGTAAGCTTGCAAATATTAAAAGAAAGTTCTGGCGTTAGTGACCAGAACATCTCCTTCCATGCCAGCTAACTAGAATATAAAATTAAAGTAGCTTCTGTACAATGGGAAAAACAGTGATGGAATAGTTAAATTGTTGTCCATTTGTAGCAAGCTATTATGAACCAGGTGGCCCTGGATCATAGTAGCTTGCTACCCATTATAAAACTGATACCACCAGCATAAAGGGAAATTCTATCTTTAAGACTGAGGGCAAGTTAGGACAGACCCATGCAAGCAACAATTGGTAACATTTCCTGCTTCATTGTATTCCCACAAGTCCAAAGCTTGCTGATACTTCTAAGATGGCAATGGTTTTGCAATTTTTAGAATTTTTATAGACAGCATATCCTGTAAGGAAAACCTCAGACTTCCCCTTGCCCAATACAGACAGCAACTGCATGAGTCTGCCTTCAACCACTGTGCAGCGCCCACTGTACTGTAATCATATTATTGAATATTAACTTCAAAGCTTAGACACAGGCAATCACACACACTACAGAAGAAAATGTAAGCTGCTTTAACATTAATTCTAGCTTTTTTGCTCTGGTCACAGAAAAAAAAAGAAAAATAACTGCTTCAATTACTGAAAAAGCATCTGAGAGATTTGAATACTTTGAAAAGTAGATATCTAAGGACGGTCATTATATTAATGATACTAGGAAAGTTATAGAATTCTTTGTTCAAAAATGAAACTCAACCAATGTAGAGTTGTGTGTTTTTTGGCAGATGTCTCATACAGTACTTAAATTAATGTCTGTTCATGTCTCTGCCTTTCCAAAAAGTGATGTTCAAGGTGGATCACGGTCATATAAAACAGATATTACATGGAATTACAATATTTAATTAACAGAAGCGGTCACAGTTTTGACATTGTAAATTGAAATGCTGTAGAATAGACGGGAACATAAGAACATAAGAAATTGCCATGCAGGGACAGACCAAGGGTCCATCAAGCCCAGCATCCTGTTTCCAACAGTGGCCAATCCAGGCCACAAGTACCTGGCAATTACCCAAACACTAAGAAGAACCCATGCTACTGATGCAATTAATAGCAGTGGCTATTCCCTAAGGGGCGGATTTTAAGAGCCCTGCTCGCGTAAATCCGCCCGGATTTACGCGAGCAGGGCCCTGCGCGCCGGTAAGCCTATTTTACATAGGCCTACCGGCGCGCGCAGACCCCGGGACTCGCGTACGTCCCGGGGTTTTCGGAGGGGGGCGGGCCCGGTCGTCGCGGCGTTTCGGGGGCGTGTCGGCAGCGTTTTGGGGGCGGGTACGGGGGCGTGGCTACGGCCCGGGGCGGTCCGGGGGCGTGGCTGCGCCCTCCGTACCCGCCCCCAGGTTGCGGCCCGGCGCGCAGCAGGCCCGCTGGCGCGCGGGGATTTACGTCTCCCTCCGGGAGGCGTAAATCCCCCGACAAAGGTAAGGGGGGGTGTAGACATGGCCGGGTGGGTGGGTTAGGTAGGGGAAGGGAGGGTAAGGTGAGGGGAGGGCAAAGGAAAGTTCTCTCCGAGGCCGCTCCGATTTCGGAGCGGCCTTGGAGGGAACGGGGGGAGGCAGCGCGGCTCGGCGCGCGCAGGCTATACAAAATCGATAGCCTTGCGCGCACCGATCCAGGATTTTAGTGGATACGCGCGGCTCCGCGCATATCTACTAAAATCCAGCGTACTTTTGCTTGAGTCTGATGCGCAAGCAAAAGTAGGCTGATCGCGCTTCTTTTAAAATCTACCCCTAAGTATAATTGATTAATGGACTTCTCCTCCAAGAACTTATCCAAACCTTTTTTGAACCCAGCTACACTAACTGCACTAACTACCTTCTCTGGCAACAAATTCCAGAGCTTTATTGTGCGTTGAGTGAAAGAATTTTCTCCCATTAGTCTTAAATGGGTTACTTGCTAACTTCATGGAATGCCCCCTAGTCCTTCTATTATTCGAAAGTGTAAATAACAGAGTCACATCTACTCGTTCAAGACCTCTCATGATCTTAAAGACCTCTATCATATCCCCCTTCAGCCGTCTCTTCTCCAAGCTGAACAGCCCTAACCTCTTCAGCCTTTCCTCATAGGGGAGCTGCTCCATCCCCTTTATCATTTTGGTTGCCCTTCTCTGTACCTTCTCCGTCGCAACTATATCTTTTTTGAGATGCGGCGACCAGAATTGTACACAGTATTCAAGGTGCGGTCTCGCCATGGAGCGATACAGAGGCATTATGACATTTTCCGTTCTATTAACCATTCCCTTCCTAATAATTCCTAACATTCTATTTGCTTTTTTGACTGCTGCAGCACACTGAGCCGACGATTTTAAAGTATTATCCACTATGATGCCTAGATCTTTTTCCTGGGTGGTAGCTCCTAATATGGAACCTAACATCGTGTAACTACAGCAAGGGTTATTTTTCCCTATGTGCAACACCTTGCACTTGTCCACATTAAATTTCATCTGCCATTTGGATGCCCAATCTTCCAGTCTTGCAAGGTCCTCCTGTAATGTATCACGGTCTGCCTGTGATTTAACTACTCTGAATAATTTTGTATCATCCGCAAATTTGATAACCTCACTCGTCGTATTCCTTTCCAGATCATTTATAAATATATTGAAAAGCACCTGTCCCAATACAGATCCCTGAGGTACTCCACTGTTTACCCTTTTCCACTGAGAAAATTGTCCATTTAATCCTACTCTCTGTTTCCTGTCTTTTAACCAGTTTGTAATCTACGAAAGGACACATTTGTATAATAAGTCAGGTTAAGATGGACCTAGTATATGGAACAAGTTCTGGAAGAGATAAGTACCGTACTTTTAAGATATTGCATAGAAATAGTTTTACTGGAAATGATTATATTGGGATGATTGCCAATCATCATTATAAAGACATAACAACAGTAGTCCATGAATGAAGGTCTATTTAATACTTGAATAATAATTTTGATTAAAAACTAAGATGGGTTATAAATAATTGTGCATTAATCACATTGGTATTATTACTCTAGAGTCCCCCAGGTCTCCATCACATGGCCCCAGATCCCTGCCATAGAATATAGACTGCAGAGAGGGAGATACCATTCCATCATCACTGCCCCAGGGGATGTCTGTGATGATCCTCGATCCCTGCCTTGAAGTGGGGGCTAGGAGTAAGTTAGGTGTGGTCTTTTGGTTTGGAGTTTGAGGAGTGAAGAGCTCTTTTTGTTTTTCCTGTCTTATTGAGGCCTGTTCGCCTCACTTGGCCCTTTGGGTCAGAGGAGATGTCTTACAGGTCACTGTTCCTGCCTGTGAGGATCTGCCTCTCATTTTTCAGAGACTTGGTTCAGATTTTGTCTGCTTTGAGGATTGTAGAAACCTGGGACCTTGCGGAAGTGAAACCTAGGACCATTCCTGGCGATGGCTATTCCCCGGGTCCGGAGGCCAGGGAACTGAAGTAAAAGAGCTGCACTAACAGTCTCACTCAGAGCCACAGCCAGGGAATGTGGCACCTATGGCCAAGTGAAAACCTGCATCCTCAGCCATTACACAACATATGACACCACGAGTTGGGAGTCTCTGTTAAATGTTTGCACAGCAATGCCCATGGCTGCTACAAGGGTATTAGGTGCCCTAGGAAAACCTTACAGCATTGCAACCCTACCCCATCACACCCTCCTCACACACAATTAAAAATTATGCATTTATAATAACAGATTTAACATAAAAAAAATGGCATTCAAAGCATAGTCTTCTGAGGTAAAAACATCACTTACAATATGTATATTATATTTACATGCCCCGCTTGCTGCCAACCAGAAAACCCTGCAAAAAAGCAAGAGACTCTTGGAACTCATATGGTATTAGGTCTACTATAATGCGTCTTGGGTATGGGCATGGTCCTCAGAGAGCCACAAAAAAAACAGAATTACAATAAAATAAACAACACTAACTGCCAGCACTCAAACAGCAACAATTCTACCTATGAAAGTTAACATTGCAAATATTATACCAGACCTAAAATACTAATACATCCCCTATTAGGAAAACAGAACAAGCAAAGCTGCTATAGATCCCTATATAAAACCTACATATTATTGGAATAATTCACTTCAGTCCCACGTGCAAAACACAGACACCGTGATAAGTTTACTGCACCACACAATACTACCGATGTGAAGCAGTAATTCTAAAATTTCCCTAAACACACCCCTTTTTCTTATCGTGGGTGTTATCCATGCGTTAATAATGCATTTCGATGAATCTAGGGGCAAATTCTCTAATCACTGTAATAATGGAAAAACAGAAGCATTACCATTCTTCATAATACAATACAATTAGTAAAACCATACCAATAAAAATAATTCAAAACTGATGAATAGAATAACATTCAATAATTTAAAACTTATGTACAAATTTTCCAAATACCAATAAAATATTTCAAATAACACATCAAATAATACCCAATAATTAAAACTAATAAGGATTTTAAAAAGTTCCCCATTTTCCATACCTGGGAACATTTGATTTCCAGATGCCTTAAAATTGCCATGGATTAGCAGGCAGAGAGGAAGTGGGATCAGTCTCCTATAAACTTGCTCTGTCTTCCACACACATGCTTTCTCTCATGCATACACACATGCTGTCTCTCATTCTCCCACACCATGCGCTCTCTCACTCTCACACACATATACACATGCTCACTCTCTCCCACATATATACTCTCTCTTACACACACAGACACACATACTCTGTCCCACACATATACACATGCTCTCGTCTCCCACGCATACACACATGCTGTCTCCCACACACATGCCCTTTCTCTCACTCTACACTAAAGCAGCAGGCAGCAGCAGTCTCCTTGTTGAGCACTCACAGCCAAGGGAACAACTTCCAGCTATGGGGGCTGACCTAGCTCTGACTTTGGGCTCCTTCCAGCAGGGTAGGGTAGGGCCTGCACCTCCTCCTCTGAAGCAGCATGGCCCTACCAAAATCGACAGCATGATCAGCAGGGCCTTAGCAAGTGGAAATTCCATATCCCCTTTCTCACACACAGACTCTTATTCCGACCCCCTTTCTCTCTCACACATACAAGCTCTGTTTCACACACATAACATCACTCTTCTTCACTCACAGGGGTCTGGCTCTCATACACACAATGTACAGGCTCTCTGGCTCTCATACAAATGCACTCACAGACACAGGCTCTCTGGCTCTCATACACCCATCCTCAGCAGTCTTGCTTATCAGCCCCCAGAAGACTTGTTCCCTAGCCCCTGCTCCCCTCGTCAGCACTTTTGCTTCCAAACTCCCTCTCCCTTCAGACCTCCTCTTCCCAACACTCTTGCTCCCAAGCCCCCTCGCCTCTCTCAGACCTCCATTCCCCAGCAGTCTTGATCTCCTTTCCCCCAGCACTCTTGGTCCCAACCCCCTTTACCCTTTCAGACCCTAACTCTCCAGCAGTCTTGCTTCCCTCTCCTCTTCTCTCCTCTCCTCGACACCCCACACCCCAGGAGTCTTACTCCCTAGCCCTCTCTCCCCACCCAGACCCCCCACTCCCCAGCAGCCTTGCTCAACAGACCCCTCCCCTGCCAGACCTTCACTTCCCAGCAGTCTTGCTCCCCTTTCCCTTACAGCCCCCCTACTCCCCAGAAATCTTGCTCTGCAGCCCCCTCTCGCCTCCTAGTCCCCAGCAGTCTTGTTCCCCCTCCAACACCTTCTCACCCACACTCCCCTCACTTACCATAGGTGTTCAGTGCATGCTGCTCGCCCCCGCAGTTTGCTGCAATCCCCTCACTCACCCTCCCTGCTCCTGAACAACCGGAGGATCACAGCCTTGCAGCGCGGGCTGCTCCCTCCCTCCCAGCTGTCGGTGCCTGAATGACGTCATCAGATACCGACAGCCAAGGAGGAAGAAGCAGCCCATGCTGCAAGGCCGTGATTCTTTCATTGTTCAGGAGCAGGGAGGGTGAGTGAGGGCATCGTGGCAGCACCGCGGGGGTGAACAACATTAAGAAAAATCACGTGCTGGCCCACTGCCACCAGTGAGGCTTCTCCCGTTTGTTGGTGGCCCTCCCCTATTCTGACGCCTGTGAGTTGAAAAAGCAGCGCGGCCCCACGAATTATCAGCGGCCCCACATGGGGGCGCTATGGCAACTTTCGGTAGCGGCACCTATGACTGGCCCCACATGGGGGGCCCCACATGGGGGTGCTATGGCAACTTTCGGTAGCGGCACCTATGACTGTGGCCCAATTGGCCCATACGCATGTTATGGCTCTGGTCTCACTCCAGAAAAAGTTTGGGATTTTTCCGTGTTTTCCCCTCTTTTTTTTTGTTTAGTGAGGGGGTTTTTGATACCCTCCTTTCTCATAGCTGGGCTGTGATAGCTGACTTCCTGCTCACATCAGACTTTTCCTTCAGAGAGGTCACATCCATCAAGAGTTGGGAGTAAGGAGTAAGATCTGGGGACCCCCATCTGGATCTCCATCCTAAGGGGCACAGAACACAGGCTGGGGTGAAGTAGACTGAACTTTCTGAACTCAGGTAGGATTTTTCTGGAACTAAGGGGCTTCCTTTGCTTACAGGATTTCCTTGGCCTAGTGGGACAGTTTATAACTCAGTAAAGGAGTGCTAAGTCTAACCCAAGGGAACCTGAGACTAACAACACGTACACGGGGAGAAGTGGTTCCTCAGTTCAGTGGAAGGACGCGTGTAAGAGAGCCAGCTGTACAAAATTAGATTGCAAGCCCTGTGGGAATAGGGAAATACCTATAGTACCTGGATGTAATCCGCTTTGATGAAACATAGAAACATAGAAATGACGGCAGAAGAAGACCAAATGGCCCATCCAGTCTGCCCAGCAAGCTTCCCTCATTTCTTCTCCCATACTTATCTGTTTCTCTTAGCTCTTGGTTCTAATTCCCTTCCACCCCCGCCATTAATGTAGAGAGCGGTGATGGAGCTGCATGAACACTGCATGAACACTTTGAAGTGCCGAAAAGCGGAATATAATAATCCAAGTAACTAAAGAAAGAAAGCTGTAACTTCACACAGTTAACTTATGATTGGAAATTGATTTTACTTCTGAAGAAATCAATACTTTTATTAGAGCACCCAACTTGTGTCCCGCCTGTCTGTCCCTGCATCACAGAAACCGAGAGAATGACAGTAAGATACGCACTTATGAGGGAAAACTACACCACCACCTTTATACTCTGACCATCTGTATCAGCTGCTCAGCTCCACAGTCCTTACCACCCCTTCAGAGATCCCCTATACCTGTCCCCGTCTTTACTGAATTCTTTCTTTCTTCATTCTTTTAGATCACTCATGCAGAGAAACCCTGATTGGCGCGGTGTACAACATATCAAAAACTAACAATAAAATAATCTTACATAAAACACATTGCATGATTTTCAAATACTGTATTTGTCTCCACCGCCTCCATTGGAGCCTGGTGCATGCATCCATCATTCTTACTGTAAAGAGATATTTCCTTAGATTACTCTTCAGTTTACCCCCTTTTATCCTCATCCCATGACCCCCTCATTCCGCTACCTTGGAGGTATTTAAATGCCTCTATCATATCACCCCATCCTGCCTTTGCTCCAGAGTATACTTGTTTAGATCTTTAAGTCTATCCCCATATGCTTTAGAAGGAAAAGCACGGACCATTTTAGTAGCCTCCCTCTGGACCGACTCCATCCTGATATTATATCCTTTTGAAGGTGCGGTTTCCAGAATTGTACATGGTATGCCAAATGAGGTTTCACCAGGGAGTTATTCAGGGGCAATATCTTCCTTTTTTCTACTGGCCATTCTTTTCCCCGCTGCACCCAAGCATCTTTCTGGCTTTTACTGTCACTTTATCCTCCCGCTTGGTCAGATATGAACATCCCAGACCCTGTTCTTGTTTCATGCACAGAAGAATTTCACCTCTTACATTGTACCATTTCCTTGTTTTATTTTGCAGCCCAAATGCACGACCCTGCATTTTTTAACTTTAAATCTTAGCTGCTAGACTAACATTCCTCAAAGTTCACTAAATTCCTCCTCATGCTTTCTACACTTTCCTGGATGTCTACTCTAATGCAGATTTTGATATTATGTGCAAAAAGACAAACTTTTCCCAATAGTCCTTCCACAGTATATCTGTTACAAAAATATTGAAAAGAAGCAGCTCAAGAACCGATCCATAAGACACACCACTGGTGGTAACAACCTCCTTGCAGTGCACTCAGTTTACCATTTACTCAGCCAGTTTCTAACCCACTCAGTCACTTTAGGGTCCATATCAAGCATGCACCTATCCGGAACCGTGTCAAAAGCCTTACTGAAATCCAAGTACACTACAGTTAACGCTCTTTTCTGATCCAGCTCTCCGGTCACCCAAAGAAATGTATCAGATTCGGCTGACAAGACCTGCCTCTGGTAAAATCATGCTGCGTTGGATCCTGTAATTCATTGGATTCCAGAAACTACTTTTAAATTCCAGCTCGGGTTCTGAGATCTGAAGAGGAAGTGCCCCCTCTAAGAGAGGCAAGACTTTTTAAGGCATGCAAGTGGCCTTTCTCATGTGCAATCCCTGCTTTCTGGAACTTAACTTCCCATTTGGGATATGCATTCGTTTTACCCAAGTGGGTAAAACTTGATGAATGAGTTGATTTTTGGATTCATTACAAAGGGATTGAACCAAAACGCAACTCATTCCAAATATTCAGAGAAGTTTTTGAGTCATTTTGTTTCAGCAAATTGCTATTAGTGCTCACAAAATGCAAACTGTGCACACTATCTGAAGAAAATAAAGCAAAATGAAATTTGGAAAAATGCGTGTTGAAAACAAAACAAATGAACCACAATAAAAGGAAAAGTAGCTGCATATCCCTCTTAACAGAGAAGCTCACCTTGCTAAAAATCTTTTGGGTTTCTGTCTATTTGGTGAAGTGTTGGCTTTTTCAATTGGCCTTCCAATTCAGGGGTGGCTCATGGCAATCTGCTGCCTGAGACAAGGGATGAGTTGGCATCCCCCTGCCTACCCCTCTGTTCCCCCTCTTCCTCTTTTCCACACACACCCATACATGCATACACACATATACACTCACTCACTTCTCTCCCTCTTCCATACACACATGCACTCACCTCGATTCTCATTAGCCACAGGAGCCTTCTCCTTCCCCTGGCCCACGAGACATGCGCTCCACTTCCTCCTCCAGTAGTGACGGCCCGCTGTGCCCTTGTTTTATTTTTGGCGCGTGGCCCAGCATTGGTGGTGCTCCTCCTCCTGTGTTTTCAGTTTCCCGCGGAGGAGGGCAACGCTCCTGCTCGTCTTCCTTGCCGCGCAGCACCGGGCTTCACGTTTTCTTCCGGGGGTCATGGGTGCTGATGCTCCTCCTTCGAGTGTGCATGCTCCAGGCCCTTTCCCTTCTGGCCTTCTGCAGCAGGGCACCCGAAATTTTCAGGTGTTGGCCCGGAGACCTGGCAATTCGTTCAGAATTCTGGATTCTCCGGGCCAAATCCATAGAATTCCCAGGGATGAATGTGAGGCAGCTGCGGCAGGGGCAGGCAACGTGAGGCAGACGCCACAGCAGCATTTTGAGAGGGGCATTTTATGCCACCTCAAACTTCTGCTGCCTGAAGCGGCCACGTCACCCTGCCTCATTATAGAACCGCCCCTGTTCCAGTGTTAAACCTGGCAGAAAAATTGCTTTTCCAGGCTTTCTGGTTGGATTTAATAAATAGTATATTGTTACTAAAGCCAGTTTAAACTCTTCTGTTCCTTAGGCATTTTGAAAGCAGTCAGATACTTATGAATATTAATGAATTGGTTCTCTTGATTTTTATTCCTTGGCCTTGGGCTAATCAGTATTGGGAGGCAATTTAATTGTAGTGTTTTTAATTATAAATTATAATACTATTCTTAGCTTTTTGTATTAATTTTATGTTGTACCTTGCTTTGAATATTTCATAGTTAAGCAAGTCATACATTTTAATAATAATATTATATTAATAATATAACTTTTTGGAATGTTTCAAAATGCACTGAATAGCAGCTAAATATCCCCTTTTATGGTAGCACGAGAGAGAATCTTGCATTAAAGAGGTCCTGTTCTTTGAAAGAGCCTACTGTACAGGCCATGATTGATTTAGGAGTTTGACAGCCCTAAGCACTGGTGCTTTCGCCCCCTTCCCCCCTCCCAGAACAAGCTAAGGCATAATCTTCTTTGCTCTGCTCTGTCTGCTGTACGCTCAGCTCCTCTCTGAAGAGGAGCCGGATTAGGGAGTTAGGGTAGCTTTTCTTTGCTCCCTGGTTTCTGCTTTAGTGTCACCTCTGTCCTCCAAGACAGGAGGGGAAAGTCTGGAATAGAGTAGAATAGGCTTTTTTTTTGCTCTGCCCTTCCAGCTTCACCCCTTCCCTCCTGTCCTCTGCCCTAGGAGGGAGGAGTGGGATCAGTAAGCAGAAGGTTGTTTTCTGCTGAGTGAGATTCTGCACAGCTGGTAGGTGGCAAATCTTCGGCCAGCCTGCTCCCTCCACGATTTTTGCTGCTCTCGGCACAGTCCTGGTGTGCCTGTTGATTTTATTACATAAGAAGTCTATATATCAGTGAAATACTTCCGATTTCAGAAGTACATAGCAAACTTTGATATTTTTCTTCAAAACATACTGTGTTGTGGAAAGAAACATCTCAGGTTTACATGTAGTTTATCATACTCTCTTTGAAAATCATTTTTAATTGTATATTTTTACCTGACAGTTTCTTCCTGCTCCTTAATGTTTCTAGCTCAATCAGAATTGGCTGTTAGTGGACTATATCACCTTGAGCCTTCATTCACAACTACCTTCAATTGGCTCAGTCATTGTAGTTATGGCTCTTGGCCAGAACCAGACCATGATTCCCTCTGGAAACTGGTGTACGTGCTGTCTAGTTCCAGCGAGTAGGTGTCACCATTGAGCATTGGGGCTGTGAATGTTACATCTGCACTCTCCCCAGTTAGGGGCTGATGCAATACAGTGCGCTCAGCCGAGCTCACTGGATAACCGGCAGTTGGACACGGGTTGAATAGGCGCTAATGAAGCATCTGACTCGGAGTGAGTCTAATAGCGCTAATCACATGCTGAGCGCTCCTTAAACCAGTACAGAAAAGCAGAAAAAAAACTGCTTTTCTGTACTGCCTCCTACTTAATATTGTTGCAATATTAAGTACGAAGAAAAATGAAACTAAATAAAGTTAAAAAATAGAGAAAAAAACAACACTGGCAGTCGGGTGCAGGAAACAGACGCTCGAATGACAAGCGTCTGTTTCCTGAACCCCCTGGCTGTGCGGACTGCCGACGCCGATAGGGTTCGCGTTAGCAAGGAGGCGCTAGGGGCGCGCAATCAACCCTAGCGCCTCCATACTTACCCGACTCCCTAATTTAAATATTGCCTGGGGCACATTAAGAAAGCAGCCACTGCCTGTTCAGCCCCTGCTTTCTATGCAAATTTATTGCATCGACCCCTCAGCTAGCTAGCCCTGGGAATGAAAATCAGTTCTGGGAATAAAACCTGGGTTTTCCACCCAGCAGTGCACAGCTCTATGCTGAGCTGTTGGGCCAGCCTGAAAACCATTTCTGACCATGGGCAGAGGAGTTAGAGATCTTGTCTTTGCCACTAAATGAATTTCACAGAGTACAGAATTAGAAAACATTTTCTTTCTTTGTTTCTATTCCATGGATTTCTCCTGAAGTGAAGGGCTAGAAAAAAATGAATAATCCATTATTAGGCAGCTTGTATTCATGTTTACAAAAGAAGGACAGTAAAATGAAAGAAGTAGGAGATGTGAGAATGGCCCTGACATGCATTTGCAAGGAGAAGTGCTTCCTTGATTTGTGAAAGCAAATGATAAGTGTTTTGAAGTTACGGGACAGACTTTGAAGTTAACCAGACTTGGAAATCAGTGGTCAAAGCTCCTAAGCTGTCTTGTTCTATTTTCTGCTTTTTGTCAGGTCCTTTACAGGTGCTCCCAGCAACTGATAGCAACCAGTAAAGGTGGTGGAGAGCTGCACTGTATAATTCTGCCAGGGAGTGGTGACTAAGTGGTACTAGAATGTGCCAAGCTGAATTAGATGACAGCTGGGCAACATTCAGGAAGCCTTAGTTTTTATTGGGGGTCATTTCAGAGAGAAGTTAGGCATGAAAGGAGAGAGAAAAATGGGGACAAAGTGAAAAAAACTGGAAGGAGAGTGGTAGGGAATGGGAGAAATAGAAAAAGGAAGGCTAGTTGAGGGGAAAAAATGGACTGTAGCAGCTAAGCAGTGGAAAAGGAAGAAGGAGAAAAATTGAGAGAAGTGATGAAGACATAAGAGAGAAATAAATGAAACTAAGAGAACCTCGAAAAAGATGAAAGAATACAAGAATTAGAAAGTGGGGTTTTTTTTTAAAGAATACCGAATCACTGGAATGACGGTATATAAACACTCAAATAAATAAACAACAATTTGAAATGTGTAGTGATCTAGTACCTACAGGTAAGTCATTTTCGAAAAGGATTTATGTGCACAAAACTGGGGGGTTTGCGCATAAATGGGCTTTTGAAAATTGCTGCTTTTATGCACTTAACTCTTCTGAATTCACTCCAAAGGGTCCGATGGTGATTTTGTAAAATTAAAAGGCACTAGGTCAGTCCAGCAGGCCGTCCTCTCTGGCTGCAATGGGTGAATAGCCACATGAAAGGTTAAGGAGAGATCCAGTAAGAAAAGAATAGTGAGAGTCAGCAAGACTGGGAATAGTTAAGCAATTGAATAAATGGATGAAAACAGCTTCTATGGAGTAGGAGGGACAAAATGTAGATTGGAAAGAATCAAGAGCAGAAGTGAATGAGAAGTTGTTGAGGTGATAAACTGTCTGCTACAGGACTTGTAAAAAAAAAAAAAAAAGGAAGAAGAGAGCTTGAGCAACTAGTGGAGATAGTGAAGTCATCAAATGATAGTTTCTTGTGAATAAAGCAAAAAATGATAGCCTTGAACATTCAAGGAAAGGAACCAAAGGACATTGAAGAATTAAAAATGGCTACAATAGAACAGTGTTTCTCAACCTGTTTACTCCCAAGGCTCGCCATGATATTAAGTCAGAGGGTGCACAGAAAAGCGGTTTTTATTGCTTTTCTGTGCACTTTTCCGGTGCCCGAAGAAATTAGCGGCAACCTTTGGGTAGGCGCTAATTTCTGAAAGTAAAATGTGCGGCTTGACTGCACATTTTACTTCCTGAATTGTGTGCGAATACCTAATAGGGCCATCAACATGCATTTGCATGTTGAGGGCGCTATTAGGTTCGGTGGGTTGGATGCGCGTTTTCCGCCCCTTACTGAATAAGAGGTAAGGGAAAACGCGCATCCAATGGCAGGTTAACAGTGTGCTCCGTCGGAGCGCACTGTACTGTATCAGCCCGAAAGTGAGGCACCTCCAGTGCTCAGTGCACACTCTCCCTGTCTGGGGATGAGACAGAGGCTAGAAGGACTCAAAGATGGGGAAAATGTGAAGGTGCTTTGTGCAATGTGTGGGCTGCACAAAACGTATCCCTGCATACTGCCTGTTAATTACCCCACTCTGGAGCTCATGATATAGCTAGGAAGGAGAGGTGTGCGTAATTACACTTGTTCTCAGAAAGGAGTTCCTGCACATTTAAGAGCCACCGCTGATGTCACTTGTTTGTGTGAAGGTCTGAGAGCATATTCCTGGATCTGGCAGTGGTGACTTTTTTGTGGCACACTTAATCAGTTATAAAGGCACACCAGTGTGCCATGGCGCATTGGTTGGGAAACACTGGGGCAGAAAGAAGGAAGGTATCCAGACTGGCTAGGAGAATATGAGAGGGCATACGGTCAGATGGGGTTTAGAGGCTTGGCTCATATTAAGCAGAAGTCAGAGAAAGAGAAACTGGATGGAAAGGAGGCAAGAGAGAGAAAGGTAGATGAGTAGGATGAAACTATGTCAGAGTGAACTGGAGATTTTATCAAGGAAGATCTTATGGAAACATTTGGGATAGATGGAATCAACATTAAGGCCTGGCTTTATCAAAATGCGGTAAGTACCGCATGCGATAGCAAAAGGGGTGTGGTTTATGCAAAAATTCAGTTTATTGCTATGTGAAGAGCTAAGTTGGTGCACATTGTGATAACATTATCTGAATTTGTGATAGGTGTCAGACCTGTTGTATTTCCTGCATATGAACACTGGGAGGACCATTTTTGAGAGAGAGAGAGAGAGACTGGCCATAATGTCATCCCCAGAGGTAGGTATTTGTATCCCCACCTCGAGTTACTAGGCCCACCTAGTAACTCGAGGTGGGGTTTAGGTAAGAGTGTAGGGGGTTAGGGGCCACTTTGACATTCTATGTGACACATACAAACAGAACAGTAGTCTCATGAAGATCTGATGGCCTTCAGAGTGAGGAAACTCACTCCAAGATGAGATTTGGGCAGTGTTCTCTCCACCTAGCTTGATGGACTCTCTCTCTACCTGGGTAACATCAAGCTAGATGGAGAGAATATTGCCCAAATCTCTTCTTGGAGTGAGTTTCCTCACGCTGAAGGCCATCAGATCTTCACAAGAGACCACTGTTCTGTTCATACATGTCACACAGAATGTCAAAGTGGCCCCTAAACCCCACCTTGAGTTACTAGGTGGGCCTACCATAGGGATACAAATACCTACCTCTGGGGATGACATTATGGCTAGTCTCTCTCTCTCTCTCTCTCTCTCTCTCTCTCCACTTCAAATGGGCCTTACAGGAGACATCACTATCGCATGCGTTAATGAGGCTTTTCGCATGCTATAAGCCCTTAACACATGCGAAAACACCTTATCACATTTTGATAAATGAGAATTAAAGGCAGAGGAGTTTGTGAAATATAGATTGGCTCCAGAGGAGTCAATTTTCCAACTGTCATCACTGGGGCAAAGTCTGTGCTACGCTTAACCCACAGGCAACAATTTTCAAAGCAAAAATATGTGCATACTTTTAGTTTGAAACCTGCTGTGGGTACAAAGAGCCCACAGACATTTTCACCTGCCTATTGTGTGGGTAGAATTTTGCTGGAAAAGTACAGCTGCAGAGTTGAAAATGCAATCTGCGCATGTACTTTTCTGCAGTAGGGAAGTGCAATTTTCAGACAGCCAGTTTGCACAGGTAAATTGTTATTTACCAAGATTAATGGCTTTGAACATTTTCATCATAGGGCATTGTAGAGAAAATTTATACACAGAGTATTTAGTTAAAGAAATATTGAAAGTAAAATGAATTGTTATAGGCTATAATTGTTTACTGTATCAGTTGTAGCTTCTTGCATTCACTGGATTAGCTGACAAACCAGCTTCTATATCATCTTTAATACAGAAAGTATAGCTGAGCAGGAGGCAGCTTGCTATGTAATTTTTGTTCATATGATTTTAAAGAACTTAATCTGAAGGCTTACTTCATCCATCCACTCACCTGCTGCTGCTTCTAGCCATCCATAGCAGCGGAATCAGAAGTTTGTAAGGAAAAGATTCATTTTTTTAACCATATATTCTGCAGATGGCTTTGTACCTTTTACAAAGCAAGGAAAAGCAATTATATGAATCAAATCTTAAGAGGTTCTTGACCTGTTTGTAACCCGAACTTGGATATGTATGTATATATGTATAAGGGGATTGATTTTCAAAGAGACTTAAATAAATATATAAAACCCAGATTTGCTGCTCTCGATGTTCCAGAAAAGCCTTGATACAACCAAAAACTGGCTTTCCAATAATGGCCTCCATTTAAATATCCAGAAAATGAAGGCAGTGAGGGTGGGTAAAGGCTTGCCATCAGATGGAGCACAAGTATTAGTTATGTTCATGTAACATCACCAGGACTCACAGATGTCCAGAATTTTGGTGTACATTTGTACTCCGTTAACATTAAAACCTCATCTTTGCCATCTAGTTAGAATTTCATGCTATAAGTTCAGACTAATAAGACCACTGAGACATTTTCTTAAGACAGAGTTGTTTCGAGCAGTATTGCAGGCCTTGGTATTAGAACATCTTGATTATTGTGAAAGTCTGCTGGTAGGGTTGCCAGCTGTATCCCTATGTATTTTACAGTTAGTGCAACACCATACAGTGAGATTAATTAGTAGCACTAGGAGAAAAGAGCGCATTACCCCTGTCTTGCAATCACTACACTGGCTGCCAGGGAGATTAAGGTCCCATTTCTAAACTGTAGTTATTATACATAAATTATTATATGCAGACACTCCTTGTATAGTAGCAGCCAACCTATGCTGGTATAACCCAAGCCACACATTGAGATTCTCAGGAACCAATTTATTGGAGCCTCAACTGCCTAACAAGTACAGACTGCAAAGCACGCATGCCAAGGCAATTTACTACATGGGCCCTAAACTGTGGAATGCGCTTCCGCTGGACTTGAGGACTGAGAGAAATGTTAAATTATTCAGGAAGAGGTTAAAGGCTCTGTATTTTAAGAAAGTAACTTGATTGGGTTAATGTTGTTTTATTTGTTGATTTAATGTTTGGTTATTTTATGTTTAGTTCTTTTTATGCTTTATATGTATGACTGTTTTTATGGAATCTGCACTGAACTAGATTATAGAAGATTTGGAATACAAGATCATTAAAAAAATAAATAAAATAGAAGGGGGAGAAGACTCCCTTAGAGAGGCTCTTGAGATAAATGTTTTTACTTGTATCAGTAAACTTTAAAATGTTGGACCTTTTAAAGACCGGACTGATGATTGAAATATTAAACCTGTATTTCCAAACAAAACAGTGCAAGGCTTGTTTCTGATGCTTCCATACATCATATTTCAGCTATGTCAATTTGGATATACTAGTAAGAAGTATATTCTAGGTTTTGCTTTAACATTTAATTGAATGTCATCTGCAAAGAAGAACTGTACATCAAACTTCTGGATAAGTTTTGCCAATGGTTGCATATAAAGGTTAAATAATAATGGGGAAAGGAGCAGCCTCTAAGGCACCCCATACTGAATTGGATGAATATGTGACCTTTCCCTTGCAATCCATACAGACCGAGTCCTTTCCAGCTAAAAAAAAGATGAAAACCAGACCAAAGGACACACAGCAACACCCAACTCTACTAGTCACTGCAGCATCATTCCATGATCAAAAGTACTGAATGCTGCACAAATCACAAAGGACAGCATCTTAATCATCTGAAGCCCTGCCTAAAATACAATGAAAGTCATCCACTGTAGAGAACACGAATGTTTCTGTACTATAGAATGACTTAAATCTTGCCTAGAATCTAAAAACTGATTTTACTCCCAGAATCTCTAATCTGTTGCAAAGCCTCCTTTTCTATTATCTTCATTAAAAAAAGTGAATTTGGCACTGGTCAGAAAATCTGTGGCTTTGTACTAGCAAACCCAAGCTGCTTTTTTTTTTTTTATAATCAACAAAGGTCTAATAATCACTTGTTTCAGCTGGAAGGGAAGATAACCTTCTCTTAAAGAGGAAGTGCATCCAAGCATAAACTACTTTCTGCTGAAGACATGCAGGACGTGGATCCAAAACTGATGTTGTTGAATGCAATGTCCAAATTAGCAAAGTTAACTCTTCCGTCCTATCATTTCAAGACTCCCATACCTTTACCACCTGCATCACTGGTCTCCCTATGTCACAATGACACGCCTACTTCCCTAGCTAAGAACCAGTGCTGCAAGACAAGGGGCTTAGGTGATGTTAAAATACTAACAACATTGGGGTAGATTTTCAAAGGGATACGCGCGTAAGATACACGTGTACTCCCCGACAACCTGCCCCTGCGCGCGCCGAGCAAGCCCCGGGATGCGCGTAAGTCCCGGGGCTTGCATGGAGAGGCGTGTCGGGGGCGACGTGCCATTTCGGGGGCGTGTCGCGAGTGACACGGCGTTTCGGCTCGGGGGCGTTCCGGAGGCATGGCCGCGGCCTCCGGATCAGCCCCTGGACCGGAACATGGAGCGCGGAAGCTGGCCCGGCGCGCGCAAAGTTACGCCTGTTTCCAGCAGGCGTAACTTTGCCGACAAAGGTAGGGGGAGGGGTTAGGGAAGGTGCGGGGGGGGGGGTGGGGGTGGAAGGAAAGTTCCCTCCGAGGCCGGCTGCGCGGCTTGGCGTGCAGGCTGCCGATTTTAATGGATACGCGCGTATCCATTAAAATCCCGCGTACTCTTGTTCGTGCCTGGTGCGCGAACAAAAGTACGCGTGTGCGCAGATTTATAAAATCTGCCCCATTGTATAGCAATAGACCTAAATCCTCAACCAAGACACCATGCTGTAGCTAGAATCAATTCCTGGACTGAAAAAGAAATAGGTCAAGGCAAGATTTGCCTGCATTCTAAATCCAAGTTTTCTTACGTTGAGTAGGGCAACGAAAAGGCTTGGTTACGGTTTTAGAACTCCTGCCACAGATGGTGAGAGATAGGAGGCAATATTCTGTTGTGGATTGAGAACTGGTTAAAAGATAGAAAACAGAGAGCAGGGCTAAATGGTCAGTTTCCTCAATGGAGAAAGGTGAATAGTGGAGTGCCCCAGGGATCTGTAATAGGACCACAGCTTTTTAATATATTTATAAATGACCTAGAGATGGGAACAATGAGTGAGGTAATCAAATTGGCTGAGGATACAAAAGTATACAAAGTTGTTAAGTCACAAGAGGATTGTGAGAAATTGCAAGACAACCTTGAAGTCTGGGAGACTGGGCATCCAAATGGCAGATGATGTTTAATGTGGAGAAGTGAAAAGTGAAGCATGCAGCCTAAAGTATAGCTATACAATGGAAGGTTTCACATTGGGAGTCATCACCCAGGAAAAGGATCTAGGCAACATCATTGATAATATGTTCACATCCTCTGTTCAGTGTGTGGCAGAAGCCAAGAAAGCAAATCGAATGCTAGGAATTATTAGGAAAAGAATGGAGAATGAAACAGAGAATCTGGACACTGCATCTCAAAAAAGGTATAGCAGAATTATAAAAGGTTCAGATAAGGGCGATCAAAATGATAAAGGGGATGGAATAATTACACTGAGGAAAGGCTAAAGAGGTTAGGACATCAGCTTGGAGAAGAGATAACTGAGAGGAGATATGATAGAGGTCTATAAAATATTGAGTGGAGTAGAATGGGCAACGCAAGTTGGTTTATTATTTCAAAAAGTACAAAGAGTAGGAAACATTCAATGAAGTTAGTAGGTGGTACATTTAAGGCAAATAGGTGAAAATAATTTTTTTTATTCAACGCATATCTAAACTCTGGAATTCATTTCTGGTGCATATGGTGAAAGTTGTTAGTGTAGCTGGGTTTAAAAAATGTTTAGATAACTTCCTGGAAGAAAAGTCCATAAACCATTATTAAGATGGACAAAGTGAAATCCACTGCTTTATCCTTGAGATAAGCAGCATGGACTCTATCAACGTTTTGGTATCCTACCAGATATCTCTGATCCGGATTGGCCACTGTTGGAAACAGGATACTGGATTTGATGGACCTTTGGCCTGATCCACCATGTCAAATCTTAAGAGGTGTGCACAAATATTTTTTTTTCATTTTTTAAAATTGTTTTTCTGATTTGTTTCTTTTCATTTCTTTAAAATAAAAGCAAAAATAAACAAACAAAATAATTTAAAAAACCCTAAAAAAAAATGCTCGTAGCCCCTCCCCCCCACAATACACATTTGGGCCCTCCCCCATCCTCTCCTCTCCCCTCCCCTTGGACCCTCTTACCCTGCAGTTGAAATTTTCTTCACGGGGCAGAAGTAATCACCTTTTGCTCATGCCCCATTGCTGCTGCTGCTATTGGAAACTGTGCCAGCAGACCGTGGTTGGCACCATTGTTACTTTTTGCCATAAAAAGGGCCTGGTACCATTTTTGTATGGCAAAATTAACAATGGCAGCGGGCTTGGGTCTAACTAGTGCCATTTCCAACAGTGGCAGCAGCAGCAGCAGGGTAAAAAGTGAGCCTTCATTGTAAAGACATTTTCAGCTACTGGGCAAAAAGGTCTGAGGTGGGGTTGGGGGAGGGGGCAATGTGGTAGCAGTGATGGCATTCGTTTTTTAAAAAATGAACAAAAAATAATCAATGGGGTTTTGTTCACATTTCTTTCATTTTGTTTTAAAAACCAGTTGAAACAATATGGGAAATATCATCATTAAAATTTCCCATTTCATTTCCGATGCTATTGATAGGGAATCAACCAGCAGGATCCACAGAGATGACACAGTGGAGGTGTTGCTGACCTGGGTATAAGCACAGCGGTTTCAGTTTATTCACCTCCACTAGCTTCACTTCTTTCTGACGTTGTAAAAAGCAGAAATTACCCGAGCAGAATGTTAAAGCCACCTCTGTTTCCCAAGGAAGATCAGTCTCCTTTGAGCACACCCCCCCCCCCTTTACCTTTGTTGACAGATTTACACCTACTAAAAGCGGGGCGGATTTTAAATGCCCTGTGCGCCCATTTTGCATAGGCCGCCGGCGCGCGCAAGTGCCGGGGGCTTTCTAAAAGGGGCGTGTCTAAAATGACGCGGCATTTCGGGGGCAAGAAGCGCTGTGGCGGGGGCGGGGCGCCGGCCCGGGGTCGTAGTCGAGGCCTCCGGACCAGCCCCCGGGTCGGGTGATCGCGCGCCAGCAGCCCGCTGGCGCGTGTAGATTTACGTCTGCTTTTAGCAGGCGTAAATCATGAAACAAAGGTAAGGGGGGGGTTTAGATAGGGCCGGGGGGGGGTGGATTAGGGAGGGGAAGGTAGGGGGAGGGTGAAGGAAAGTTCCCTCTGAGGGCCTCCGGAGCGGCCTCGGAGGGAACAGGCAGCGCGCACTGGGCTCGGCACGCGCAGGTTGCACAAATGTGCACCCCCTTGTGCGCGCCGACCCCGGATTTTATAAGATACACGTGGCTACGCGCGTATCTTATAAAATCCAGCGTACTTTTGTTCGCGCCTGGTGCGCGAACAAAAGTACGCAATCACGCAATTTTTTAAAATCTACCCCAGCAGATGTAAATCTGCGTGCGCCAGCGGGCTGCTGGCGCGCTGTCACCCGACCTGGGGGCTGGTCCGGAAGCCTCGACCTCGCCCCTGGGCCGGCGCCACGCCCCCGGGCCCGCCCCCGAAACACCGCGTCATTTCGGGAACGCCCCTGACATGCCCCCTCCCTGCCCCTTTTATAAAGCCCCGGGACTTACGCGCGTCCCGGGGCTCTGTGCGCGCCGGCGGCCTATGCAAAATAGGTGCGCCGGCGCGCGAGGGCCCTGCGCGCGTAAATCCCACCGGATTTACGCGCGCAGGGCATTTAAAATCCGCCCCTATGTTTTCATCTGCAACCACCTTAGAAAGGACTGAACCCAGCTCCGTCTCGGAGGCATTAGTTTGCAGAGTAAATCCATTAATAAAACATGATTCAACCCAAACTAGGTCACTACACAATACAATTTGAAGATAAAAAATTACTTCCATGTTCTTAGACTATATAACTTGTATTTGAACTTCCCCTTATTTGTCTATTTAGATGGCTGTCTAGGTGAAAAATCTGGGATATACCAAGGATAATACCCCACAGTCCTTAAGACAGCTTTCATTGTTTTGATTGATGGGACGTGGCCATCATATTCTATGGTTCTATTACTATTCTCTAACCCAGCCCCGTATTACATATAAAATTGAAAGATTGTAGGGACAGAAACCATTAGGTGATATGTGCATGCTTATCCTTAATGGTGTGCAATTTTAGAGAAGCATGCCTCATCATAATGCAAACTGCCCAGCAAGCAGTATCACGGTGCATTCTGACACGAATTACTGAACCTGCTTGTGAGTACTTGACCTCAGGGATGGTGCATGGGTATTTGGCACCCTAGGTGAACCTTCAGTCATGCACCCCTCTATCCCCAGCTTACCTATTGGCAGCAGCTCCCTTCTTTGGCAGTATTGGTTTTCTCTCTCTGGGCGTTGTGCTGGTGAGATTTTGCTGCCCACAAAATTTTGGCACTCTAGACGACGACCCAGTTTGCCTAATGGAAGCTCTGTCACTGCTTGACCTGAAGCTTGTGTATCGTCTGACTTCAATTGCCCGATACCTGGAATGGGACTGAAATTGTTATTGCAAGATCTGTTTGATCCCTGTTACTGCCACACCGGCTCTAAGGCTGGTTCAGCATCTCAGAGACTGGGAACTATGCTTGGCTCAATTTCCTGTGAGAGCTGAACACTTTCCAGTGAAAATCTGCATATCTCTGGTTTATAAATTCTGCTGTTTGAAATAAATCAGGCTGGGCACCTGACTACTTGAAAGGAATCTAATACTCTGTTGCCAGCATTTTTCAGCTGGCTGAAGTATCTTCAAAGCAGGCATGGGGTAATTATAAGTGGGTGCATGTGTAGCATGCAGCCAGCTCAGTTCACTGCAGATATCTGCACTGGTAACTGTCTTCTTTGTCTGTGCTAATCCTGTTGTTTGAGATTTTACAGCCAATGTTTCTGCCTCCAGCTTGCTGTTCCCCTTTGCTAAAACTGCTGTTAAAGAGTTTTTTGTAGCCAATGTCTTAACTGCAATTCAGTTCCTGCTTCCATGAATCTGAAGGCTATACCTGAACTGGCATCTATGCCTGAACCCACAGTCATAGAGAGTACTAATCAGCACCTGTCTTCAGTGGAAAACTTGACTCCTCTATCCATGACTCTGCATAATATACCTGAACTAGCATTTATATCTAAATCCATGCTTTAGGAGTCACTTATCAGCACCCTTGTTTCCAAATGTATGCAGTTGTACAGTAATGGCAAAAGGAAAGTCTGTATATCTCTGTCCTAGAGATTCCTGAAGTACCTGGAATTTGCTCGTGAGGTGGAGAGTGTCAGCGCTGGCTTTGAAATGGGAGTCAACTGACCAAGAAACGGGAGACCTGCCCCCACAGCCACTGGGGAGCACTGTTAAAAAAAATTTAGGTTATGAAAAGGAAAAAATGTGATGCAGCGACCAGGAGTCATCCTTGAAAAACCAGACTGGGCACTTGGATTTGAAAAGCCATCTCGGAGAACATGTTCTTGTTCCCAGCAATGTGATGGTTTTTGAGCCTTGCTAGGGAACCCAGATTCTTTGAGCCATATTATCTGACTTTCATGTTTGCTTGCTGACACGGAAGTTACTGAATCTGCATGCGAGTTCTTGACCTGAAGCCTGCATTGTTGTTATATCTGATTGATTCCTGTGGTGAAGGAACCTTGTTGCCCATTATCTGTGAATTCTTTGCTTTGAAATAAGGCCCATTTTGAATCCCAAAGAAACTGTAATTTAAAGTCAGTCCTGCTTGGAACCTAACAGATACCTCTTTTTATACACTCATGGATGCCATTAGCTCTTACATCTGCCTGTCGCACTAGCTGGCTACCGTGAGGTTAGAAGTCTTTCTTGTTTGATCACCACTAGTTCTTCACCTCCATAAAGATGTCTGACCCTTGGATTTCTGCACCCCAAATGCACAATTTTGCATGTTTGGATTAAAGCTTAATTGCTCTATGGTTTTGACCATTTTCCCAATGTTAAAGCTCATCTTTTACCTTATCTAGCCCCTTCAGCATGCATACTCTGTTGTAAATATTCATATCATCTGCAAGCAAGCACACTTACCCTTCCAACCATTCCCCAGTGTCGCTTATAAAGACATTAAGGAGGACTGAGCCTAGTGCTGACCCTTGCAGCAACCTGCTGGTCATGTTCCTTTCTCCATAGTGGACCTTATTGTCCACCACTCTGAGTCTTGTTGCTCAACCAACCTCTCACCCAATTTATAATTCTTCTTCCAGCTCCCAGACAGGCTTAGCATACTCACTAGTCTTCTTTGCAATACGGTGTCAAAGGCTTTACTGAAATCCATTTGTACTGTATCCCCTGTTATACTACTTTGGTCACTTCAGTGAGGAAATCTATCAGTGTAAAACTGGAGAAAAGTTTTCAGATCCAGCACAGATTTTAGATCACTGCCTTTTACTAAAAACAATTTTGTACGATAACAGACTGTTCTTAATTTTTATGTATTAGCTTCCCCTCAAAATCCACCACCTCTTCTTCCTTGTTGACTGTTTTCATTTCTGCCTTAAGACAGAAGAGAATCCAAGATGAGGGCACTACACACCAGCTATCTATAGCATCTGCCTTCAACTTTCTTTCATTTCTCCTCTGTACTTAGTGAACGTCAGCAATTCTCCCTTCTTTTTTGTGTTTTTGGGGCTTGGCAAAGTCTCCCTTCTTCTTTGGGCTTCCAGCTCAGAATTGGGCCTGATGTCATGAGCCTTCATTCACAACTACCTGGGGATTTTTTTCCCCTTTTCCATGCCTTCTCCCAACTCACTAAGCCCAGTCGTTACAGCGACAGTCCTAGGCTGGGGGTGGAGTGGGGAGATAGGGGTGTGTGTGTGTGTGTGTGTGTGTGAGACCTCGTGCACCATATCTCCTTCTATAACTCTGCAATCATGGTCCCCACATCTGGCCACTAGGCATTGCTATTGTGGGATCACTGGGAATCTCTCCCCTGCCCCCCCCCCCCCACCAGGGGATCATGAACACTCACTCGGCATCAGCCCTGGCCTTGGATGGCTTGGGGAGGAGAAGACAATCCTTTCCTCGTAATAGTAAACCAAATGGGCTCCTTTTCAGAGCCTTAAGTTTAATCTCTCCTATTTCCAGGAGGAAACTGAATCTTTTTTAAGCTCTGATACCTTTCATTGGACCCACATTTTCTATTTCTGTTTTCTATCTGTATTTGTACCCCACCTGATTCCAGAATAGGATGTGAAGTGCCTTACATTACAGTACAATACAATATATAATATACAATAAAATTATCATTTAACACAGTATAACCCACAAATAATACTCTCCCCTATCTTATACAAACCTCTGATCTCTTACACAGGAACTAGAAGAAGATAAACATGACCTCCCTCAAAACAATTAATATACAATATATAAAATACACGCAAAAATTGGCAATTCAAATTTTCATAACTAAGTCATAATTCATAACCCTTCATTAAGGTCCTGACTTAAACCTCCTTCCCTTACAAGGCAGAGAAAACTCCAAACCCATTGATGAGAATTATCCAGAGATATTGCACAAGAACCATCAGTCTACATACGTTTCTTCTTCAGCTGTACTACCATAAATAATTGGAGGTAATTCAATAAACACTATATCATGTATAACTCCAATTAAATACTTTATTATCCAATTATAGTGGACCTATGTGAAACATGATCATTAAAAATCACCCCATACATACTACCCCTGTTTTCTCCCCCCCACCTTCCCTGCTACCCAGTTCGCCTATCAGTTCTTTGTAAAGCCCAATTGGCTACTTTATGTTACATGGAAACCGATGTGATGTTATCCTAACGAATGTCGGTATACAAAAATTGCAAATAAATAAATAAATACTCTTTTATTTCTTACACCATTCACATCCATACCACACTTCCGTGCTTTACCCCAACATCATCACATTCTCATTCATCTACTAAAACATACTCTCCATAGCCCATAAAACATAGCCCATAAAACTAAAGGCTTTTACATTCTAGATGAATGAGAATGTGATGATGTTGGGGTAAAGCACGGAAGTGTGGTATGGATGTGAATGGTGTAAGAAATAAAAGAGTATTTATTTATTTATTTGCAATTTTTGTATACCGACATTCGTTAGGATAACATCACATCGGTTTCCATGTAACATAAAGTAGCCAATTGGGCTTTACAAAGAACTGATAGGTGAACTGGGTAGCAGGGAAGGTGGGGGGGAGAAAACAGGGGTAGTATGTATGGGGTGATTTTTAATGATCATGTTTCACATAGGTCCACTATAATTGGATAATAAAGTATTTAATTGGAGTTATACATGATATAGTGTTTATTGAATTACCTCCAATTATTTATGGTAGTACTTCTCAGGTTTTGGAGGGTATGCACATTTTTGTTTACCTGATGAGGTTATCTTCTTCAGATGTGACATTTATTTATTTTATTTATTTAAATTCTTTTACTATACCGATACTCAAGATGAGGTCTTATCGTACCGGTTTACAATATAACGGGAAACCAATTAACAGCTAAGTAGAAAGTAAAGTTACAAAAAACAGGGAGCGAAAAACATGGGAGATGGAAGAAAGGAAAGATTTAAAACGATAACAACTGCAGAGTGATAAAATAATTAACTAAAAACCATAGAGTAGCGAGACATCTGAAGAAACAGTGGTATGCGATGAGGGCCTTCAAGAGATTCACTGAATCCCTTGAAGTTAGCAAGTAGCACATTTAAAACAAATGAAAGAAAATTCTTTTTTACTCAATGCACAATTAAGCTCTGGAATTCATTGCCAGAGAATGTGGTTAAGGTGGTTAGCGTAGCTGGCTTTAAAAAAGATTTGGAAAACCTCTTGGAGGAGAAGTCCATTAACTGCTATTAAGCAACTCAACTTAGGGAATAGCCACTGCTTATTATTGGATTTAGTAGCATGGGATCTAGTTAATATTTGGATGCTTGCTGGGTACTTGTAAACTGGATTGGCCACTGTTTCCGAATGCTGGGTTTGACGGACCTTTGGTCTGACACAGTATGGCAATTTCTTATATACTTGCCCCAGCTGACCTTTTTTTCACTTCTTTTCCAGCAGTGTCACTCAATGACACTGCCATGGGTGCTGCCCCCTGCTGCATTTTTGAAGTGAAGCCTGGGGCCAACAGAAGCAGACACAGGCAGCGTGCAGTAGCAAGTGTCTCTGTTGCAGCCACAGAGGGGTCCAAATAGGAAAGATTCACACCAGTGGCATGCTATGACATTTAAACTAAAGGATTCAGTAAATGAACAATATCATGTTCCCTTCCTTCACTCGCTCACTGCCCTGCATAATCACATTCCTTCCCCTATCTTCTCCCCACCCCCAGTATAACCATCTAATTTTCTCTCCCTCTACTCCTCCCTGGCATAATCACTGACCTTTCTCCTCTACCCCCCATCCCAAAGAGTGAGATTGACCATCTCAAAGAATGAGACTGAAAGCCAAAGAGTGAGATTTTTCTGATATAAATCTATAACTAAACCAAGGGAGATGCAATAAATATTTTTAAGATAGCACTCTACCAAAAATATTGCAATTCTATCATTTGCAACCACCTAAGTAATCCATAAACCCACTCAAATTATTTTTTGCAAATAAATGTACATAAATCTTTATTATACAGATTCAGACAACCTAACTACTTAACATACTGGGCCCACACAACACAACATAAAACAAAGACAACAGAGCAAAAAGCAAAGAGCATAAAACAACAGTTCATACAACATATAGATCCTCCTTGTATACAACTCATTAAAACTGCACAGCAAATCTTGCTTCAACCTTGTTCAAGCCAAAATAATGGCAAAATCTCCATTTAAGGTGTAATTGGAAACTGAACTTGCAGAGTCCACACCAAGAACCAGTATGAAGAAAGCGGAACTTGCAGAGTCCACACCAAAACGCACAAAAGAGTGTTATAAAGAGAGGAGAACTATAACACTTTATATACCGTTAAACCAGAACATTATTTAAATACATCGGTCTTGAATCCACTCAAATTTCCAACAGCTGAAGATTAAAGTCGTTCTATTCACAAACTCTGCATATTGCCCGACATGTTTCGCCGATAAACGGCATCCTCAGGGAGTCTTTGCCAAAACATGGCTTTCATAGGCTCTTCAACGCTGCATGGACCCCATAAACTTGTTGCCAGAGGTCGGTAAGTGTCTTCATCACACTCAGAGATCAACCACCAGCTTAGCGAATCAACAGGATGCATAGTTTTGCGTTCTCGAAACTGTGCACCTTGTTGTTGAAGAAAAAAGTATCTGCAGAAGATCTTGGTGGATTCTTTTCTCCTAAGCAACTGTCAAAGAGAAAGCATGTGCATATACTTTATCTTCAAAATCGGTGCATAGTCTGTGGGAAAAAGAATAGTTTTTAAAATTGTAATCTATGAGATTATTTTCTCCTTTTCACGGTTGAATAGAGGTATAGTTCAATTCTGTACAGCATGACTGTCTTTTGAGAAATCTCTATTTAAAATGCATGTGAAGTCACCAGCTAAGTTACTGTCAATTAACATGAATATTAATGTGTATGAGCAAGCTGAACTGATGCAACTAAAGATATTTGCATTAGAATTTGCTGTGGCATGTGTACTATAAAGAAAATAGTTAAAACACAAACACATTTCACAATAGGGTAATGTTTTATCCTAGCATCAAATCTACAATCCAGATCACTGGCCTTCTTTTCCAGAGGAACCAGAATATGCATATTTATCTAAAATATATTCATTGGGGATATTCTGTGGTCACTTGGACAGGTTTGGGAAATCTTGTTATACTCTGCAAAATTCCTAAGAGGGTAGATGGCTAAATCTCAGAGTTACTCTTGTGCATCATTTTTTTCACTTTTCAAAGTTAATCAAGACAGAGGCCAAACTCCTGCAGAACCCTAGGTAGAAATAGACAAATGGGAGCAAACTAAATTTAGAACCATTTATTTTTCCTTATCCTTTTTTGGATGTCAAGGGTTAGGTGATCATTAGGGATGTGCATTTGTTTGTAACAAATGCCAGAAATGCAACGAAAAAGGTCCTTTTTTAAGTATTCTGAATAGAATGAAAAATAGCCTCCTACGAAAATACCCAATAATTTGAGTATTTTCGTATTTGTCACATCTTTAAAAAAAACAACAAAAAAACAAAAATATGGGCCTCTGGCAGCCTGGGCTTTGCATCCCATGGCCAAAACATTAATCTTGGCCCTGGAGCTGGGCCTAGTACAAGGGCCTAGCACCGGAGCTGGGACTTAGGGCCCAAGCCAAGCCTAGCACAAAGACATAGGCCAAAATTGGCCTGGGTGCCTAGTCCTAAGCCATGCCTCGCACTAGGGTCTAGTCCTGAGTTGGATCCAGCCCCCAAACCTGGCCTAATGTTGGACCCTAGACCTGAACAGAACCCTGCACCAGAGCCTAATCCTAAGCTGGGCCTAGTGCTGGGGCCTACCTTTGAGCTAGGCCTAGTACCTAAATCTGATGTCTAGGCCTCGCCCTTGACTGGGGCCAGGGCCCTCCTCCTGTGTAAAACTGCCAGGGCTGGGGAGCCCATATCCCAGCCCCCATTTACCTCTTGTCCAAATCTTGCTTGGAAAAGGGCATGCTGTCTAGCTATTCCTATCTGGATCCTGGCACTTCAACAATGGCACTGCCCACTTGGAGGATGGTGCAGAAGTGACAACACTTTGGTGATTTCCCCCACTGTGACCGGTGCCATTTTGATGTATGGCCATACATTTTCTCCAAGCAGATGATGCCATTGTTAAAGCACCAGGACTTGAGGGGGAATGACTGAGCATCATCTCTGCTTTTTTCCATGCAGGCTTCCGGGAAGGGGATGTGGGGGCCCTGGCACTATTACACAGGAGTTGGGGCCTCACCGTGGTTTTGGCCCCCCGGTCTAGGCACCAAGCCTAGCTTAGGCATAGACCCCGGTGCTGGCCCCAAGCTGGTCTAGGCCTACACCTTGGCGCCAGGTCCAGGTCTGGCTTGGGCCTAGGCCTAGCATCTAGGTCTGGTTGAGGCCTATGTACTAGGACCAACTCAGACCTAGGCCCCAGTACTTGATCCAGCTCAGGCTTAGGCACCGGTGGCCTGGCTTAGATCTAGGCCTCAGTGCTGGGTCCAGCCTGGAAGTTTTTGGCTCAGGAAGGCCGGTTTGTGTTTTTTTTAGTTTCAGAGTCTTTTTTTTTCTTGTTTAATTTGTTTGTTTTGGTTTGGCAAATGAACTGAACCAAAAAAACATTAAGGAGTAGATTTTATAAATTTGTGCACATGCGTACTTTTGTTCACACACCAGGCGCGAACAAGAGTACGCAGGATTTCAATAGATACGTGCGTAGCCGCGCGTATCCATTAAAATCCAGGGTTGGTGCGCGCAAGGCTGCACAAATCGGCAGCCTGCATGCGCCGCTTCTTCGGCCTCCCTCCACCTTCCCCTCCCTTCCCCTATCTAACCCCCCCCCCCGGCCCTATCTAAACCCCCCCCTACCTTTGGTGTACAAGTTACGCCTGCTTTGAGCAGGCGCAACTTGCGCACGTTGGACCGGCCGCCGACGCGTCAGGGTTCGGTCCGGGGGCTGGTTCGGAGGCCGCGGCCACGCCCCCGGCACGCCCCGGCCGTGACACGCCCCCCCCCGGAAAGCCCTAGGATTTACGCACGTCCCGGGGCTTGTGCGCGCCGTCGAGCCTACTCAACATAGGCTTGGCGCGCACAGTGGGAGTTTGGGCCAGGTTTTTTGGGGGTACGCGCGTACCCCTTTGAAAATCTGGCCCTTTATGAACTGAATAAAAATGAAAAAAAAAAAAAGTTATGAAAAAACAAACCGAAAATTTTGGGGCAGCACATCTTAGTGATCATGCCTCCACCATGATACTTATGGTCTTTTCTTGGCAGAATACTACAGAAGCTTGCTATTGCCGTCCACTCATTGGGGTACATTTTAAAAAACAGCGCGCACGTGTACTTTTGTTTGCGCACCTGCTCGAAGCAGGCGTAACTCGCGCGCGCTGATGGCCTGCTGCAGCACCATTACCCAACCCGGGGGCTGGTCCGGAGGCCTCGGTCATGCTCCCGGAACGCCCCAAACGTTGCGCTGCCCCCGACACGCCCCCGACACGCCCCCCTAGCAAAGCCCCGGGACTTACGCGCATCCCGGGGCTTGCACTCGCCGCCGAGCCTATGCAAAATAGGCTCGGTGCACGCAGGTTTTTTTTTAAGGGTTACGCACTTGCTGTCAAGCAAGTCAAGCATTTTCGGCAAGAGACTAAAGCAGGAAACAGTGAGGAAGGAGGTTTTCCCTCCGAAACACGTCGTGTCGGAAAGAAGTCGGACCTTACCATCTCCTTCACTAGCTTTTGCCAACTTGACGTCGGTTATTGAAGTTGCAAGTTAAGTACAACTCTTTCAGTACTCTTGAGACCATTAGTGCATTGGGACAGCTGTTGTCCATAAGCGTCCCATAAAATTTAGCTCATTGAGACCTATGATTATACCATAAGGAGAAGCTTGCGCCACTATAAGCTCTCATTAAGCCTAGATATTGGGCACGCAACATATGAGGTCTCAGTGAGTCTCCCACCCTCCATTTTCTATATGATACAAACTCTGGCATTCAGTGCTTTACTTTTGGAGAGCCAAATATCATGTGCTGTGCAGATATGGATTAGATGGTTTGAGGAGATGCTTTTGTCTTGAATTATGACTCAGTCTGTTGTATAAATCCTGAAAAGCCCAGCAGCAAGAACAGAATCCTTATATATTCTGACAGTTGACATAGTTATAATGTTTACAAAAAATATGTTGGCTAGAAGAGATAGGACTTGGGTGATTTGAGAGATGAAATGCAGAAGCAGTAATTTTCCACATATCAAATTACAGGGCAGTCCTTAGTAGTGCAATACTTTTGGATAACTAATCATTCAAATTTTCAACTTTATTCTGAATCAGTTAGGGAAAATAAGCAGCACATGAAAGAGGCGTTTGCAGTTTCTATCATTAATTTTTTTTTTCTTCAGCTAAGAAATATGCACAGGATATAATGGATGTTTCCATGTAAATAGCTAGGAACTCTTTGGATTGGACCCAGATTTAGAGACACAACTCCAGGTCTCCAGGAGAGCACCAGGGATCTCCAGAGTCTTAAAAATCATTCAGCTCTTTCCGGCATAGTTGTCTTCTTTGCTGGCATGTGATGAAGAAAGGGGCAGGCACTAGGATGTCAGGGGAGGCAGCAGGCAGAAGCCAAAGGGGAGTAGCCTCTCAGCCTGCTATGCTCCCCCCCCCTCTCAAATCTGATAGGCTCTGGTTACCAATCAGAGCCAATCAGCAGCAAGAGGAGGAGAAACGATGCCTGCACTCTCACGCCGATACAGCAAAAGTCGCGGGAGAGCGGGCGAGCGCCCACTCTCCTGTGCGTGTGATTCAGTAAAAAAAAATATTCAAATTAGGGCCCACGGTAAAAAGAGGCGCTAGGGTTTGACAGAGTTTGACAGCTGACGCTCAATTTTGCCGGCGTCGGTTCTCAAACCCGCTGACAGCCACGGGTTCAGAAACCGGACACCGGCAAAACTGAGCGTCCGTCTTCTGACCCATGGGCCGCCGGCCAATTTAAATTATTTTTTTTTAAAGTTTTAATTATTTTTAACTTTTGGGACCTTTGACTTAATATCACCATGATATTAAGTCGGAGGGTGTACAGAAAAGCAGTTTTACTGCTTTTCTGTGCACTTTCCTGGTGCCGGCAGAAATTAGCGCCTACCTTTGGGTAGGCGCTAATTTCTGAAAGTAAAATGTATGGTTTGGCTGCACATTTTACTTACTGAATCACGCGGGAATACCTAATAGCGCCCGCAACATGCATTTGCATGTTGCGGGCGCTATTAGTTTCGGGGGGGGGGGGGGGGGTTGGACGCGTGTTTTTGGATGCGCTATTACCCCTTACCGAATAAGGGGTAAAGCTAGCGCGTCCAAACACGGGTTAACAGTGTGCTCCGCCGAAGCGCACTGTACTGTATCGGCCTGTCTGTGAGGAAGCTCTTTCCCCTGCAGTCCCACCTTCTGTTTCAGCCCTATCCGTGACTGCACTGACCAAGGGAGTAACGGAGAAGAGAGAGAGAGAGAGTGACTGACTTTGGCTCTGAAGAGAGCAAGGCAGTAAGAGGACAGAGCAAGAGAAGAAGGGGCAAGAGTGCGTGTGCATGTGTGTGTGCGTGTGTGTGTGTGTGTGAGAGGGGAGATCAAAAGTTTGGGGGGGGGGGGAGAGTGGGCTGAGAGAGGAGAGAGCAAGGGAAAGGAAGCAACAAAGAGGGGAAAGAGATGTGAGCAAGGGGTAGGGGAGAGCAAGGAGGAGGATGATAAAGGGGGGAGAGAGGAGATGGAGAAGAAGACCGTGGATTGAGGGTGGGGAGGGGGTAATGCAAGAACATATTGGAGGCGGAAAAGGAATGGAGGAGAGAGGAATGGTGAAAGGAATGGAGGAGAGGAAATGGTGAAAGGAAAGAAGAAGAATAGGAAGAGGGTAAAGAAGGAAAATAAAAGCAGGTGGACAGAAAAAGGGAGAGAAAGTTATTAAAATATCCACTGATGAGGGAAAGAGACAAAGGAGGAAGAGAGAGAGCTGAAACAGAAAAGAAAAGGAGGAAGGATACCAGAAAGAAACAGAAACCAAGAAAAAGGGAGAAAGAGGCGCTGAGCTAGCAAATCAAGCCAGAAACATAAAAGATTGGAAACTATTTATCTGACAGAGAATAATAAAGAAGGAAGCATTTCCCTGAGGGTGGGGGGAGGAGGAAGAGAAAATGTCCTCACTGTGACACCCTGCCCTTTTCCCTCCCCGCGCTAATCTCACGGTGAGCCGAATGCGAAAGGTCCCAGGTGTGTCCTTGTCGTACTTTTAAATGTTAAACCCCTTTTATTTAATGTTTGATTAGGTAATGGGGACCCTTGTTTGTGTGCTCCTGGTAATTTATGTGAAATGTTACATGTTCAGATCACACATTTCATTCAGATATTTAGCCAATAATGCTACATGTAGTTTTTCCAGATATTAGCGGCACTGGAATCTGTAGTGACTGCACATGCTGGTATCTATTTTGCAAATTTTAGAGGGGTGCAAAAGGTCAGTATGCAGAAGTAAATGTGTGGGATCGATACCAACATCCCCCAAAACAGGTCAAATGCCTGTCTGACATTTAATTTGCTGCATTTTGCACTTCTGTTTAGTCTACATTGCATAATTGATCTATTTCAGGTGCACAGGTTGTGGTACAGGTGTGATACAGATGTTTATGCACCTTAGTGCATAGTACTACTAGTAGTTGCAAAATCCAATTTTTTCTTTTAGCTATAAGTAGAGTAAACAAAGAGATGAATTAGCACAAGCTTATGTAGGGCCCTAGTAGGATCCCTATGATGAAGAGTGACCTAGTGGTTAGCTCAGGTTAGTGAGTGCAAAGTAGAGGAATGCACCAACTTTTCCACAGCTGTTTTTTTCCTGCTTACATAAGAGTAAGCCATTTCTTGCCTCTGTATAGATTTTTAGTTTGGCACACTTTTCCCCACACTGTGGATGCTGTAGGTGCCAGAAAAAAATACACAGAAGACTTTGGGTTGAGTGTCCAAAATCAAAGCGTTTACTGAGGGGTAATCAGATGAAACAATGGCACAGTTCAACCTGAATCCTTTGGTTTCCCCGGGTGGCTGTTACAGTTCTCTCTCTTTCTGTCTGTGCAAGGGTCTCTCCTTTGGTTGAGTGGCAAGGGAAACATTCACCATCCAGGGCTTGAATTAATGAGGTTCCCAAGTGGGCAGGGATCTCCTTGTTGGGATGGAAATTCCATTCCAGCTGGCCAAACATCTGTCCCAGTCTCTGCATGGTATTCCCAATTATCTCTCTTCCCAGGGGCAAAAACTGCAAGTGGAGGTCCCTCTGATGTAACTCTAATTTGGTCTTCCAGTTTTCCTCAGTCCTCCTTGAGCTCACTCACTTCGTATGAATCCCAAGTTGGGAAAGAGATCCCCTTGGAACACACAGCTCTTGATGTTCCTTCCCAGGGCAGGAAGAAGGGGCAGCAGAATTCTTCCTCCTAGCTCTTCTAACCCCAAAGTCTCTTTATCCTGAAAACTGATATTAACACCAGAGTTGTTCCTTGCAGTGGGTCACCTCTTCTAAGAGCAGGTCCTCCCTATCCCTGGGCACCCCAATCGTTGGGTTCCCTGTATCCCATGCCCAGGAGAGGCCCAGATATCTCACAAAGGCTCCTACCACAAAAAAATGTTAAATCCTCAAAAACAAACCCAGAGGGAAAAATCCTAACCAGGCAGTGAGTGGAAGAGGAAAACCCTCCCAAGACTGATCAAGAACCCCGTGCAGGGTTTGCCTGTATGTTCTGATTGGGCCTGAAAAATACAAAGCAGGAAAAACTCCACACTACCTCTTAGCAAACCTAAAAGGACCACCCACGCAGCTCACTCTTACAAGCTGCTTTTGTTAACTCTCATGAGGCTGCCCATCCCAGCACTCTCAAAGAGAGGGGCTGCACTGAATGGATCCTCCTCTTTCTCTAAGTTAGAGAACTGGAATTCACCAAGGGCTTACTAGCAATCAGGGCCGGTGAAAGCACTAGGCGAACTAGGCCTGGGCCTAGGGCGCCAAGTATTAGGGGGTGCCACGAGCAGTGGTATCCCGAGGGGAGCCAATGCCCTCTGGCGCAGGGAGGCTCATGCGGCCGCCAATGGACCTCATCCCACTGGCAGCTGAGCAGCGACATGCATATAGCAGGCAGATTGGCAGGGCCGTGGTGGAGCTCATGTCACCACGGCTCGAGAAGAGTAAGAGGAAGAGGCCCGGTAGCAGGGCTGCTGCGGCCCGAGAAGATCAGGGTCACTGCAGAGCCCATCCTGCGGCGACCTGCGAAGAGGAGGCCCAGAGGTGAGAGAGAGGCTGAGGGTCTGTAGAGTGTGCGTGTATGAGATGAGTTGAGAGATTGTGTGTGAGAGTGAGGACCTGAATGTTTGCAGAGACAGCATGTAAGAGCCTCTGTGTGTGAGAGAGAGACAGCATATGACAGTGAGAGCCTGTGTATATGAATGGTTGTATGAGAGAGAGCATGTGACAGTGAGAGCCTGTGCTTGAGCAAGACAGCATGTGGGAGTAAGAGAGAGCCTGTGTGTGAGTCAGACAGCATGTGCCAGTGAGAGCCTGTGTGTATGAATGATTGTATGAGAGAGAGCATGTGCCAGTGAGAGACTGTTTGTATGAATGATTGTATGAGAGATCATGTGACAGTGAGAGCCTGTGCTTGAGCAAGATAGCATGAGAGAGCTTGTGTGTGTGAGAGTCAGACAGCATGTGCCAGTGAGAGACTGTGTGTGTGAGAGAAATGCATGTGAGAATGAGAACCTATGTGTTTGAGGGAAGAAGATGGAGAGAAAAGAAATAGAAAAAAAGACAATACAAAAGGAATTGGCAAAAAAATAAGAAAGGGAAGGTGGAAAAAAAAAGCCTGTGACCAACTGATTAGAAAAATAAGATCAGACAGCAAAGGTAAAAAAAAATAAATTACTTTTTAGTGATTGGCACATGTAATCTTTGGGAATGTGCAAGAATAGCACTTTCTCTACGGATCTCACAATGTACGAGATCAGCATGGAGAAAGTGGAAGCCCACGGGGCCTGCACAGAGGAGGCAGCAGAATGGGCTTCAGTGTCAGCAGCAGCAGTCAGCACTTCCCCAATAGCCATGTGGCAGGAATGAGAGTGGCAGCAGAGGAATGAGAGAGATTCCGAGGTTGTTGGCAAAAGAAAGAGAGGGGGGTCTGCCTTTAGTGTGTGGCATGTGTATGAATGGGACTCTGCCTGGGGGTGTATGTATGTGAATGCATGGGTGCCTGCCTGGGGGTCTGTGTGTGTGAGAATGAATGGGTGCATGCCTGGGGGATGGGGAGGGAGTGGTGTGAAAATGAATGGGAGCCTGCCTGGGGGTCAATGTGTGTGTGAGAATGATTGGGAGCTTGCCTTGGTGTGTGTTTTTGTGTGTATGTGAGGGAGCCAGTGAGAGTGAGAGCATGAGTGTGTATGAGAAAATCCAAGGGAGTAAGAGTTTGTGTGTGGGGGTGTGGGGGTGTGGAGGGGGAGAAGAGTGTCTTAGAGCCTGAGAGTGTGTCAGTGTCAGTGACAGCGAGAGGTTATGCTGGATATAAGAGCATGAATGTGTATGTATGTGATAGAGTATGTGTGAGAGAGAATGGACATGTGAGTATGTGTGAGAGAGAGAGGATAACCTCCTAATCCTCGACAATATCAGGGTGACTGGAAATCAAGAGCTCCCATGGAAGAGGACAGCAGGAGCTTTTTAAAATCCATATTAGTTTTAATTATTGAATGTTATTTGATATATGTGCTGTTTTGGAATATTTTATTGGTGTTTGGGAAATTGTAAAAAGTGTATATGATTTTAATTAATAGAAATTCTATTTATCAGTAGTTTTAAAATATTCTTTTATTACGGTTTTACTATTATAACTGATGCTTTATGTTTCTTAATTTTATTTGTTTTATGAGGAATGGTGGTTCTGTTTTTCTATTGTTAATATACAGAGTCTGGCTTCTTGGAGTTTCCATTTCAGTTTTTGTCTAATTTGTGCTCCTTTATTTTGTATTCTGTATTTGGTGAGGGTCTGTCTCTACTCTGTGTGTGTGACCGTGATGAGAGATTCTGCTAGCATGTAGTGTCTATAGGGATCTATAGCAATCGGGTTTGTTTTGTTTCCTCAGTAGGTGGTGTATTGGTATTCTAGGACCCAGTGTAATATGTACTCTTGCTTTTTCACAGGTAGGGTTATTGTTGTTTGAGTCCTTGGGGTTATTACTGTTATGTTACGATGGGATTGCAGTATAGATTTTGAGTGTCTTTTTTTCCGGGGTTTTGTGTTAGTTCACAATGTGCCTGGCAGTGGAAGCTGTTTGTGTTGCTGTTACTGAGAGGTGACACCAGAATTTGAAAATATCTTTTACTATGATGAGCTGTAAGGGAAACATCCAAGCTCTATTGTTTGGGGGAATTTCAGTGGATGCACAGTTAGAGAACTGGAGGTGCAGGATTTATATTGACATTCTGTCCCTTCCTATATATTCCAGACTTCACTCTCATAGCCATATAGAATTAGTTGAATGAGCCTATTTTACTAGAAGTGTGAAATGGCCAGCTTTTTAAAATTACGCAGAAGACCCTTTGGACTTTTTTATTAACACTTTTTTTTAACCAGTTTTAAAGCAGGATCCATGCTATAGGGGTGGGTGTGATGAAGAAATGTCATTTTGGCTCCCTCCATCAAAAAAAATTCTTCTGTCTAGAGATGCCACTGATTTTCTGTGATCTTATGCATTAGTACAAGAAGGATTAAGGTGGGGATACTGGAAAGGCACACAAATGCATTGGCCCCGGGCGCCGGAGACCCTTGGTACACCACTGGGTGCGAACCATATGGAGCCGCAAGCAGCGGCAAAGAGGAGTGGAGATTTGGCGGGCCGCGAGCAGTGCCCAACCTGCTCGCGACCCAGAAAACCACACAGCCAGTGGGCGTGATCGAGAACGATTTAGGTCAGGAAAGGAGCGGCAGCTGTCAGCAGGTTTGACAGCCGATGCTCAATTTTGCTGGCGTCGGTTCTCGAGCCGCTGACAGCCATGGGTTCGGAAACCGGACGCCGGCAAAATTGAGCGTCTGGTTTTCAACCTGCGAGCTGCGGGCCTGTTTCAAATTTTTTTTTTCTTTTTTTAACTTTCGGGACCTCCGACTTAATATCGCCATGATATTAAGTCAGAGGGTGCACAGAAAAGCAGTTTTTACTACTTTTCTGTGCACTTCCCCGGCGCCGGCAGAAATTAACGCCTACCTTTGGGTAGGCGCTAATTTCTTAAAGTAAAATGTGTGGCTTGGCTGCACATTTTACTTACTGAACCGCGCGGGAATACCTAATAGGGCCATCAACATGCATTTGCATGTTGCGGGCGCTATTAGGTTCGGGGGGGGGGGGGGTTGGAGGCACGTTTTCGACGCGCTATTACCCCTTACTGAATAAGGGGTAAAGCTAGTGCATCAAAAATGCGCGTCCAATCGCGGATTAACAGTGCGCTCCGTGGAGGGAGGAAGTAATTGTGATTCTTCAATGCATTTATCAAAATCTTGGGGGGGAGAGTGGGTCAGATGGAAGGATTTATGGTCCCATACCCTGGATCTTTTAAGTACCTCGCAATGCCCATGGACTCCAGAACCAAACACATTATTGATCTAAGTGAGGCTTCACCAGGCCCCTCTTGTTTTCTGCTGGTTATGTCTCTTCTTAGACACACCAGCATCCCTCCAGTTCTAACCTCTGCTTTATCCCACTGCTTCACTACCTTGAGATCATAAGACATGATCACCCTCTCCTTGTTGGCGCATTTTAGCCTCTCACCCCCTCTCAGTTTTGGATTTTTGTATCTCAGTGGCATGACTCTGCAATTTTTTGTATTGAATCTTAATAGCCAAGCACTCAACCACTTCTCAAGTTGTCTTAGGTCTCTTCTCATTCAGCCTGTTCTCTCAGGGATGCTTACTATGTTGCAAAATGCATTTTAATTATTTATTTTAAAATACTTGCATGCCACATATAATGGCATGCAAGTCTATTGGTTGTTTCATATAATGAAACAACCAATAGACATACATAAAGTTAAAACTTGCATTCATCAACAACTAAAACACTATAAAATATTTAAAAAAAAATATAAAATATCAGATCTTAGTGTCATCTGCAGAAAGACAAACTTTTTCTTCTAATCCCTCCACATGATCACTCACAAACGTATTCAACAGAACCAGCCCTGAGGCACTCCATTAATCACTTTTCTTTTTTCAGGGGAATTCTGTTTACCACTATCCTTTATCATCCATCATCAACCAATTTCTAATCCAGTCCACCACCCTGGGACCCACTCTAGGCTGCTCACTTTAATCCTTCCTATGCGGGGCAGTATCAAACGCTTTGTTGAAATCTTAGGTAAACCACATTCAACACATGCCCTTGATCTAATGCTCCATTTATTGCTTCAGTTATAATGCTGTATTGCACATGCAACAATCAGACCTACATTTCCTAGCTGGAGAATCTACTGACAGATCCTGCTATCTTCACAGCTCCTGTTTCACTTTTTGTGTACGAAAAGGTGCATTATGAGTAGCCAAGGCATATATGCTTTGTTCCAAAAGATAGAGATAAACACTTCAAAGTACAAGCTGACTTATTCAGGTAAAAAGTCTATAACCCTAAAATCATCTCCAAGGAAATTGCATGTTCATTTAAAATAGTGCAAATAGAGGAACATCACAGGGATGGTTCTCCTACAACCCAGAGATAGAAGAAAACTTCAAACAAACTAAAAAAGGAAGAAATGGCACAAAACCCTGCAAGATAATAGGCTGCAAACTATGCCAGCACATTTCCCAGGCTCTGACACTCACAAAAAACAAGAGATTCAACATAAAGAGATGACAAATGCGAGGAAATACTTTTTTTTACTCAACGCATAATTAAACTCTGGAATTCATTGCCAGAAGATGTGATGAAAGGTATTAGTATAGCTGGGTTTCAAAAAGGTTTGGAGTAGTTTCTGGAAGAAAAGTCCATAAATCATTATTAAGGTGGACTTGGGAAAATCCACTGCATGTCCCTAGGATAAGCAGCATGGAATTTATCAACCTGTAGGATCTTGCCAGGTACTTGTGACCTGGATTGGCTACTTTTGGAAACAGGATACTGGGCATGATGGACTCTTAGTCTGACCCAGCATGGCAAGTCTTATGTTCTTATGTTTTCCTCATGTTATTTAATGCAGAAAATGTGATGAGGGTTGCTACACTGGTGAAATGGGTCAAAGTTAATTTAATTCCCACCCTTCCCCCCAGGGTACTAGAGCCAGATGTAGAGGGGATAATGCTGGAAGCAGCCAGAATCACATTGCTTTGCGATCCTGACGGAAGAACTGGCCAATTAAGATACCAGGTGTTGCGGGCGTGGACCCTTGCACTGAGGTAGAATTGGTGCGCTTGCAGGGAGGACCCCTGCAGGTCTTCACCATTGGCTGTGGCAGAGGGCCAACTAGAGCCTCACCTATACCAGCCCTCGTACCCCCTAGGTTGAGCACTTGGGTGGTGGGGCTGGGTGCCTCTTCTGACAAGCTGGATGTCTGTGGAGATGGTTGTTTCACAAGCCAGGGTCCGGGGCAGGCTGGGTTCAGGCATAGTCAGAGGCAGGCTGTGATCGAAGCAGGCAGTGATCAGACGTGATCGTGAGTCATGCAGTGGTCAGTGGCAGGCAGAATTCATATATGGTTGTGAGGCAGACAATGGTCAGTGGCAGGCAGAGTTCAGGTGTAGTCGAGTGTCAAGCAGGCAAAAATCTGAACCATAGATCCTTCCAAGGGAAGGAGGGATGGATAGGCAGGCAGGGAGGCGAAGAATAGCACAGGTGGACAAGCGATGACAAAGAAGTCACTGAAGAACTAAAGACTGACCACAAGACAAGGAGCTGACGAAGAACTGGAGTGACCATAGGACGAGGAAGAAGACTAGGAACTGAAGAATGAAGACCAGGAACAAAGACCAGGAAGACGCTGAGGCAACTTGCTGTACTTGCAGTAGTGGACCTATTGTCGAGGTGTGGACTGCAGGGAGAGAGACAGTTTTATGAGGCAAGGCTGTGATTGTCATCAGTGGGTGCTGTGGGGAGTTTCTTGTGGTGGGCCCCTTAAATCAGAGAAGGTTGCTCGCGTGCATGCGCACCTTAGGAGCAACAGCAGGCTGAATCAGCAGCGTCCTGCTACGAGTAGCATTGGCTTTGCTGGAGTGCAGTGGTCTTGCTGCGTTGGCCTGAGTTGGCAGCATTATGCCACAGTAGTGTCAGCCTGGCTCAAGCACAGCGGCCTACCAAGGTGCTGCCTGGGGAATCCATATTGGCGCTGGGACTGGAGGTAAGAGCTGCGATCCATGGATAGACCTGTGGATCACCAAACACAACACCGGATAGGTGGGAGGGAGGGCATCGGATGACTTGGAGGGCAGTTAGTGGGCAGTAGATGGGTTTTAAGTTTTCTGTTTAGTGGGGATGGAAGGAAGGAGGCGGGCCAGGCTCAGCGTTGTGGTTTAATTTTTTGATTTATATGATGAAGAGGTTGGGAGAGGGGTCTGGGGCAGAGGATGGCTGATACTTAAAGGGGGGGGGGGGGGGTTCAGGGTGCTGGGATTGGGTCGAGGGAGGATTTATTTTATTTTAGTAAAGAGTGCTAGTTACACAGATATCTTTTGAAGATATCCAGGTAAGTAGCCAGTTATCTGGCCACACAAGGCTGGCCAACTTTAGAGCTGCTCGAAAGCAGGACTAAAGTTATCAGCTAACCTAGCCAGATATACCCACTGTTCGGCTAGGTTAGCCGGATATCTCAGCCCCTCCCCAGAACGCCCCTTTCTTATCCAGCTATATTCTGGCTGGGTAATAAATTACCCGGCTAGAATTTAGCTGGATAAGGGCTGAATATAGCTGGGTATGATATTTTAATGGATAACTGTTAGGTTATCTATCTAAATGGCTTTTTAATATGGACCCTTTCAGAAAGATGATTTTTCAGCTAACTGATGTACAAAGGTATTTTTCCTCTTCGGGTAGGTGTCCTTTATCTCAGGTATCTGGCTAAAGCTTTCCAGAGTTCTTCTTGGAGGCGGAGAGTCTGGGTTGTCACCCTTGCCGGAACGCCAAAGCTGCATTCCAAAGGGGTGTGCCCCTTGTCTCCGTTTTTCAGAACATGGCAAGGAAAAAAAGGGGAAGCTAATTACTTCCTCAATGGCATCGACCCCTGTTAGAGGACCTATGGATGCCCATATACATCGTTCTGCTCCTACAACCCCTCAAGTAATTGGGTGGGATGGGTCTGGGGAAGTTTCCCTAAGTCTGGGGGTCTGACCCCCCCACAAAGTAGGTGGGGGGGGGCAGACCCCCAGACTTAGGGAAACTTCCCCAGACCCATCCCACCCAATTACTTGAGGGGTTGTAGGAGCAGAACGATGCTGTTAGTGTAGCTGTGTTTAAAAAAAGGTTTGGATAAGTTCTTGCAGGAGAAGTCCATTACCTGCTATTAATTAAGTTGACTTAGAAAATAGCCACTGCTATTACTAGCATCAGAAACATGGGATAGACTTAGTTTCTGGGAACTTGCCAGGTTCTTATGGCCTGGATTGGCCAATGTTGGAAACAGGATGCTGGGCTTGATGGACCCTTGGTCTGACCCTGTATGGCATGTTCTTATGTTCTTCTTATGGTAGCAGCTGCCACGCTGTGCAGGTTCCCCCCAAGCCTTATGTTAAGGGTAGTAATATTAAAAATCAAAACCAAGCAACTCTCAAACCCATAACAAAATTACTGCCAGCAACATTTTTACAGGGTGGGCAGGCTTCCTGCTAATAATACTGCTTGAATGTGCTTTGCTTTTGGACCTCACCATAGAAGCACTCCTGCGCTTTTTTCCTAATGTCTGCCTATCAGTACTCTGGACCGTAAAAGTCAGGGCCCAGCACTGTTGTCATCTGAATCCAATTCCCCTTTTCCCCCCTCACTGTCGAAGCAGAGAGTGGTGTTGCAGTTGCATCAAAATCACGTAAGCTAATTAGTTAGGCACAGTAATCCCCATGCCTTCTGTTAGGGGTAGCAGTTGCCACTCAATGCAGGCTGCGACCCATGAAACCTTTTCTTAATTTCCAACTCTAATTTTTAAGGATCCACAGTGTTAATCCCATGTCATTTTGAATTAGTTTACTATTTTTGTTTTCACCACGACTTCCAGAAGGGCATTCCAGGCATCTACCACACTCTCTGTGAAAAAATATCTCTTGAAGTTGGTTCTGAGTCGTCCCTTCTAAAGTTTCATATTGTGACCCCCCTTAGTTCTACTATTTGCTTTCCTCTGGGAAAAGTTCGAGGAACATGCATCATTAAATCCATTCAGGCATCTGAAAGTCTGCATTATATTTCCCCTGCACCTTCTCTCTTCCAGGGTATGCATATATAGATCCTTCCTTATGATCCTCTCCTTATAAGTTTTGCGATACAGACCCCACATCATTTTTATTGCTCTTCTCTGGATCACATCCAACCTGTCTCTATCCTTTTTGAGATACGGTCTCTAGATCTGAACACACCTGTAGAAGGGCAGTATTGCCATTGTTTTCTTACTGGTTATTCCTCTCTCTAGGCAGCCCAGCTTTCTTCTGGCTTTAGCTATCGCCTTGTCACATTGCTTTGTCACCTTTAGTTCAGCAGAAACTATCACTCCAAGGTCTCTTTCCCAGTCCACATATATTAATCTTTCTCCTCGCCTCCCATACAGCTCTTTTGGATTACTGCACCCAGATGCATGGCTCTGTACTTCTTGGCATTGAATCCCAGCTGCCAAATCTTCGACCATTCTTCAAGCTTTCTTAAATCACTTTTCATTCTCTCTACTCTTCAGGCTTGTCCACTCTGTTGCAGATCTTAGTGTCATCTGCTATTAGACATACTTTACCTTCTAATCCTTCCTCAGTGTCGTATTATGGAAGGAATATGAGGAGAATCTTATTGTAATCTTGAATTCGTTAAAGCGCTTTCATCACTTTTTTGTTCATATAAGAAACATAAGGAGTGCACTGATATCCTTGAAATAAAAGATTTCCTTTCAGATAATCAAGACTAAAGAATGAAATTAAAGTTTATTAGTAGATGTCAAAGAGAAGTTGATTGGCTTTTAGGAAATGGACAAAATGAATCTGAAATGTGGAAGGGACCAAATGTCAGTTTGGAGGGGCTCTTGAGTTCCTATCGTTTGATAGAGGAGGCATGGTAGCTGGCAGGTGCTGTTAGGCAGGTCCTGGGATGTATATTCTTTGGAAATAGGCCATAGATATATGTTATTGTTTTACACAGTAAGTTATAATGAAATGAATAGATCTAGTGTAGTTCTTATTTATTGTTCTTACAAGAAAATAAGGGGTACTATTTTTTGGCAAGTGGGGAGAAAAAAAACCAAGTAAGGAATCTTGTCCCTTGTAAAAATGATTGTTTACAGCAGATTATGCTTTCTGGTTTCCATGTTACAATTTTAAAATTGAAATATTTTAAATCATGAAATTATTTAACAAAATGGTAAATGTGCAGTCCAAGAAACAGATTCAATATTGAAGTTTCTTGTGTTGCTTTCAGTTGCTTGTCCTTTGTCTAATAGAAACTCCAGTATTTCTTTGTTTCTTAAAACTCGAGTAACAACTAGTATTTGATTGTCTGGAATGTAAAACTGCCATAAATGAAATATATATATATATATATATTAAAAAAGATATATATATATATACACATGCGCACACACACACACATATATATACAAAGCTAACCCATCTTGTCAAGGGTCTAATAATGAGTTTTTTTCCTATACAAGTGTTTAGTATGCTTTAAATCTCCATTCAGATGCACTGAGTGGTAAATTAACTTTTTGGCTGGTTAAAATAGTTTAAAGGGGCAAAGTATTGACCTAAAATAAAAAAAAATGTCATGAAGAAGTGGCTTGCGATTTGTTTCCTCTTTAAAATGATTTTGGACTGGTTTCTGATGCTTGTGGAGACTAGCGGATCTTTGGATTCAGCAGAAGGCACTCCTGGATAGGGATGTGAATCGTTTTTCAACGATTAAAATTATCGTCCGATAATGTTTATATCGTCTTAAATCGTTATAGAACACGATACAATAGAAATTCTAACGATTTATCATTAAAAATCGTTAAATCGTGTTAGTGCGCACTAACTCGAGTTAGTGCGCACTAACTCCCCGTTAGTGCGCACTAACTCGATTTAGTGCGCACTAACTGAAAATGATACAAATAAACACTTTCCAGGTCACTGAAGGTCAGTTAGGAATGAATATGTGTTCCTATTGGCTGGCTGCCCTCTTATCTATTGATGTTACCAAGGTTACCACTGAGGTGATGGTTGGGGGGATGGGAAATGGAACTGGAAACTAACGAACACCAACAGAAAATGAAACAAAGTGTTCACACTTCCCAGGTCAGTAAAGGTCACTTAGGAATGAATATGTATGTATGTATTCCTATTGGCTGGCTGTGCTCTTATCTATTGATGTTACCAATATGGTTGGGGGGATGTGAAATGGAAACAGTTGGAAGCTTGACAAAAAAAGTAATGTAATGATCAGCACTCACGTGACTAGAACTTGTTTGTTTATTATTTTTGTTAGCAGGCACCTGAAATGCTAGTGCATGTTGAATTTGCCAATCACTGTGCATTTTAGAAAGGTGGTCCTGGCTGGAACTGTACACAGTTCAAATATATGTAATTGATTGTTGGTAAGTGTATTTTTTAAGTAGCCACACTGGCACCAGTATGTTTACTTTTCCTCCTACTTAACTCACTAGCTCAGCTTTGTAAGAAGGGCTTCTCTGCTTGTGTGTTGTTTTTGTTTGGTGTGAGGAGAGCAGAAACATCAGATCTTTATTCAATCTACTACAGTCATCTCTTACAGTGCCCTATCCCTAATACCAGGAGTGTTGTGATCTTCCTGCACACAGTGCCCTAACCCTGATACCAGTCTGAGACAGCTCCCTCCTTGCATTACTAGTGAGAGGCTGGCTTCACAGACAGGGGGGAGCTGCCTGACCATCACTCCTGACTTCCCCCATGTCCCAGCTAGTGAATGGTGTGTGGGTGAGGGGGGGGGGGGGAGGATGGTGAAGTCTGAGACAGCTCCCTCCCTGCATTACTAGTGAGAGGCTGGCTTCACAGACAGGGGGGAGCTGCCTGACCCTCACTCCTGACTTCCCCCATGTCCCAGCTAGTGAATGGTGTGTGGGTGAGGGGGGGGGGGAGGATGGTGAAGTCTGAGACAGCTCCCTCCCTGCATTACTAGTGAGAGGCTGGCTTCACAGACAGGGGGGAGCTGCCTGACCCTCACTCCTGACTTCCCCCATGTCCCAGCTAGTGAATGGTGTGTGGGTGAGGGGGGGGGGGGAGGATGGTGAAGTCTGAGACAGCTCCCTCTCTGCATTACTAGTGAGAGGCTGGCTTCACAGACAGGGGGGATCTGCCTGACCCTCACTCCTGACTTCCCCCATCTCCCAGCTAGTGAATGGTGTGTGGGTGAGGGGGGGGGGGAGGATGGTGAAGTCTGAGACAGCTCCCTCCCTGCATTACTAGTGAGAGGCTGGCTTCACAGACAGGGGGGAGCTGCCTGACCCTCACTCCTGACTTCCCCCATGTCCCAGCTAGTGAATGGTGTGTGGGTGAGGGGGGGGGGGGGGAGGATGGTGAAGTCTGAGACAGCTCCCTCCCTGCATTACTAGTGAGAGGCTGGCTTCACAGACAGGGGGGAGCTGCCTGACCCTCACTCCTGACTTCCCCCATGTCCCAGCTAGTGAATGGTGTGTGGGTGAGGGGGGGGGGGGAGGATGGTGAAGTCTGAGACAGCTCCCTCCCTGCATTACTAGTGAGAGGCTGGCTTCACAGACAGGGGGGATCTGCCTGACCCTCACTCCTGACTTCCCCCATGTCCCAGCTAGTGAATGGTGTGTGGGTGAGGGGGGGGGGGGGGAGGATGGTGAAGTCTGAGACAGCTCCCTCCCTGCATTACTAGTGAGAGGCTGGCTTCACAGACAGGGGGGAGCTGCCTGACCCTCACTCCTGACTTCCCCCATGTCCCAGCTAGTGAATGGTGTGTGGGTGAGGGGGGGGGGGGAGGATGGTGAAGTCTGAGACAGCTCCCTCCCTGCATTACTAGTGAGAGGCTGGCTTCACAGACAGGGGGGAGCTGCCTGACCCTCACTCCTGACTTCCCCCATGTCCCAGCTAGTGAATGGTGTGTGGGTGAGGGGGGGGGGAGGATGGTGAAGTCTGAGACAGCTCCCTCCCTGCATTACTAGTGAGGCTGGCTTCGCAGACAGGGGGGAGCTGCCTGACCCTCACTCCTGACTTCCCCCATGTCCCAGCTAGTGAATGGTGTGTGGGTGAGGGGGGGGGGGGGGAGGATGGTGAAGTCTGAGACAGCTCCCTCCCTGCATTACTAGTGAGAGGCTGGCTTCACAGACAGGGGGGAGCTGCCTGACCCTCACTCCTGACTTCCCCCATGTCCCAGCTAGTGAATGGTGTGTGGGTGAGGGGGGGGGGGGGGGATGGTGAAGTCTGAGACAGCTCCCTCCCTGCATTACTAGTGAGAGGCTGGCTTCACAGACAGGGGGGAGCTGCCTGTCCCTCACTCCTGACTTCCCCCATGTCCCAGCTAGTGAATGGTGTGTGGGTGAGGGGGGGGGGGGGAGGATGGTGAAGTCTGAGACAGCTCCCTCCCTGCATTACTAGTGAGAGGCTGGCTTCACAGACAGGGGGGAGCTGCCTGACCCTCACTCCTCCGGGGTATTGTGATCTTCCTGCACACAGTGCCCTATCCCTGATACCAGGGGTGTTGTGATCTTCCTGCATGCAGTGCCCTATCCCTATTAATACCAGGAGTGTTGTGATCTTCCTGCATGCAGTGCCCTATCCCTATTAATACCAGGAGTGTTGTGATCTTCCTGCATGCAGTGCCCTATCCCTGATACCGGGATGTGTGCAAGAAGATCACAACACCCCCGGTTTCAGGAATAGGGCACTGTGTGCAGGAAGATCACAACACCCCCAGTATCAGGAATAGGGCACTGTGTGCAGGAAGATCACAACACCCCTGGTATTAGGGATAGGGCACTGTGTGCAGGAAGATCACAACACTCCTGGTATTAATAGGGATAGGGCACTGTGTGCAGGAAGATCACAATACCCCTGGTATCAGGGTTAGGGCACAAGTTCTAGTCACATTGACTGATCACATTACTTGTTTTGTCAAGCTACCAACTGTTTCCATTTCCCATCCCCCATATACTGTCAGTAGGAAACTTGGTAACATGAATAAATAAGAGGGCAGCCAATAGGAATACATATTCATTCCTAAACTGACCTTAACTGACCTGAAAAGTGTCAAATTGTATCATTTTCAGTTAGTGCGCACTAATCGGAAAAAACGATTTTTAACGATTTTTTAACTAAAAAATCGTGCCTAAGACGATTTTCTTGCCCTGCCACACGATTTCTATCGTTAAGACGATATGGAAAACGATTCACATCCCTACTCCTGGATTTTCTCTTCTACAGAGGTCTTACATAGTAAATGATGACAGATAAAGAGCAAAAGGCTCCATTTAGTCTGCCCAGCCAGGTTTTCAGGATAGCAGCAACTGCCACTCCATGCAGGTTACTTCCAAGCCTTCTATTAAGGATAATAACTGTAGTGGAAGTTCAAGGCAAACTAAAGTTTTCCATTGGTGCTCTGTCATAAATATGTTTCTAAAAAGTAAGGGTTTTCCTTGGGAGGTTCCATTTTTATTTACAGGGTGGAGCCATAGCCTCAGACTGTGATTGGGAGCTGTGTTTTTTTTTTTCCCTATGAGGCTTTTCATTCCACAGGTAGCATGAAGTGTAAGGAACTATCAGGGCCATTCTTTATTCTGCGATGGGCTGTTATCACACGCAAAAAAGCCCTACCGCACGTGATAACGGCCGCGTCGCGGTGATGCCATGCAAATCAGGGGGGGGAGGAGTGTGGGTGGGATTTGGGTGGGGTTATGGCCCAGCAGTTGGCAGCACCATGGGAAATAACATCCCCTTTTCCGGGGTGCTATGGGGCGATAGTGTGCGGCGCGGCAAAACTGCACTGCCACGAATGGGCCAGCTGCCCACTATTTCCCCTGCCCCTTTTTTTTTTTTCATGACTAGATGTATGTGTGAGAAAGCATCCTAAAAGAGTGGCACAGTCCTCTCTGAAGAGGCAGACCTGCAGAAGTTAACTCAATGAACAGAGCAATGGTTAGAGTGGAAGAGAGAGGATAGGAGCTATAGAGGCCAGTACCCAGGGGTTTTTCTATTGATTTAAGGAGACTCGAAGCATAATTTTGAAAACATATACAATGCTAAATAGAGTATCAGGAAACAAAATGGGGCGGATTTTAAAACGAGCGCGAATAGCCTACTTTTGTTTGCGCTCCAGGCGCAAACAAAAGTACGCTGGATTTTAGTAGTTATGCGCGGAGCCGCGCGTATCCGCTAAAATCCTGGATCGGCGCGCGCAAGGCTATCGATTTTGTATAGCCGGCGCGCGCCGAGCCGCGCAGCCTACCCCCTTTCCCTCCAAGGCCGCTCCGAAATCGGAGCGGCCTCGGAGGGAACTTTCCTTTGCCCTCCCCTCACCTTCCCCTCCCTTCCCCTACCTAACCCACCCGCCCGGCCCTGTCTAAACCCCCCCCTTACCTTTGTCGGGGGATTTACGCCTCCCGGAGGGAGGCGTAAATCCCCGCGCGTCAGCGGGCCTCCTGCGCGCCGGGACGCGACCTGGGGGCGGGTCCGGAGGGCGCGGCCATGCCCCCGGGCCGCCCCGGGCCATAGCCACGCCCCCGGAACGCTCTAGACACGCCCCGAAAACACCGCGCGGTTCGGGCCCGCCCCGACACGCCCCCCGACACGCCCCCTCCGAAAACCCCGGGACTTACGCAAGTCCCGGGGCTCTGCGCGCGCCGGTAGGCCTATATAAAATAGGCTTCCCGGCGCGCAGGGCCCTGCTCGCGTAAATCCGCCCGGTTTTGGGCGGATTTACGCGAGCAGGGCTCTGAAAATCCGCCCCAATGGGGTAGATTTTAAAAGAAGCGCGATCAGCCTACTTTTGCTTGCGCATCAGACTCAAGCAAAAGTACGCTGGATTTTAGTAGATACGCGCGGAGCCGCGCGTATCCACTAAAATCCCTGGATCGGCACACGCAAGGCTATTGATTTTGTATAGCCGGCGCGCGCCGAGCCGCGCTGCCTAACCCGTTCCCTCCAAGGCCGCTCCGAAATCGGAGCGGCCTCGGAGGGAACTTTCCTTTGCCCTCCCCTCACCTTCCCCTCCCTTCCCCTACCTAACCCACCCGCCCGGCCCTGTCTAAACCCCCCCCTTACCTTTGTCGGGGGATTTACGCCTCCCGGAGGGAGACGTAAATCCCCGCGCGCCAGCGGGCCTCCTGCGCGCCGGGCCGCGACCTGGGGGCGGGTACGGAGGGCGCGGCCACGCCCCCGGACCGCCCCGGGCCGTAGCCACGCCTCCGTACCCGCCCCCAAAACGCTCCCGACACGCCCCCGAAACGCCCCGACGACCGGGCCCGCCCCCCGACACGCCCCCGACACGCCCCCCTCCGAAAACCCCGGGACGTACGCGAGTCCCGGGGTCTGCGCGCGCCGGTAGGCCTATGTAAAATAGGCTTACCGGCGCGCAGGGCCCTGCTCGCGTAAATCCGGGCGGATTTACGCGAGCAGGGCTCTTAAAATCCGCCCCAATATGCATAAGTACCTGTATGTGAATTGTTCCTACAGTTGCCCTAGGAGAATACTGGACTCTAAGACTACTGAAAACATTGGCTTGCTGTTCTGTTTGGCCCTCTTTAGGCAATTTTTTAAACTGAAGTCAATTTGAGTTTGCTGTGACAAAGAGTGTGAAGATTAATGCAATCAAGACTTTTTTATTCTTAATTACTTTTGGAATATTTCTATAAATGTTCTTTCATGATTAAAGTATAGAGCAGTGAAACAAATTCTAGTTTAATATATTTGATTATGTATTTTTTAGACAGCAGAATGTGAAAAATGTACAAGGATGTGAATACTTTCGCGAACCACTAAGCTTTGTACAGTAATGCCGTACATTTGGAATACAACATACAAATAATGATAATAAGTTTCTTTTTTTTAATAGACATGGTTATTGGAACATTTTTTAGACAATTTTAACAAAGCATTTAAAATTTGTACTTTGCATTTTTATATTTTTTTTGCACTTTCTGTATTTACTGTTTTTATATGCTATTTTTATTCTGTTATTCATTTTGTTATATTAAATGAACCAGCTTTGCTAGACCCCCCCCCAAAAAAAATCTAGAAATTTCTTTCCTTTGATTTTTGTGTAATTGGATACCCTTGGGCCTGAGATTAATAAGAATCCTTTGGGCTGATATTATCCTACAATCTGCCCCTGCTCAGGTTTGCAGATAACACCAAATTATTGAAATCTGTTAATACGGCAGCAGATTGCGAGGGACTGCAGAAGAACCCTGTGAGACTATGAGACTGGGCAACTGAATGGCAGATGAAATTTAATGTAGAAAAGTGCAAAGTGATTCACATAAGGAAAAATAATCCAATTTTCAGGTACAGGATGCTGGGCTCTATATTGGGAGTCACTGCCCAGGAAAAGGATCTTGAAATTCTTGTGGACAATATATTGAAATCCTTGGCTCAGTGTGTGATGGCTGTCAAAAAGCAAATAGAATGTTAGGACTGATCTGAAAAGGAATGGAGAATACAATGGAAAATATCATATTGCTTCTGTACTGAGCGCTATGGTGTGACCATACCTTGAGTATTATGTGCAGTTCTGGTCACCCTATCTCAAGAAGGACATAGCATAAGAACATAGGAATATGCCATACTGGGTCAGACCAAGGGTCCATCAAGCCCAGCATCCTTTTCCAACAGTGGCCAATCCAGGCCATAAGAACCTGGCAAGTACCCAAAAACTAAGTCTGTTCCATGTTACCATTGCTAGTAATAACACTGGCTATTTTCTAAGTCAACTTAATTAATAGCAGGTAATGGACTTCTCCTCCAAGAACTTATCCAATCCTTTTTTAAACCCAGCTATACTAACTGCACTAACCACATCCTCTGGCAACAAATTCCAGGTGCAGGTGCAGAGGAGGGCGACAAAAATGATAAAATGGATGGAACATTTCTCCTATGATGAGCTAGGGCTCTTCATCTTGGAAAAAGAGACGGCTGAGAGGGGACATGATAGAAGTTTATGAAATCATGACTGGGGTGGAACGGGTAAATAAAAGATGGTTATTTCAAATAATACTAAAACACACCATAAAACTAACAACCAGCAGATTCAAAACAAATCATAGAAAGTACTTTTTCACTCGGCGCACTATCAAGCATTCTGCTCATTGCATGTGCCAAATACAGCTCAGAGAAAAACCTTACCCTTGTTTGTGATCTTTCCCACCTCTTGAAAAAGAGCACCTTACAGGATATCAGAAATATTTTACTCTGTATCGCCACTTTGACAGCGCCAGTACTGCATTGAGAGAATGAGTAATACAGAGTCAGCATTTTTCCCCATTTAAAAGATCTGCGCTGGATACCAGTTGCTCAGAGAATTAAATTAAGTTTAAACTGTTAACATTGCTTCATAAATCCATATATGTAGATTCTTTTTGTCTGAAAGATAAATTATTTTGTTACGTGCCTAATCGTTCCTTACGCTTTGCTTCACAATGTTTACCTGTTCCATTTATGACTGTGGCTAGGCTAAATGTTACAAGAACTAAGGCTTTCTCTGTCATAGGACCTGAATTATGGAACTCTATTCCTTGGGAGATTTGCAGTATGTCAGATTATTTAAAATTTAGGAAGATGTTGAAAGCCTTTTTATTTTTACAAGCTTTTAACTCTTAAGCTTCATTTTGTTCTTTATGTATGTTTTTACAGTATTGTATTAATCCGTTTTTATTATGCATGTCGATTGTAATCTGCAATGTGTTTTGGAGAACTGCAGAAGAAAAGAGGAAATAAATAATCAAATAAAGAAATAAAGCTGAAGACCAGAGAAGTGTGAATAGATCATGTGAACAGGTGCTGCATTGTGTTCCCCCTTTGGATGTCAGTTTTGATATGGGTATGTTGAGATGAGAACACCATTCCTTAACCAGGGCTGGGATTTAGATACGATTTAAAAGGAATTTGAGAGTTTCAGACTAACTCTTATGGTTAGGACAAGGAAAAGGAGATGGAGGTGGAGGAATGTAATTATTATATTCCAGATGTTATTTCTTATGCATGTGATTTACACCCATGTAAATAGTTGCTGACTGGTTCATCTGGAAAAAATAAAGTTAACTGTTTGGATGTTTGAAACATGGTGTCACTCATCCTTATTGAGCTAGCACTGGGGTGAGGCATAGGATCAGAGTTTATGGAGTGGAGTTGAAAGGAGTCCTCCATAACCAGTCAAAGAGTGGTTGTTGGATACTTGGGCTATCATTATACAGGTCTACTTCACCATCTGCATGACCAATCTAAAAACCTACCAAAGCAAATTTGGAAGGGATGCCCCTTAACCAATAGGGAAATCTCTTCCATCATTTTATATGTCCCAACCAGGTTTTACATTTGTTAATGTGGTTTATTCCTCATGTTCTCATCTTATATAGACCCCATCTCACATGATATGCCTGGATGACTCTAGTACCCATAACAGCCATCATCATCATCATTATTTATATCATGCCTTTCCAGCCAGAGACTTCAAAGCATGTTATATATGTATTGTAGAAGTAGTACAGCATAATCATTGCACTGTAAAATACTTGTTATGAATGTATGAACAGCCCAGGGGTTAGAGTAGTTGCATAACATTGCTTAAGTGTAAGGTACATTATATAAATAGTAGTTGCAAACTGAAAAACAGACTTGAAGGATGGAGGGTTGATTTCACTGAAACCATCCCTCAACCATTTTGACTCCCTTCCCTGGGGTCATGTGTTTTGCCTTCATGGTAATACCAGTTCCTGCCAACCCTGTTGATAGGAGACTCAAATACAACTCTCCTGCTGTAGACTAAGCCAACAGAGTCAGCCCAATAAAGTTGTTTTAAATTATAATAAGCTTCAGGTATTTTTAAAATATATATATTTTTTGTAAAACGTTAAAGAATAAAAAAACACAGAGGAACAAATAATACTGAACAAAGTGAAACAGCATACATTCAATATTTCCACGAAAGTAGTAATAGAAATGTATATTTTCTCCTCCACATATCCTTTCAGATTATACCCTCCTCCTCCCCCTAGAAGAATTTCCTCAATATACAGATACTGAAGCGACACTAAGACGCATTTATTTCTTATGCGCCCAGACACAATATCAAATAGGCATAGTTACAAACATTCAAACCCAAATTTGTCCCCCATATCCTACCCCTCATTCCCCCCCCCTTCCCATAGATCAAGCCTCCAGTCTCTAGTGCATCCCAGGCACTAACATTGCATTGTCTTATTAAAAGTTATGTCAGTCTGAATGCTTTAGCAATTGTACTGCTTATTATACCAGAACAAATGGAGTCTACATTCTAGAACATATGTGTGTATCTGTGCATAGATGTGAATCCAAAAAATATCCCAATCAGAATCCAGTGGGATCCCCTGACATGTCCCACAGATTTGATGTGAATAGGACACAAAACACAAAAGTTTTGAAGAAGTTAGGGCTGTTCAGCTTGGAGAAGAGACGGCTGAGGGGGGATATGATAGAGGTCTTTAAGATCATGAGAGGTCTTGATCAAGTAGAAGTGACTCGGTTATTTACACTTTTGAATAATAGAAGGACTAGGGGGCATTCCATGAAGTTAGCAAGTATCACATTTAAGACTAATCGGAGAAAATTCTTTTTCACTCAACGCACAATAAAGCTCTGGAATTTGTTGCCAGAGGAGGTGGTTAGTGCAGTTAGTGTAGCTGGGTTCAAAAAAGGTTTGGATAAGTTCTTGGAGGAGAAGTCCATTAACGGCTATTAATCAAGTTTACTTAGGGAATAGCCACTGCTATTAATTGCATCAGTAGCATGGGATCTTCTTGGTGTTTGGGTAATTGCCAGGTTCTTGTGGCCTGGTCTGGCCTCTGTTGGAAACAGGATGCTGGGCTTGATGGACCCTTGGTCTGACCCAGCATGGCAATTTCTTATGTTCTTAAGTTATTCCTTTAGAAAGGAGGCTAAAAATTTGACAGAGATATTCAGAAACACAGATAACTGGTTTATCTAAATATTCTGGAAGGCTTTTTAGAGTGTTTCTTTGATCTTCTTCAACATGCCCATGCAAGTACAGTGTAAAAATTGCACAGCAGTGCTGTAATTCTTTCCTCTGCTTGCATGGCTTATGATAGAGCTACAAGATAGCGGTCTCTGAAGACGGCTGCTTTGAGAGGCTATTTCAAGGGAGTATAGTACTGTTCCATAGCTCTATATACCCTTGGAAGAAATTAGTTGCATTTTGTAATGAGGGTTCATGGGTTTCTGATGTGTGTGCGCTAGCATAAGATGAGGAAACTGACAAGACAGCACTTCAGATGTGGTTCATGGCTCAAGCGGTTGATTAGCACTTGCCTGTGGTTTTGTGCTGGTTTTGTGGGTCATCTTATATTTTTATTTGGAAAACCCCTGCTATGCATATCTAAGATTAGAGAATTGACATGCAATTGAGAAAAAAAAATTATTCCAGAGAATATGAGCATATAATTTACAAACAAATTCTCTCTCTTTCAATCCAAAAGCTGTCTAAAAGATGGTTTAGTTAATTGGGTCCTTGGAGTATGGTGCCTTTAGTCATAACTGCTAATGATGCATTCCTTCTCTAAGAGGTAAACTTGCTATTTTTAGAAGCTCCCTGAAAGTGAAATTGATTCGTATTATTCATTGAGTGAAAGGTTGCTCACTGATAGTAAAACAGTCCATTCAAGACTAAAAACACTCACCACATTTTGCATATCTCAGTGAAGACAGTCACATAAAGGTACTGTATTTGCAGTACATGAAGCTATGACTATGTCCACATGTATGATATATGTAATGCGCGTTGCGGTAAAACACGTATGCAAAGTGCTAAAATGAATGAATCTAGGGGGTAGGTTTGCTAGAGAGATAAATTTGCATGTACTGCAACTCCATGATATGCAAATTTATTTCATGGATATTCATTGTGGACACCCTGAAAACTCGATTGACTGTGGGATCTCCAGGATCTCCAGGTTTGGTTAGCCCTGGTGTATAGTTTCCTGGTTCTCCCAACTATATCAGTGATGCCTTGACTAGCTTTCTTTAATAAAGAACCCTGTGGCTTATGCTTATTTCAAAATTTTTATCCTATATCAAACTTTAGTTATTTTAATAGACAAGCTCCACCATCTGCTGTTCCTTTTAATTACACATATAAAAATAATTCACAAATGCGTCATGTGTAGTAATATTTTCAGTGACTTGAAGGTGCATGCATGTTAATTCACTCTGTCCTCATCCAATACATATTTTTCAGTTCAAATGCAAATCAGATGAAAAATAATTTCTTTGATCTGGCACAAATAACTTCTTCACATAAAACTGTTCCTCCTTTCCTCTTCCTGGCTCATTTTGGAAATGTTTCCGGAGTCGCTCTCTGCTCCTGTGCCAAATATTGCTCTCACAGAGTTTCTTTGTGACTGGCAAGGAGCATTATTGATGGTGGTAGCTCTGAATTCTGCTCCTTCAGATAACAGTTACTGTAGCCCTAGACCTATTAATTAGAAAGAGAACCATTTTTCATATTAATTGATCCCCTTCAAACCGAAGAGTCAACATAAGCAAGAGAAGGGAGTTCATCACACTTATGCCTACTCTTATTCCTGTAGAAGAGGACTTAAGATCTGTGAATGCTAATTTGTAATATAGAATTCACTAGATTGACCACAAAAAAATCGTAAGTAAACCACATATTCCTGAAAGAAAATAAGAGCAATCCTCCCTCAAAATATACAGATTAAAAAGTAATCCATTACCAGCAAGGTCTCTTTTGGATTTTTTTTTTTTTTGCATGAATAATTGTTGCAAAACTCTGAATATGCAGAATTCAATGTAATGTTTCATGTAAATACTTTCTTCTAAAGGCTGTAGTTTATCATAATTTCTTCAGCTGATCAAATAGTTCCAGATAGCATTACTGTGCACTGCTTTATAGCTAATTGTGGAAGATTTGTAGGTGGCCACTAGAGATGTGCATTTTTAAAAAAATTTTGTTTCAATTAGTATGCAAGATCTTTTAGTGTACATTAAAAAAAAATGACTGCGCACTAAATTGAAATAGTGCATACTGAAAAAATAGGGAGGATAACTTTCAAACAACTGCAAGCGGCATCATATATGCGTGTATGTGGCTGTGTGCATATTTGCTATAGTATTTAATAATACATGCGTATGATATGTGCGCATTTAATCAAATACGCATAATTCTACTACGCAAGATATGCCTATACATAGGCTTGTGCAGAAATACATGTAATGCATTGAAACAATGTATATCACTGGATTGAACGTGCATACTTCACCCATCTATTTTAAATATAAAAACTGTGTGTATTTTATACATGAATGTAAACTAGGACTTACTCCATAAGACCTGATTTACATGCTTAAGTCTGCCAGTTTTAAATCATGCGTGTGTCATGGAAATTAACCAGTTTACAAATTAATCCACCAGTTCGTACAGTCCTTCTCCTTGTCCTGAAGACCGTCTTGGTTCTTCAGCCTGAACTGTCCTAGTCTACCCAGGCTCCCACCCTTTCAGTACCACATAAAAATGTTTAATATCACTTATACCAGATAATTAGCAGGTGTAAAAATACGCAAGTAAATTGAAAAACATATGCATGTAAGTAGCTTTTTAAATAGCAACTTATGTCTACCTGTTGGCCTCGCCATAGAACGCCCTTTGCCCACGCCTTTTTTGCATACGTATATGTCCATGTGAAAGTGAATATATGCACATATCTTTTTACTTTTAGAAAATATGGAATACATGAGTAGAAGCTACTTATGCGTATACATACTATATTTTATGTGTGCAGGTTTTTTAAAATTCACCTATTAATGCGTACTAAAACTTAACAAAATGAAAAAAAATAAAAACAGAAAAAAATGAAATGAAATGAAATAGGTAAACTGTTTTGCCTGCACATCCTTAGTGGCTGCTATTGAGAATGAAGTCTAGATTGTACAAGCAAGCACTGCCCTATATGCAGTTTCCTGCATGAACTTTACTAATGACCATTAAAGATTTATGAGTGTTTCTCTTGTGGGATAACTGGTGACAAGGCTGGAAAAGATGATCATACTGGGGAAAATAGAGACGTTATTAGAGCAGTGGACTGAAAACCAAGCTTTAAGTCCCACTTCTTTTACTGATGCTCCTTGGCAGGGGTATTGCTAGGTACTTAAAGCTCTGGGGCTTGGGTCTATAAGTCTCCCCCACTCCAGCAATCATGACGAGTTTCTCCTCTCCACTCCCCCATGATCAGTCCTGTAAAACACAAATGGATAATGCACTTTTAAATATTAAACTAACTATTCACCATTGAAATATAATAATCATATTCTGGTGTTACTTCAGTAACAGCAACACAAACTTCCTCCATTATCAGGTGCATTGTAAAGCAATACAAAACCCTGCAAAAAAAATGCTCTCAGAATTTATAAAGCAAATCTGCCATACTAGATTAGAATAAATTAAATATTGTCCTATTGTAGGTCATTGCCAAATTAACATTAAATATACCACATAAATTTAAGAACTTTAGTTTACATATTCCTATTCCCACAGCAACTTAGATTAACTAAGAATTCAACAATATTAAGATGCAGACAGCAGTCCAGAAACAAAATAGTCTTCCAGCCTTTTGAACCGAGTGCAACATGTATGATTATCTACCAGCTGGTGAGAGGTTTTATGCATGCGCCCGGTCCAAAGAGCTCCTGGCTCTCAGAGAATGAGTCCAATCTCTGGAGGATAGCGTGGCAGACCTGGAAGAGCTGAGGAAGACAAAGATGTATATGAAGTAGACCTTCAGGTACATAGTAGCCAAGTCTCACACTCAGTCCAGGGGCTGCCAGATTGGAGTTATCACCCTTGATGTAACAGGAAGTGATTCTGTAGCTAGGTCCTACCCTCCAGTTGATGCATTATCCTCTCATACCGAGGATGGGACTACAAGGACTTGTGCCCAGGAGGGAAGAATTAGGTCAGCTGTCACACTTGGTGATTTGATCATTAGGAATGTAGATAGCTGGGTGGCTGGTGGGCATGAGGATCGCTTGGTAACTTGCCTGCCTGGTGTGAAGGTGGTGGGCTTCACACATCATCTAGATAGGACTTTAGACCTTTCTGGGGAGGAGCTGGCTGTCGTGGTACATGTGGGCACCAATGACATAGGAAGGTGTGGGAGGGAGGTTCTGGAAGTCAAATTTAGGTTTTTAAGGAGAAGTGGAAATCCAGGACCTCTAGGGTAGCATTCTCTGAAACGCTGAGGAACCCAGAAGCAGGCAGAGATCAGGAGACTCAGAAGTGAATTTTAAAAGCCCATTGTGTGCATTAATTAGGGGATGTGCAAAGAAGTTGGGGCTCGAGCATACCAAGCAGATTTTAAAATCCACCGAGATACGCGCGTATCTCCCGCACTGCACATCTCGACAGATTTTCAAAAAGGGGAGGGGTGAGGTATGGTCTGGGCAGGACATGGGCATTCAGGGGAATGAACCTAAGATATGTCCATAAATACTTATGCAACACAGCGCATGCTAAGGTCCCCTGCCGTGTAACTTTACGTCTGCTCTGGATGCCATGTAAGTTCAAATTTAAAGAAAACTAGGCAGATCTATGGGGTTTTAAGGGTCAGGGCTAACTGGGAAGGGGGGAGGGAAGGCTATCAAATCAGGGAGGGGGGGGTATTGGAGGACCCATCTCTTAACTGGGTGAACTGGGGTCAAACTGGAAATGGCATCAGCGTGTGCACATTTGCGCACATATGTTATAAAATGGGCATGAACCTGGGCGTGGGTTGTTGTATGTGTACACAGAGAGCATTTCAGAGAATGCTACCCTAGAGGGCCTGGATTTCAACGTCTACATAAAAACCTAAATTTGGCTTCCAGAGCCTCCCTCCCACACCTTCCTATGTCATTGGTGCCCATATCTGCACAAATGCGTGCATGCATGCCAGTTTGAAAGTTATCGTCCCTATGTGTAGATGAAACAATGGTACAGGGAAGAGGTTTTTAGTTTTGTTAGGAACTGCACATTTCAGGGAAGGAGCGCCTATTCCAAAAGGATGGGTTCCAGGATGGGAACCAGGCTGCTGTTACTAACCTTTAAATAGGAGATAGAGCAGCTTTTAAACTAGAAGATGGGGAAAAGCTGACTGCCGCTCAGCAGTACATGGGTCTGAGGGAGGTATCTTCGAAGGATACTATAGTAACAGGGGAATTAGAGCATCCCAATAGATAGGTTGTAATAAAAACAGAAGTAGCCCATATGCCTTTAAGTAAAGAGCAAATTGAGTTAAAAAATTCCAAACTATTCCTGCTAACTATTAGGAAAGTTGTATATATAGAAAAAAAGTAACTTGAAAGTACCAGCAGTCTAAAAAGGTAGGATGGGAGATTTAGAATGTATAGCACTGAATGAAGATTTGAAGGAGGATAACCAATGAGCAGTGCTATATTATATTGCAAAGATAGGGTGGATCAACTTGGTGGGCTGGGGCAGGTGGTAGCACTTTATTATAGGGATTGCATAGAGTATAACAGGATAAAAATCCTGCGGGAGACTAAATGCACAGTTGGATCTTTATGGGGAAGAGTATAGCAGTGGGAGTATACTACTATCCACCTGACTAAAATTAACAGATGGACAATGAAATGCTAACAGAAATTAGGGAACCTAACAAGATTGGCAGCACAGTAATAATAGGAGATTTTAGTTACCCAATTGAGTTGGTAAATGTCACATCAGTATATGCTAGGGAGGTAATGTTTCTAGATGGAATAAATGAATGCTTCATGGAGTAGCTAGTCCAGGATTTGACAAGAGGGGGAACCATTTTAGACCTAGTGAAATGCAGGATTTAGTGCAAGAGGAAATGTTAGTGGACTATTTGGCAAGTGTGATCATAACGTGATCAAATTTGACATATTGACTGGAGGGAGGACATTCAGTAAATCTATTACTCTAGCATTTAACTTTCAAAAGGGATACTTTGATAAAAGGAGGAAAATAGAAAAAAACTAAAAGGTGCAGTTAACAAAGATTAAGAGTTTATATCAAGCATGGACATTGTTTAGAAATACCATCTTGGAAGCTCAGATCAGATGTATTCCATGCATTATAAAAGGTGGATGGAAAGCCAAACAACTACTGGCATGATTAAAAGGTAAGGTGAAAGAGGCTATTTTAGCCAAAAGAAATTCTTTCAAAAATTGGAAAAAGGATCCATCTGAAGAAAATAGGAAAAAGCATAAGTATTGGCAAGTTAGATGTAAAACATTGATAAAGCAGGCTAAAAGAGAATTTGAAAAGAAGTTGTCCATAGAGGCAAAAACTAATAATAAAAACTTTAAAAAATATATCTGAAGCAGGAAGCCTTTGAGGGAGTCAGTTGAATTGTTAGATGATTCAGAAGGGAAGACAAGGCCATAAGCAGAAAGTCAAAATTAATTCTTTGCTTTGATGTTTATTAAAGAGGATGTTGGGGAGATATTCATGCTGGAAATGGCATTTAATGGAGATGATTCGGAAGAACTGAAACAAATTACTGTGAACCTGGAAGATGTATTAGGACAGACTCACAAACTGAAGAGTAGCAAATCAACTAAACCAGATAGTTTACATCCAGAATTCTGAAAAATTCAAAATGAAATTGCATCTCTGTTACTAGTGATTTGTAAACCATCATTAAAGTCATATATTGTACCTGAGGACTGGAGGGTGGCAATTTTAATGCTGATATTTAAAAATGGCTCCAGAGTGATCTGGAAAACTATAGACCAGATAGTCTTCATTAAATGCTAGGTAAAATTGTAGAAACTATTCTAAAAAACAAAATCACAGAAAATATAGAAAGACGTGGTTTAATAGCTGGGACACAGCCAGCATGAATCTACATGTCTCACCAATCTGCTACATTATTTTGAACGGATTAATAAACATGTGGAAAATGGTAAGCCGGTGGATATAATGTATTTGGATTTTCAGAAGGCATTTGACAAAGTCCTACATGAGATACTCCAGAGAAAATTTAAAAGTTCATGGGATAGGGGGCAATTTCCTATTGTGGATTGCAAACTGGTTAAAAGTTAAGAAACAGGACTAAATGGAGAAAGGTAAACAGTGGAGTGCCTCTAGGATCTGTACTGGGATAAGTGCTTTTCAATATATTTATAAATGATCTGGAAAAGGGAACAATGAATGAGATGATCAGATTTGCAGACAACACAAAATTACTGTATTCTAAGTTGTTAAATCACAAGTGGATTGTGATAAATTGGAGCAGGACTTTATGAGATGGGAGACTGGGAGATTGAAATGTGAGTTGAAATTTAATGTGGACAAGGTGCAAAGTGATGCACACAGGGAAAAGTAACCCACATTGTAGTTACAGAATGTTAGGTCCATATCAGGAAAAGGATCTGAGCATCATTGTGGACAATACTTTGAAATCCTTAGCTCAGTGTGTGGCGGTGGTCAAAAAAGCAAACAGAATGTTAGAAATTATTAGGAAAGAAATGGAAAATAAATCAGAGAATATCATAATGCCTCTGTATTACTCCATGCTGAGATCACATCTAGAGTACTGTGGGCATTTCTGGCCACTGCATCTCAAATATGATATAGTTGAAGTGGAAACGATCCAGAGAAAGGCAACCAAAATGATAAAGGGCATGGAACAACTCCCCTGTGAGGGAAAGCTAAAGAGTTTAGGTTGGTTCAGCTTGGAGAAGAGAAAGAGGTCTATACAATCATGAGGGGAATGGATAAATGTGAATCAGTTATTTACTCTTTCAAAAAATTCAAAGTAGACACTCTATGAAGTTAGTAAGTAGCACATTTAAAACAAATCAGAGAAAATTATTTTTCATTCAATGCACAATTAAACTTTGGAATTCATTGCCGGAGAATGCGGTAAAGGCAGTTTGCATAGCTGGGTTTAAAAAAGGTTTGGAGAAGTTCTGAAAGAAATCAATAAATTGTTATTAACCAGGTAGGCTTGGGGAAAGCCACTACTTATCCCTGGGTGTTAGCAGCATGGGATCTATCTATTGTTTGGGATCTTGCTAGGTACTTGTGACCACTGTTGGAAACAGGATACTGAGCTTGATGTTCTCTTCGTCTGACCCAATATGGCAATTTTTATGTTCTAAATCCTGCTGTATTGTTGTTTGGACAAAAGATGAAATCATTCAGGGTTTACATTGGATGAATGTACTCTAAATATCACTAATCAAATTATAAGTATTGGAATTGTGAGTTCTAAGGAGGACATTGATGCTTAAATTTGATAATGTTTGCACTTTGTTCTCCTTTACCACCATGGTTCTGCCACTTGTCACGGGACTCTCACTGGAGAAGTACCACACCTCAGCCTAAGATTGCTGTCGATCCTTCCCTCCCACAATGGCACTTTCCATTCTTCTCCTCCTGGCTGGCTGTGCAGCTTCCATCCCCAAATACGGGCAGGCTGGGAAACTATTGCTAACCCAAGAAGCACACATATAGGTTCTGAGGCAGTGTACAGAAGGAGGCTGGCAATGTGAGGCTCACCGCAATTGTTTCATCTTATGATTGTTATGACCATCGGCTGTAGGCGGCCGCAGCTGACCCAACTCACATCCTGCCATGCCTGACCTTCCACTCCAAAGGAACTCGCGGCTCTGGCCAGCCATTATCGCCGCACTATTCCTGGTCCTCCTTGCTCCACATGGTGGCTGGGACGCCGCCGGCCCATGCGCCGACTCCGGGCCTTCCTAGGCTTGCACGCGCCATCGGTTCTCTATTTAAAGGACCATTAGTAGGAATCTCGGGGCCGTCCCCAACTGATGACATCATTACCTTGGGATATTTAAGTACCGCTTTCGGCCTATGCAAACTGACTTGGCAACGAGTTCCTTCGCTTCACTGGTGCTTGTTCCTGTCTCTCCGGATCTGTGGTTCCTGCCTTGGATCTCAACCTGCTGATCTGGACTCTGGCTTGGGTACCTGCTCCTCGGGGTCCTGCTTGCGCTTCCTTCAGGAGACCTGATTTCCAGGCTTCCCCGCTCCTCGGGGTAGCTCCTCGCTCCTCACCAGAGATCCTGCCAACTCGCTTCTCCGCTCCTCGGGGTTGCCTCAGCACTGCCTTTCAGAGATCCCATCTCTACACTTCCCCACTCCTCAGGGCATTCTCTACTTTACCACACCGGAGACTTTGACTCTATGCTACCCCGCTCCTTGGGGCAGCCTCTACGTCACTTCATCAGAGACTTTGACTCTACACTTCCCTGCTCCTCAGGGCAGTCTCTACTTCATTACACCAGTGGCTTTACACTTCCTGCTCCTCAAGGCAGCCTACATCACTACATCAGAGACTTGACTGCGCTTCCCCGCTCCTCTGGGCAGGCCCTAAGTCATCACACCAGGGACTCTGTTGCTGCGCTGTCCCACCCCTCAGGTCAGTCTCCGCATTACTCTATCAGAGATCTTGTCTCCATGCTACCAGAGCTTCTCTGGTACATCGTATCTTCAGTCCTGCCTAAGTACTGTGACTTCTTCGAACTGTGTCTTTCCGTCCCGCTCCTTGGGGCACCTCACAGTGCATCTCAGTGCAGGTACCTGCGATTATGTGGCAGTGATGCAGGACATTCTCTCTTTACTGAACTATAGTCGTGTCCCTGCTGCAGCTGACCTCACCTCCCGATGGTGAGGACCTGTGGGGTCCACCCCCTTAGGTAGCATCAACCTCCACCTCGGGCCAAGGGTCCATGAAACCCACGAATCCTAACAATGATGCCTCCTTGGCATACTGTACTGGGCAGGTGCTTGTCTTGCCTGCTCTTGATGGTCATGACCTGATAAATGCTTACCACTTATTCTTCAGCAACTCTAGCAAAGAAAGTGGTTTACCTGATAGACTATAATAGATAATTGCCAAAATATTTGAAACTCTTGCATGAAGTCTTTGTCCAGTAAAAGAAGTCAAGGCTAGATACAATCTAGTGTTAGATTGTAGAGATGTGAATCGTGTCCTCGATCGTCTTAACGATCGATTTCGGCTGGGAGGGGGAGGGAATCGTATCGTCGCCGTTTGGGTGTTTAGATTATTGTGAAAAATCGTTAAAATCGTGAACACACACTAAAACCCCCTAAAACCCACCCCCGACCCTTTAAATTAAATCCCCCACCCTCCCGAACCCCCCCCAAATGCCTTAAATTACCTGGGGGTCCAGCGGTACACTAAAACCCCCTAAAACCCACCCCCGGCACACTAAAACCCACCCCGACCCTTTAAATTAAATCCCCCACCCCAAATGCCTTAAATTACCTGGGGGTCCGTAGCGGCGGTCCGTAGCTTAAATTACCCCCGGGTCCGTAGCTAAATCGGGAAAAGGGGGAGAGCAGGAAATCCGGCACAGTAAATCGTGGTGTCTTCAGCCGGCGCCATTTTGCAAAATGGCCGCCGCAAAATGGCGGCGGCCATAGACCAATACGATTCGACGCAGGAGGTCGTTCCGGACCCCCGCTGGACTTTTGACAAGTCTTGTGGGGGTCAGGAGGCCCCCCCAAGCTGGCCAAAAGTTCCTGGGGGTCCAGCGGGGGCCCCTGGAGCGATCTCCTGCCGCGAATCGTTTCCGTATGGAAAATGGCGCCGGCAGGAGATCGACTGCAGGAGGTCGTTCAGCGAGGGTTCCAGACCGCCGCTGAACGACCTCCTGCGCGGCCATGCTACTTTATAATATGCGCACCAATGCATACGTATGTTATAAAATGGCTGTGTACCTGGGTGCAGGCCGACGTAATCACATTAATCACAAATATGATCATATGTGCCAGTTTGAAAGTTACCGACCCCATGAGCAGATCACAACCCCAGATTAACTATTCTGTTCTCTCCCCAACTGACTGGAACCAGTAAGATTTCTACACAGGCATAGAAGAATATGTGTACATGTGAATGAGCACTCAGAAACATAACTACTCCTTCCTGGCTGCATTAATGTGTTTGTGAGCATTTTAATGTGCATACATTTTTGCTGTGCTTATATGTAATGAGCTATTTTGCATACCTTTATATCTCATTCTTTCATTAGCATTAACCCTTTCAGAAGGTAGCTTACAGGTGTAAGTAGTATTAACAGGTTAACCACTTGCGATTAATAATGCATGTATTTAATATACAGTAACGCTTGCAACACCGTTAACTTATTTAGTATTACAGGTCCCTCAGTTTGTCATTCTTAAGAAAAACTTTAAAGTCACAAAAGTGAAGAAGCTTTTCAGTAGAGAGATCTGAAAATGTAAGTGTACATGAGGAAAATGGGAGATGAATTTTAGAAACTGGTGACTGTGTTGTAACACAAAGTTAGGAATGAATGGTAGCAATGTGCTTTTAGTCTTGTTATATGAAACACATATCTACTAATTATTTGCAGGGCAATAAATACACTGCTTTGAGAGCAAGCTGAAGACCCTCATTCAAATTCTTTACACTTCTGAAAATGCAGGGATACACTTGCACCTTTCCAAACCCATCCTTGTACTTGTGATTCATCCCAAATTTAGCCACTCGCTTACTCACAAACTCCAAACTGATTACATGCTGATACACTGTCCTCAATGCAGTCACATTGTGAGCCTCTCTTTAAATATTTCCAAGATTTGGTAAAAGGCAATAATAGACAGTCCTCTGCAACCACTGACCATATACAGAAAGTACTGTGCCGGAATAGCCTTGTGCTTTCCACAGAGGGGAAGACAGTTTAATCCTCCGTCACAGAAACATGCTGTTAATGAGTACAAATGAGGAACGGTAAGAGTGGAAGTGTGTAGGCAGAGAAATCTGTTAAGAAGATGAGAAGAATTTAAAGTAGCACTGAGCTATCTCGGAGGGAAGTGATGGCAAGAAATGAGATTCACATCATTTTCAGATTCAAACCATCTGAAGAAAATAAAGAAAACACATGATAATGGCATGGGGAATAGTAATGAAATGGATTTTTGTCATTACACATCAGTGGATTTGGAGTGTGCTTCATTTCTGATTTCAAGTTATACACAATGGGATGTAAAGTAAGTAATTAGTAAAATAAAAATGACTCACTTCTTTCTCATCTCCCTCTTCAAGCAAACATACACATACGCTGTTTATAGAAAAGGTGTGTTATCAGCTTAATAGTTTCAATACAAGGGTCTTGTTTTGTCCAAGGACAGCAGTGAAATGGATAATAAGGTGCTGGTGTGGTACTCAGAATACAGATGTTCAACCAGGTTTTGCCAACTATGCAAATTAGTTATGAACAATTTGACATGAGTATAATTATGATAAATAAGGTAATTATTTCAGGCTTCAGTTCTCTTATGGATGACATCTCTTCACATTCAATATCATTATTCCTGGTCTGCCAATTAGTGATGAGCCAATCTAGCTTTTGTGATTATTCACTCAGAAATCATGACCCGATAGAAAGCTGGATCATTGATCAAGTTCTGTAAGTAATCAGCCAAAATTAAGAAAGAGAGAGACCTAAGCATTTTATATATTTTGCTCCATATAAATTAGCAATAAGAGGTTCATTCACCCAAAATCAGGACGGAGTATACTCACACCATAATGCTAGCTCAGGTGAAGGGAAAGAAGCCAATATGCTAGCCTACAGTAACATCACTGCACTACCAGATTTAAACATGCTCAAAGGCTTCTGGAGGAATTAACAGATAGAAAAGAAGATGACAAAAAAGTAGAAATGTATTGCTTTTGGCATAAGTAGAAGGAAGGAAAATACTATTTCACAGATGTTAGGGAAACCTCGCCATCCTGCAGAATTGAAATTACTCTTAATAACATGTCTTATTCCATTTACCTTGTCCTCATTGTCTTTTTAGCAGCATTGCATATCAAGGAGTAATGATCCCTTCACTGTTGTGGACCAAGTCATAGAAGCACAATGCCACTTCTTACATAGAATCATGATGACAGAAAAGACCATACAACCCAACTAGTCTTCGCTTCCACACCATTTCTTCTTTCTTATAAATAGCTCAGATACATGAAGTTATTGTAGTTATCCATAGCATGCATAACAGACATATTAACTATTGTGTCTTATGGCACTATTGGCTAGGAAGCACTAGGAAGATACTATTTCAAAAATATATGTTCCAGATGTGCAATGGCACCAAACGCCTGGATAAGACTATATATAAAAACATAAGGCTTGCCATACTGGGTCAGACCAAGGGTCCATCATGCCCAAACTCCTATTTCCAACAGTGGCTAAGACAGGTCACAAGTACCTGGCAGGATCCCAGGGGTAGATCGATTCCAAGCTGCTCATCCCAAGAATAAGCAGTGGATTTCTGCAACTCTTCCTTAATAATTGTTAATGGACTTTTCCTCTAAGAGCTTGTCCAAACCTTTTTTAAACCACAACTGCACTATTATCTTTCACCACATCTTCTGGCAATGAATTCCAGAGCTTAATTATGTATTGAATAAAAAAAGATTTTCTCTAATTAGTTTTAAATGTATTACCCAATAACTTCATTGTGTGTCCCCTGGTCTTTGCACTTTTCAAAAGAGTAAACAACTGATTAACGTTTACTTGTTCCATTCCACTCATTATTTTATAGACCTTTATCATATCTCCCCTCAGCCATTTCTTTTCCAAGCTGAAGAGTCCTAATCTCTTTAGCCTTTCTTCATAAGGGAATTGTTGTATCCCCTTTATCATCTTGGTCACCCTTCTCTGTACCTTTTTAATTCTGCTATATCTTTCTTGAGATGTGGTGACCAGAACTGAACACAGTACTCAAGATGAGGTCGCACCATGGAGCGATACAGAGGCATTATGATACTCTGTTTTATTCTCTATTCCTTTCCTAGTAGTCCCTACTCCCTAGCATTCTTTTTGCTTTCTTGGCTGCTGCTGCACACTGAGCAGAGGATTTCAACGTATTTTCAAAGATGACACCTAGATCCTTTTCCTGAGTGGTAACTCCTAATGTGGAATCTTATATTTTGTAGCTATAATTTGGGTTTCTCTTCCCTAAACGCATCACTTTGCACTTGTCAACATTAAATTTCAATTACCATTGGTGTGCCCAGTCTCCCAGTTTTGCAATATCCTCTTGCAATTTTTAATAATTCTCTTGTTATTTGACAACTTTGAATAATTTTGGTCATTAGCAAATTTGATTACTTCACTTGTTCCCATTTTCAGGTCATTTACAAATATATTAAAAAGCATCGGAACCAGAACAGATCTCTGGGGCACTCTACTATTCACCTTTTTCCATTGGAAAAATGTACTATCTTTTAACCAGTTGGCAATCCACAATAGGACACTGCCACCTATCCCATGACTTTCTAATTTCCTAAGAAGTCTCTAATGAGGGACTTTGTCAAATGCTTTCTAGAAATCCAGATACACTATATCAACTGGCTCACCTTTATCCACATTTATCCACATTGTAACTTTCTCACATCCTAAATATTGTTATTATACCTGTTAAGTTTCATTCTATATGTGACGTTGAATTGGGAAATGTTTTACTATGTTACTCTCTGCCTTTACTCACATTGTTAATTGTAAACCGGGTTGATGTGATTCCATCATGAAACTCGGTATAATAAAAATAATAAATAAATAAATAAATAAATAAATTTTATTTGCCTTCAAAAAATGTAGCAAATTTGTGAGGCAAGACTTCCCTTGGCTAAATCCATTGTTGACTTTGTCCCATTAATCTATTCTTATCTATATGTTCAGCAGTTTTATTCTTTATGTTAGTTTCTATCATTATGCCTGGCACAGTCGTCAGACTCACTGGTCTATAATTTCCTGGATCACTCCTTGATCCCTTTTTAAATATTGGCATTACATTGGCAACTCCTCAGTCTTCAGGTACCATAGATGATGTTATTAATAGTTTACAAATGTCCAATAGCAGGTCCGCAATTTCATTTCTCAGTTCTTTCAGCATTGTTGGATGTATACCATCTGATCCAGGTGATTTGCTACTCTTTACTTTGTCAATTTGACCTAGTATATCTTCCAGGCTCACTGAGATTTTTCCACTTCCTTTGAATCATCACTTTTGAATGTCATTTCTGGCATGAGTGTTTCTCTTACATCTTCCTCAGTGAATAGTGAAGCAAAGAATTTGTTAGGTGTGTGAACCCTGGGCCAAAGTAAGAGGTGGTACCACCCACGGGGAGGAACCCCATGAGCCTCACTGTCGGGAGGCTAGGTCTCAACCAAGGAAGGCACAGAATGAATAGAGTCTTTATTAAAGAGATAGAAGTACTACCTGTGGAGCGGGAGGTGCCAGAGAGAGATATGGTCACACAGACCCTACGACATAGGGTCGATGGGATAGGTAGTGCCCTGAGGGAATACCTCCATAGCGCTGGTAGTAGTCCATGATGCGAGTACACCGGAGAGATCTCTTGTATAGATGGTAGTGGCCACGAAGCGGAGTACACCGAAGAGGCCTTGATAGAGATGGTAGTGGCCCATGGGGTGGGGTACACCAATGATGTCCTCAGTAGAGATGGTAGAAGCTCACAGCATAAGATATGCAGATGAAGTCCTCAGAGAGGTGACAGTGGTCCGCAGAGTGAGGAGCACAGTGGAGGCCCTAGGTGGAAGTGGTAATGGCTCGCAGTGCGGGGTACACTGGTGAGGGTCCTCGGTCGGTCTAGTAGCGGTCCGCAAGGCGGGATACGCCTGTGAAGTCCTAGATAGCATAGTAATGCAGGAACTTCAGACGGAGCTCTCTGTAGTGATGGTAATGGCTCACAGCGCGGGGTACACCCAATAGGCACTTGGTAGGTAGGAAGTGATTCGCAGGGCGGAGTACTCACAAAGTGCAAGTTTATTCCAGGAAGCACAGGGGAACGGAGCAGAAGGAGTTCTGGGTGTCAGGCCCTCTGAGGAGCAGATAGCCAAGACGAGAGACAGGCCCCCGAGGAGCGGGTACCTGACACGTCCACGTCGGAACTGGAATCTGGAATGCAGGGTCCTCAGGAAGCGAGGCGGAAATAGGAAGGAAGAGACTCTTTGCCACATCATCTTCGGAGAGGGCAGCAGGTTTAAATATCCCTAGATCTTGACGTTATCTGGAGGGGATGCCCCTGAGGTTCCTGCCATGTCGAGGATAAGACTGGCCTGTGTGTGTGCGTGTGTGCACTCGCGCCTAGCGGGACCCGATGGCAAGATGGTGGTCGGCAGCGTCCTTGCCGACCCTGGAGGCCTGGAAGCGGTAGGCAGGTCTTAGGTAGCTAGCGGAGGCTGCCAATCTACCCCATGGAGTCAGGGACATGAAGAAAGAGGTGAGCAGAAGTGGTCGTAGCTGTCTGCGACCGATGGGCATAACAGAATTCATTTAGTTTCTCTGTCATTCCTAAGTACTCCTTTTATTCCTTGATCATCTAATGGTGCAACTGACTCTTTCACAGGTTGTTTTTTTTTACCTCAAATGTATCTGAAAAAGTTTTTATTAAGAGTTTTGGTTCCATGGAAGCTTCTTTTCAAATTCTCTCTTTGCCTTCCTTATCAGTGCTTTGCATCTGACTTGCTTATGTTAAGAACATAAAAACATAAGAACATAAGAAATTGCCATGCTGGGTCAGACCAAGGGTCCATCAAACCCAGCATCCTGTTTCCAACAGAGGCAAAACCAGGCCACAAGAACCTGGCAATTACCCAAACACTAAGAAGATCCATAGAAATATAGAAACATATAGAAACATAGAAGTGACGGCAGAAGAAGACCAAACGGCTCATCCAGTCTGCCCAGCAAACTTTCACACCTTTTTGTTTTCATACTTATATGTTACTCTGACCACTGAGGTCAGGGCCCGTATTGGTAACTTTTTGGTTCCAATTCCCTTCCACCCCCACCATCGATGCAGACAGCAGTGCTGGAGCTGCATCTAAGTAAAGTATCTAGCTAATTGGTTTGGGGTAGTAACCGCTGTAATAAGCAAGATACTCGCACATTTGTTTACCTTGCCTGTGCAATTCAGTCCTTGTTGGTTGTCTGAATATAAATCCTCTTTACTTCATTCACCCCTGTCGTTAAAGCAGTGAGCTGTGCTGGATATGTATTCCAAGTGAAGTATCATGCTTAATTGATTTGGAGTAGTAACCGCCGTAACAAGCAAGCTACACCCATGCTTATTGTTTACCCAGACTATGTAATTCATTCCTTGTTGGTTGATGCTGAATATAAATCATCTTTTCTTCATTCTCCCTGCCGTTGAAGCAGAGAGCTATGCTGGATGTGCATTGAAAGTGAAGTATCAGGCTTATTTGATTTGGGGTAGTAACCGCCGTAACAAGCATTCCAAGTGAAGGATCAGGCTTAATTGATTTGGGGTAGTAACCGCCGTAACAAGCAAGCTACACCCATGCTTATTTGTTTACCCAGACTATGTAATTCATTCCTTGTTGGTTGATGCTGAATATAAATAATCTTTTCTTCATTCTCCCTGCCGTTGAAGCAGAGAGCTATGCTGGATGTTCATTGAAAGTGAAGTATCAGGCTTATTTGGTTTGGGGTAGTAACCGCCGTAACAAGCAAGCTATTCCCCTGCTTTTTAGTGGTTGCAAATCCTTTTTTCCACATTTCCTCTTCCCGTTGAAGCATAGAGCAATGTTGGAGTCGCATTAACTGTGTGTATGTTTATTGAATAAGGATATTAATCTCCAGGTAGTAGCCGTCATTCCCCCAAGCAAGCCACCCCCTTACCTCTTCCCTTCATTCACATCCTCTAGACTTTATGGATTCACAGTGTTTATCCCACGCCCCTTTGAAATCCTTCACAGTTTTGGTCTTCACCACTTCCTCCGGAAGGGCATTCCAGGCATCCAACACCGTCTCCATGAAGAAATACTTCCTGACATTGGTTCTGAGTCTTCCTCCCTGGAGTTTTAAATCATGACCCCTGGTTCTGCTGATTTTTTTTTGCAACAGAAAAGGTTTGTCGTTGTCTTTGGATCATTAAAACCTTTCAAGTATCTGAAAGTTTGAATCATATCACCCCTGCTTCTCCTTTCCTCCAGGGTGTACATATTTAGATTCTTCAGTCTCTCCTCATAAGTCATTCGATGAAGACCCTCCACCTTTTTGGTCGCCCTTCTCTGTACCGCCTCCATCCTGTCTCTGTCCCTTCGGAGATACCGTCTCCAGAACTGAACACAATACTCCAGGTGAGGCCTCACCAAGGACCTGTACAAGGGGATTATCACTTCCCTTTTCTTACTTGATATTCCTCTCTCTATGCAGCCCAACATTCTTCTGGCTTTAGCTATCGCATTGTCACATTGTTTCGCCGACTTCAGATCATTAGAGACTATCACCTCAAGGTCTCTCTCCTGCTCCGTACATATCAGCCCTTCTCCCACCATCGAATACAGTTCTTTCGGATTTCCACACTCCATGTGCATGACTCTGGACTTCTTGGCATTGAATCTCAACTGCCATATCTTCGACCATTCTTCCAGCTTCCTTAAATCCGGTCTCATTCTCTCTACTCCTTCCGGCGTGTCCACTCTGTTGCAGATCTTAGTGTCATCCGCAAAAAGACAAACCTTACCTTCTATCCCGTCTGCAATGTCGCTCACAAAGATATTGAACAGGACCGGTCCCAACACCGATCCCTGCGGCACTCCGCTTAACACTGCTCTCTCTTCAGAGTAAGTTCCATTTACCATCACACATTGTTTTCTGTCCGTCAACCAGTTTGCAATCCAGGTCCCCACCTCGGCACTCACTCCTAAGCTTCTCATTTTATTCACCAGTCTCCTGTGTGGGACCGTATCAAAAGCCTTGCTGAAATCCAAGTAGATGACATCGAGCGCTCTTCCTTGATCCAATTCCTTGGTTACCCAGTCAAAAAAGCCAATCAGATTTTTCTGACAGGATCTTCCCCTGGTGAATCCATGCTGCCTCTGGTCCAGCAATTCTCGCGACTGTAGATAGTTCACTATTCTTTATTTCAACAGTGATTCCATTATTTTTCCCACCACTGAGGTGAGGCTGACCGGTCTGTAGTTACCAGCCTCTTCTCTGTTCCCACTCTTGTGAAGCGGGACCACCACCGCTCTTCTCCAATCACTCGGCACCACTCCCGTTTCTAAGGATCTATTGAACAGGTCACACAGCGGACCCGCCAGCACATCTCTGAGCTCCCTCAGTATCCTGGGATGAACCTCATCAGGCCCCATGGCTTTGTCCACTTTCAGTTTCCCCAGCTCTTCCCATACATTCTCTACTGTAAATGGAGTTACATCTACTCCATTCCCCTCCAGTTTCTTGTTAACTAGCGATATTCCTTCTCTAGGGTCCTTTTTAGTGAACACCGAACTGAAGTATTTGTTTAATATTTCTGCCATTTCTTCGTCTCTCTCCACACATTGATCCTTTTCATCTTTCAATTTCACTACACCACTTTGGACTTTTCTCCTTTCACTGATGTATCTGAAAAATGTTTTGTCACCTCTCTTTATCCCATGCTACTGATGCAATTAATATCAGTGGCTATTCCCTAAGTAATCTTGATTAATAGTCGTTAATGGACTTCTCCTCCAAGAACTTATCCAAACCTTTTTTGAACCCAGCTACACTAACTGCATTAACCACATCCTCTGGCAACAGATTCCAGAGCTTTATTGTGCGAGTGAAAAAGAATTTTCTCCGATTAGTCTTAAATGTACTACTTGCTAACTTCATGGAATGCCCCCTAGTTTTTCTATTATTCGAAAGTGTAAATAACCGAGTCACATCTACTCGTTCAAGACCTCTCATGATCCTAAAGACATCTATCATATCCCCCCTCAGCTGACTCTTCTCCAAGCTGAACAGCCCTAACCTCTTCAGCTTTTCCTCATAGGGGAGCTGTTCCATCCCCTTTATCATTTTGGTTGCCCTTCTCTATACCTTCTCCATCGCAACTATATCTTTTTTGAGATGCGGCGACCAGAATTGTACACAGTATTCAAGGTGCGGTCTCACCATGGAGCTATATAAAGGCATTATGACATTTTCTGTTTTATTAACCATTCCCTTCCTAATAATTCCTAATATTCTGTTTGCTTTTTTTGACTGCTGCAGCACACTGAGCTGACAATTTTAAAGTATTATCCACTATGATGCCTAGATCTTTTTCCTGGATGGTAGCTCCTAATATGGAACCTAACGTCGTGTAACTACAACAAGTGCAACACCTTGCACTTGTCCATTTGGATGCTCAATCTTCTAGTCTTGCAAGGTCCTCCTGTAATGTATCACAATCCGCTTGTGTTTTAACTATTCTGAATAATTTTGTATCATCCGCAAATTTGATAACCTCACTCGTCGTATTCCTTTCCAGATCATTTATATATATATTGAAAAGCACCGGTCCAAGTACAGATCCCCGAGGCACTCCACTGTTTACCCTTTTCCACTGAGAAAATTGACCATTTAATCCTACTCTCTGTTTCCTGTCTTTTAACCAGTTTGTAATCCACGAAAGGACATCGCCTGTTTTCTTCATTCAGATCTATTTTCCATTTCTTGAAATATGTTCTTTTAGATATTATAGCCTCTCTCACCTCATCTGCAAAACAGTTCTGAAAACAGGAGGGCCATCACTTTAGCTACACTTATGTACATAAACTAAAATTCACTTTTGAAAGATAAAATGAGCAGGAAGCCAAATATTAAATCTTTTTCTTTATTGATATCTTTTATCCTATCATCTCTATATGCAATGTTAAAGGGTGAAGGACTCTTTAAATTCCTCTGCAGTGTTGCTCTAGTGTTCATCTATAAATCTTTTGTGTCATTCCTCTCACATGATTTCATTGACTGACTGGTTTGCATGAAGAATGCAAATGTAACCACTCAACTTGTGATCCAAGGCTGGGTCAGGTTAGGACCCCTTTGAGATGCAGACATAGTTCTCCTTCTTATTCCAATGCAAGGGTTTTATTTACAAGACATTTGTTTTTTTACAATTGGTGCTGAACCCAGTCCAGCTGTTCTTTACTCACTATGAATATCAGTCTAGGTTTGATCATACCAGTCTACTTCACCGGTATTTTCATTCAAGGTCCAATATGCCCTGTAATCATAACGCCTCACCTTCCAGCTCCCTCATGTAGAATTAAGTTGCCCAAACACAGGACCTTTCCCAGCAACTCCTTCTGGAGTTCGCCAAGGACCAATCTGGTTTCTTGAGGGTAGGGCCATATCCCTGGCTAACTCTAGTCTGAGGCTGCTTCAGTTACAGTCATTCTGCAGCCTCACTAGCAGGGCACCAGTGTCCAAGTGGTTGGATGCTGGTTTGAGACCTCCCAAGCACCTTTTTATCCTGATAGTTACTTCTACTATTATTACTACTACTACTTATTATTTCAGAAGTGCTATTAGACATAGGAAGTGCTGTGCAGATACCTATAAGAGATAGTCGCTGCTCCATGGAGCTTACAATCTAGTTAAGACAAATATATGTAGAGCTGGTTAGACCGTACTGTAGATTTAACAGAGGGATGCAGGATTTATGGGTTTTCATGGAATATTGGATTTCTAGGAGGTCCTTCTCTCAAAGGGTGGGTCAGAATGTTCCCAGTATAAAAGGTGACTCAGTGAGTCACCAGGAAAGAGTACAGAGTTGGAATCATTGATTTGTAGAGGATATAGTGGGAGGCAGTTGTGGGTTGTCTACTCTCACTGGGCTTCTGGAAGGGAGAGGGTGGCGTACCTTACTTGTTCCATTTGAAGGTTGGAGTGGATACAGAGAGGAGGGCCATTTGCATTCAGAGCCAAGAAGATATCTTATTCCAGGGTTGAAGGAATCAAGGTATTTGTCTAAATGCCTGGGTCACCAACCAGGTAGTGTTTCTTTTTCTTTAGTGTGGGAGAAAAGGATTTTCCTGGATGCCAAAATTAATCTATTTATTTTAAATATTTATAAATCACCTATAGTATGACTGATATGCTAGGTGGCTTCCGATCAACATAAACATTATAAAAACATAACATAAAATACAAACAAATATAAACAATTAAAACAAAATATACATACAAGCAAACACAACCCTTAAATAAAAGCTTCTTCAAATAAATAGGCCTTAAGCTGTTTTCTGAATAACTTTACATCTTGCATGGACCTGATCTCGGGGGGCACTGTAATCCAAAGAGTAGGGCCTATAATTGAAAAGGCTCGTTTTCTGACATCTTGAATATGAAAGTCCTAAAAGGTGGCACTTCTAAAAGATTATCATTTAAAGAACATAACACCCTACCCGGAAAGTAGACTGAAAAAAGAGCATTCAGGTACTCTGGGCCAGACGTTCGTTCACATTTAAAATCAAGAACAAGAATCTTAAATTTTAAGTGCTGCTCAACAGGCTACCAATGCAGCTGAAATAACAAAGCTGTTATATGCTGTCTAGGAGATACTCCTAATGTCAGTTTGGCAGCTGAATTCTGTAACAGTTGTAAGGCCTGAATCCAATATTTTGGGAGGCCAATATATTACAATAGTCAATAGCATTCAGTGTAAAGGCCTGCACTAAGGTCCGGAAATCCCTCTTATCAATCAACATCTGAAGATGCCACAACATTTTCAATTTAAAATACCCAGATGACAGTATCACACACAACTGGAAATCAAACTTCTTATTTAGAATCAAATATGAAACCTAAATTCTGAATTTGCTCAGAAAATAGAACAACCCATCTGGCCTTGGGTTCCTAGAGGACCATATGATCTCTATTTTAGAAGTATTAAGCATTAGACAGCTTTCTGATAACCAGTTATTAACTGCTAGTAAACAGAACGAGATGTTCCCCAACAGTGATGTAACATCATTGTTCACCTTAAAATACAACTGAACATCATCTGCAGAAAATCTAAAATTAATCTCATATCTCTCAGGAAACCTACACAGTGGAAATATATAAACATTAAAAAGTGTAGGAGATAAAAATGAATCCTGTGGAACCCCAAATCCAAGAAGAAACCAACTTGAGGCCTCAGTCCCAAAAACTTCAAAGGGAGAAGATACATTTTTGGGAGAATTTGGAGGGATCCCCAGAGTCTTGTCCCAGTACTCAAGTGATTTGAGGAGTAGTTTTTGTCTCCTGTGACTGTGCTGAAGCTATTCCAAGATAAAGACTATTTTTCATATATCTGTATGACTTTGAACTGTTTACTCCTTATGACACTGGATGTTTTTTTTCAGTTGAACTATTTTGTTTTGGAATACTACACTTGGTGCGAGAACTGTTTTTTCTGAGTGTGATCCCTTGGACGTTACAAGTTATTCTGTCTCCCCTAGCAGATGCTGCAATGAATTGTCAGTGTTCAGCAGGCTCTGTAAGGGGGAGAGGGGAAGATTTACACATACTCGTCACACAAGAGACTATAGGAAATGCATATGGGATAGAGAAGGAGTTAAGAATTAAAAGCAGCCTCAAAAGGGTGAAATTTTAGACTGGATTTGAATAAGGCCACAGAGGGAGCATGATGCACCAACTCAGGAAACTTGTTCTAGGTATATGTTGCAGCAAGATAGAAAGAGTAGAGTTAGCAGTTTGCGATCTTGTCTCGTGAACAGAGTTCACGAGACAATGTGTTGGGAGAGAAGAGATAAGGAATGAGGGATGGCAGATTGAATGTATTAGTAGTTTAACAGTACCTTTTAAATCTGTTTACTTTTATGCTGATTTTGTGATCTATATTTCTGATGGTTAATGTAATGTTTCCTAGCGTGTAGCCAGATGGACTCAGGACCAATGTATATTGTGCTCTCCTGATAGCAGATGGGAGACGGAGTCAGATTTCAAAGCTGACGTCAGCCTACATATACCCGTGCAGCATGCTTAGCTCTTCAGGACTTTTCCGTCTCTCATAGCAGATGTGGACACTATCCAAAAGAGAATAGTGTAACATTTACAAAAAAAGAAGAAAGAAGAAAATTTACCTTTAAGAAGAGAGCCCCGCTTCTCCTGCGGTGAAACCTAACGGTCCCTCCCCCAATCGAGACTTTCCTGAGGTCAATTTGATACCCCTCAAAAGTGAGCTTTAGTCCGCCGGCCGATTCCCGGCATGGACGTTGCCCCCAGGGTGGCTGAAAGGCAGCGGGCGCAGATTCGAGCACGACGGTGAAGGTATTTCCCACTTCCCCTGCAGCTGGAGACCGCCCGGCACGTGACCGGTATGCGCCGAGACCAGGTAAGGTAGAAACCTTTTCTTCTAAGTCTCTGGTCTCCAAGGCTCGAACAGCCGTACTGACCTTCCTCCGACGAGGTTTAAATCGGGTTGAGCAGCTTTCCTCTGGCTAGGCCCCGATCTGGTCAAGGGCCCACACATGTGGAGACCCTCCGGGGGGATCGCCATCTTGTTGCCGGGGTCGTCGGCGCCATCGTCCCCCTTCGCTGTTGGTACACGTGGAGCAGGCCAGAGGCCCGAGGCGCCTAACTTGAGCGCGTCCGTAGGTATACACGCTTAACTGCGTGCACATCTGGGTTGTGCGCATGGCGCCCACAACTAGGCTGCACCACAACTGCACGCATAACTGTGCCACGTGCACAGAATCCGCCGCCTGCATGTATTTATTTATTTAGTGTTTTTCTATACCGGCATTCGCGAAAGGTTTCACATCATGCCGGTTTACAATTAACAAAGAGGGTGTACAAAGAATAAACAATAACAAAACAGGTGCGTGGCGAAGAACATTTCAGTTACAATAAATATTGCAGTTATAATAAAACAGGGAAATACATAACTGGGAGCAGTGAAAAGTCAATAGGAAATTAACAGAAGGAACAAATTTACAAATTTATGGTATTTACTAAGTAATTGAATATAACCATGATGATGTTTATCATGTTAAGGTAAGGTCGGAAAGTCGGTTAATGGTGAGTTAAAGGTTCAGTTGGGGTCTGGGAAGGCTTTCTTAAATAACCAATTTTGAGTCTTTTCCTGAATGTTGGAAGGCAGGGTTCCTGTCGTAAGCACAAGTATAACTTATGCTTACGTACTGCGCATAACTTCTGTGCTCCCGATGCGCACAACTAAGAGCATCCGCGCGCATAACTCTGGCACGGACAAATTTTTAAGCCCTACACGCGCAGTAACAATGGCACCACCATCCAAGAAGGCCAAGGGACCCTTCCTTTGCCCAGCCTGCCACTTGAGAGCTGCGCAGCCTGAATTAGAATCCCTTCTGTGCCAGCAGTGCAAACAGAACCAGGGAGAGCCCAATCAAGATCTCCCACAGCCAGGAGCGGGATCCGGAACCACTGATGATGGTACCCTGGACCTAACTATGTCCAACTCAGTGCCCCCACAGAAAAGTTTCTCTGGGGCTACCACTACAATCCCTCCTGGCATCAACATGGACCCAGGAACCTTCTCCTGGGTGGAATTATTTAAAGGGCTGCAAACCTTTGCCCAGGCGCAACCATCTCCAGCTGTCCACTTGCCTCAAACTCTGCCGGAAGCACAAGCACTTCCCAGCACCTCCTGAGGCTCTCAAGACATGCCTCTCCTATCCAAGATCATCCTGGATGGGGAGCCAGACACCTCAGAGGAGGAAACCAACTCCCTGGAAGAAGGGGAAATCCCCCCAGGGATGGAGCCATACTGGTCCATGCTCTGATTCTTTCACAAAGATGAATTACCAGCCCTCCTGTCCCAAACTATGAAGACACTGGGTCCATTGTTGGTGTATCTCCGTAAAGCCTCATGCTATTTTCCTATGTTTGAGCCCATCAAGGAACTGATTGACCTGGAATGGAATGCTCCAGAGGCCAGTTTTAAAGGGGGATGGGCACTAGAAGCCCTATACCCGCTGGAACCCACGGCCAAGGAACTTCTATGCTTCCCTAAAGTGGACGCTATGATCTGCAGTGTCTCAAAATGCAACACTATTCCTGTGGAGGGAAGAGCGGCACTGAAGGACGCCTAAGACAGAAGGCTGGAAGCCATGCTTAAGCAGTCCTTTGATGTTTCAGCAATGTCGCTACAAATTGCCTCCTGCTGCTCCTTGGTGGCACGTTCCTGTTTGATCCTCTCCAGAGACGCTACCACCCCCGGAGAAGTGATGGAACCTGCAGTCTCCTTCCTCACTGATGCTACCGCTGACCTCGTGCGCACATCATCCAGGGGTGTCACCACCGCAGTGGTGACCAGAAGACAATTATGGCTCCGAAATTGGTCGGCTGACGCGACTTCTAAGGCTAATCTCACAAAAATGCCTTCTACAGGATTTCTCCTATTCGGAAGTGAACTGGAGAAGTTAGCCAACAAATGGGGCGAATCCCCAGTACCCCAATTACCTGAAGACAGGAACAAAAGAACATATCAGCACTCCTCCCCTCGAAGAACCTAGGGTAGAGGATTGCAGCGTTTTAAACCTTACAGGAACAGGAAGGTTTCAGTCCTTTTGGAACAAGCACATTAAGAGAGGAGCAAGCTCAGGGGCAGGCTTTGGCAGTGCCCCAGAATGAGAAGACGCAGACCCATCCACAGGAAGAAGAAATAGGGGGCAGACTCACTCTCTTCCACCAAAGATGGGTCGAAGTAACATTGGACAAGTGGGTCCTAACTATCATTCGAGAGGGGTATGCCCCGGAATTCCTATGCATCCCCCAAGACAAATTGATGAGATCACCGTGCCACTCCCACTCCAAGAGACTGGCGGTGGAAACCACGCTAGCAAGACTACTCAGCCTGAAGGCAATAACTCCGGTACCTACTTCTCAACAAAATACTGGTTACTATTCCATTTATTTTATCGTTGCCAAGAAAGAAGGAACATTCCGACCCATCCTGGACCTCAAGGCTGTCAACCGTTACCTGAAGGTACCACATTTCCACATGGAAACCCTATGCTCCGTTATAATGGCAGTGCAACTGGGAGAATTCTTCACTACCCTGGACCTATCCGAAGCCTATCTTCACATCCTGGTCCATCAGGACCACCAGCGCTTCCTGCGCTTTGCGATACTGGTCAATCATTACCAATTTCGAGTGCTACCCTTCGGACTAGCCACCGCTTCCAGAACCTTCACCAAAATTATGGTGGTAGTAGCGGTTTCACTGAAGAAAGAAGGAGTTCTGGTACATCCTTACTTGGACGATTGGCTGATCAGTGCAAAGTCTCTGGAAGAGAGTCGCCACGCAACCACCAGAGTCAAGAACTTACTACAAGAACTTGGGTGAGTCGTGAACACAGCCAAGAGCTGCCTACAGCCCTCCCAGTCACTAGAATAACTGGGAGTCTGGTTCGATACCAAGCTGGACAAGGTCTACCTCCCCCCTCCAAGGAGAAGGAAACTGATGGGTCAATTGCGAAACCTGTTGAACTCGGTTCACCCTAAGGTATGGGACTGCCTTCAAGTCGTCGGCCTCATGACCTCAACTCTGGAAGTCGTTCCAAGGGCAAGGGCCCATATGCGACCACTACAATGCTCCCTATTGTCATGATGGAATCCAGTGTCCCAAAACTACTCAATTCGCCTCCAGGTACCGACAGAGGTTTGGCATCAGCTTCAATGGTGGCTACAAGAAAAACACCTAAGCAGAGGCATAAACCTATCCACACCGAAGTGGATCTTGCTCACCACGGACGCGAGTCTGCGAGGGTGGAGAGCCCACTGTCAGGAACTAACAGCCCAGGGACAATGGAACAAAGAAGAGATGGAATGGAACATAAACCACCTGGAAGCTCGAGTGGTCAGACTAGCCTGCCTGCGATTCAGCCACAGACTCTGAGGCGAGTCTGTCAGAGTCATGTCGGACAATGCCACAACCGTGGCCTACTTCAACCGCCAGGGAGGAACCAGGAGCCAGCAGGTGTCTCTGGAAATAGACCCACTCATGGGCAGAAACAAACCTGCAAGGGATTTCGGCCTCCCACATCGCAGGAAAAGACAACATCTCAGCGGATTATCTCAGCAGAGAGAGCCTAGACCCGGGGGAATGGTCACTGGCTGACACAGCCTTCCAGATGATAGTGAATCGATGGGGTCCCTCAGCCATGGACCTCCTAGCAACTTGTCACAATGCCCAAGTCCCCAGATTCTTCAGCTGCAGATGAGAACCACAGTCTCAAGGAATCAACGCTCTCGTCCAGAACTGGCCAGAGGAAGACCTCCTGTATGCCTTCCCACCCTGGCCACTACTGGGCAGGGTCATTCACAAGATAGAGCACCACAGGGGACTAGTCCTACTAGTCGCCCCTGATTGGCCAAGAAGGCCATGGTACGCGGACATGCGAAGACTATTGGCGGGGAATCCTCTGCATCTATCGCCATACAGGAACCTTCTTCAGCAGGGACCGATCTCCCACGAAGACCCGACTCGATTCTCTCTTATGGTATGGCCCTTGAGAGGACTAATCTAAAGAAGCATAGCTACTCAAAAGCCGTGATTGACACCCTGCTCCGAGCACGCAAGTTCTCCACATCTCTGTCTTACATATGGATCTGGAGAGTATTTGAAGCCTGGTGTGAAGACCGCGCCCTCCTTCAGAGGACAGCCAAGATTCCCTAGAATTCCTACAGGACAGCATGCAGAAGGGGTTGTCTCTCAACTCCCTCAAGGTTCAAGTCACTGCACTGGCCTGTTTCATGTCTGAAGCAGATGGCATCAGACTATCAACTCATCCTGATGTGTCTCGCTTCCTGAAAGGAGTTAAACAACTCTGGCCACCCCTAAAGTGGCCGGTGCGTCTATGGAACCTCAACCTAGTACTAGACTTTCTAGCAGGGGAGTCCTTCAGACCAACAAGTGGCCTCTTGACCTTAAAGACTGCATTCTTGATTGCAATATGCTCAGCTCGGCGCATCTCCGAACTTCAAGCATTATCCTGTCAAGAACCATTCCTCAGGTTCACCCCAGGCACCATACAGCTGCGTATAGTACCATCCTTCCTTCCGAAAGTGGTTTCCCAGTTCCATATGAACCAGACCATATCCTTACCATCACCAGATGAACACAGAGTCTTGGAAGACTCATGCCTCCTTCGCCACCTGAATGTCAGCAGAATCCTAGTCCAATACCTCAAGAGATTGGAATCCTTGCGCAAAACTGATCACCTGTTCATTCTTCACAGCGGGAAGAAACAAGGGGAAGCGGTATCGTGGGCGACCATAGCCTGCTGGATCAAAGAAATTATTAATGCTGCCTACATAGAGGCAGGAAAACCACTACCTCTACAGGTCAAGGCGCATTCTACAAGGGCCAAGGCAATCTCCTGAGCTGAAACCAGACTGCTTTCGCCAGCCGAGATCTGTCGGGCGGCGACATGGTCCCCCCTACACACCTTCTCCAGATTCTACCATCTGGATGTCCAGGCCAGGGAGGATACAGCCTTCGCAAGAGCAGAACTAAGTGGGCCACGGGCAGTCTCCCACCCGGTAGGGGAGTAGCTTTTGTATATCCCATTGGTCCTGAGTCCATCTGGCTACACGCTAGGAAATGGAGAAATTTCTTACCTGATAGTTTTGTTTTCCTTAGTGTTGACAGATGGACTCAGCATCCCGACCATGGATGCTCCACAAATAGAGAGCCTCGGATATCAATCTCGAGATGGTATGGGTAAGCCTCGGCCTACCTTTATGTTAAGATACCCGCAGTTACCTAGGTGTCGGCGTTTATTGTTTCAGTGCACCGGCGGTCTCCAGTGCTAAAATGTTTTTTTATATGTACATAATCAGTTGAACCTGTTCAAAGTTAATCAAGTATACTCAAGTGTAATCAAGTATCAAGCAACATATATCCACACTGGCTTTTCGAGGAGAATACTGAAGAGCTAAGCATGCTGCACAGGTATATGTAGGCTGACGTCAGCTTTGAAATCGGACCCCATCTCCCATCTGCTATCAGGAGAGCACAATACCCATTGGTCCTAAGGAAAACGAAATTATCAGGTAAGTCATTTCTCCATGTTTTTACTTTTTTGTTATGTATTTTATTTTGCAATCTGCCTTTTACAATATATTTGCAAAAAGATGGAATAAAAATATATGAATAGGTGAGTAAGAGAAGCTGGGTTACATGGTCACCGTGATATTGAAAGAAGATAGGTTATGAAGCCGAATTTTGAATAGATGTTTTAGCTAGAGACCCATGAGGAGCAGGTTGGAGAAGTCTAAGTGGGAGGTGATAAGAGAGTGGATGAGCATTTCAGTAGCATGTTCAGAGAGGAAGGGACACATTTTAATGATGCAGTAGAGGAAGAAATGACATTTTTTAACAGTGTTTTGGATGTGTGTGTAGAAGAGAAGACCGAAGCATTGACCCTGGATTTATAGGCTGAGAGGAATTGGCTGATGAGAATGTCATCCACAGAGACAGAAAAGTGGGGAAGATAAAATGTTCTGTTTTGGCCTTGTTAAGTTTAAGACTGCCCCCTTTCTCCAGGTGTTGCTCTAGAACCAGTATTGGGATCCAGAGGTGGTGCTGTGGAGGGGCGTCCTGCCTAATCCTATAAGTATGTATCTATTGATTTTAATATTTAATGCTACATTATAGTAATTTGTTTGATCAGATGTATGGTTGATGTGACCTATCTATGCATACAATTATTGATAATCTATGATTCAGGGTAAAATAGCAAAGATTTACTTAGCTTTTTAATATTTTTATTAGCTTTCAAATTTTTTTTTAAATCTGCTTTTGCTTTTCAGGTCATTGCTGGAGAGGCCTTGACTCTCTTCTTAACCTAGGAAGTGGTTAGGAAACAGCCACCAGGCTACAGAGTTCAGAAGCATTGTCATGACAGGGGTGCCTTGGTGACTGCAAGACGGTACATCTTACTATGAACTCACCACTGGCAGGCGATGTCTAGCAGGGAATGAGTATGTTTGTCTCTGCTGCATCTAATGTTTGCATAGGTGTATGGGTGCATGACTTACTCCTATTTGTAGCTCGTGCTTGTGTTAAAGTATCACTGCTTTACGTCATACATGTGAGCCTAGCTGAGTCATCACATGTTAAAATTGTCCAGTGATATGTTATTCAGGATGTATGCATGTAATAAGTTTCAGTCCTTTCTAGAAAGTTTGTTCTGAGTTACTGTAGGAGGAAGTGGGGGATGTCCTTTGGCCCTGCAGTCTCGTGCTTGCCTTCTTGTTCTTCAGATTACTCCTAGTTTTCCTTATCCTTTATGTAACACCATGAGATTTCACCCGTTGCAGTTTCCTCCTTGTCAAATGTACTAATTTTTTTATAATCCTTCTGTCCCTATTTTCTCTGTTTCCTGCCTGGGTCACTGCCATTGTCTGTCCTTCTCCGTGGTATTTAATGTACCCATTGTACTGTGTATGTTTAGGAAGGATTTATGATAGGGTTTAAGAAATTGTTAACATGCGCTTTTACCTCTTGTTTTGTCACACAACATGCTGCTTTTTCTCCTGTAGGAGAACCTACAAGAACTGTAGGAAGAGGAGCAGAGTTCCTCCCAGCCCTCTGAGCAACAACAGCCACACAAGAAGAAAGAAATGCAGTTACAGGCATACCCTACTCCACCCAACCCATGGAGCTGGCATTGAAAAAGCAGCTTATTGATGTGTTTAATTCTGTAAAGATGTTTTAATTGGTTTTTATACATATATTATTATGTGTTGTGTGTTCTTGGTTCCTGTATAAACTGTGTAATATTCTGAAATGTGTACAGTAAATTATGCAAGTTTTCCAATGTCAGTAGTGTATGGTATGAGTTTTATATGTGCACAGAAGCTTGTGAACTGGAGAACTGATTGTATGTGGTAGTGCTACATAGTTCTATGAGTAGGTGGCTTAGACAAGTCCTGGCCTTTTAAATGTGGATTTTGCATTTGAAATATACATAAGAGCATTTATATTTGGGCCAGACCAATGGTACTTCAACTCTAACATCTTGTTTTTGGTCATGGCCAATTTGAATCCCTTGAACTACGCAGCAGATCCAGAATGGGAACATCCGTTCCTTTTTGTGATCCCTAAGCCTATCTAGCTCATAAATGTAAATGGACCTGGCCTCCAGAAATTAGTTCAAACCTTCTTCTAGTCTCAGTTATATTAACCACATTTTTTGATAACAAATTCCACAATTTAATTGTACATAGACTGAAAAAAAACTCTTCTTAAAATTTACATAAGAACTTAAGAATTGCCATACTGGGTAAGACCAAGGATCCATCAAGCCCATAATCCTGTTTCCATTAAGAACCTGGCATGATCCCAAACAGTAAATAGATCTCATGCTACTAATGCCCAAGGATAATTAGTAGCTTTTCCCAAATCTACCTGCTTAATAACATTCTATAGACTTCTCCAAGAAATTATCCAAACCTTTTTTTAAAACCAGTTATGCTAGCTGCATTTACCACATCCTCTAGCAATGAATTCTAGAGCTTAATTGTACATTGAGTGAAAAAGAATTTTCTGTGATTTGTTTTAAATGTGCTACTTCCTTACTTCATTGAGTTTAAAATATTTTTATCCCACCTAGCACTGTATATACAGGAGCTATAAATATTTTAAATAAATAAATAGAGTGTCCCCTAGTTTTTGTATTATTTGAAAGAGTAAATAACTAATTCATATTTACCCATTTTGTTCCTCTCATGATTTTACAGACCTCTATCATATCCCTTCTCAGCAGTCTCTTCTCCAAAATGAACAAACCTAAACTCTTTCCTCATAGGGGACCCATTCCATCCCCTTTATCTTTTTGGTCAGCTTGCAACCAGTTAGTTTTATGTATTCCCTAGTCTTAGTACTATTTCAAAAAATAAAAAACTGTTCCCTATTTACTTGTTTCCACACTATTCGTGATTGTAGGAACTTCTACCACATCTCCTCTCAGTCATCTCTTCTCCAAGCTGAAGAATCCTAACCCTTTTAGCCTTTCTTTATATGAAAACTGTTCCATCCCCTTTGTCATTTTCCCTTCTCTGTATCTTCTCTTGTTCTCCTATATCTTTTTTAGGATGTGACTACTGGAACTGTATACAGTATTGAAGGTACAGTTAGCTAGCTCTTCCCAAGCATTCTTTAAAATCCTATCTAGGTGATGCTGAGGTCTGCTACATTTGCACCCATCAGATAAGTAACCAAGTGACCCTCACACTATCCAACAATCTATATTTCTAATGCTCAAATCACCGATAACAATATCCATCCTATCTCTATCCTTCTGGACATATCCTCAGTGCCAGAGTATAACGCATCACTTGGAGGGCAGATCCTAGCTACTAGATCTCTTCCTGTTTCAAGTTTTCTTCTTCCTGGGGACCTGGGTCTTCGAAAGCAGCAGATGGGCTGCCAAGGGGAGATGGGACCACAGCTCCCGATGTCCCTGACGATCTCCTCTATGTACCCCTCCGTCTGCCTCAGCTCCTCCAGCTCTGCCACTGTAGCCTCCAGAGACTGTTTCATTCTCTGAGAACTCTCCCCAACAGGCAGATCATCATACACGTTAGGGATGTGCATTTTGTTTAAAACAAATGGGTAATCTGAACTGAAATAACCCATTTTCTTTTTGGTTTGCTTTACCCAAAATAAATGCATGGTGTCTACAAACCTTCCCCAAAATTTTCGAGTCATTTATTTTGGCAAATAGCACGCATTATTAACAGATAGTGTGTGCTATTTGCCAAAATGAATAACCTGAAAATTTGTTTTTAAAGCCTTCAAAACACAATTTGGCCAAAAAACAGGCCTAAAACAACAACAGAAAAGTCCACAAACGGAACCAAAAAAGTTTTGTCTGCCCATCCCTAATACTTGAAACTTGGCATATAACAGTGGATAACTCCCATCCCACTATTGTCTGCATTTTATATTTATAACTATACACAATCAAAAGGAGTTAGTAATGCTTGATAAAGTTTAAATTCCTTAGAAAGCTAAATTGTGTGGGCTAAGATGTTAGGGATTTACTTATAAAGATATATTGCAACTAGCCTATCAAGAGTCTGATTATTTTTTTATAGTGTTTTAAAAAGAGGGGAGGGATCTTCAAATATTACAGGAGTAATTTCTGATGGACTAAAAAAAGAGGGCTTGTTGAAAGTAGGTTCCTGTTTTTCCCTAAGCAATACAAGGGGGTTATTTACTAACAGGCCGATACAGTACAGTGCGCTCTGGCGGAACGCACTGTTAACCGGCATTTGGATGCGCGTTTTGGACACGCTAGCTTTACCCCTTATTCAGTAAGGGGTAATAGCACATCCAAAACGCGCGTCCAACCCCCCCGAACCTAATAGCGCCCGCAATATGCAAATGCATGTTGATGGCCCTATTAGGTATTCCTGCGCGATTCAGAAAGCAAAATGTGCAGCCAAGCCGCACGTTTTACTTTCAGAAATTAGCACCTACCCAAAGGTAGGCGCTAATTTCTCCGGGCACCGGGAAAGTGCACAGAAAAGCAATAAAAACTGCTTTTCTGTGCACCCTCCGACTTAATATCATGGCGATATTAAGTCAGAGGTCCCGAAAGTTTAAAAAAGAAAAAATTAATTTAAAAAAAAAATTTAAATGGGCCCGCGGCTGGCGGGTCGAAAACCGGATGCTCAATTTTGCCGGCGTCCGGTTTCCGAACCCGTAGCTGTCAGCGGGCTCGAGAACCGACGCCGGCAAAATTGAGCGTCGGCTGTCAAACCCGCTGACAGCCGCCGCTTCCATCAAAAAAGAGGCGCTAGGGACGCGCTAGTGTCCCTAGCGCCTCTTTTTACCACCGGGCCTAATTTAAATAAATTAAAATACTGAATCGCACGTACAGGAGAGTGGCCTGTGCTCGCGCCAGGAGAGCGGGCACTCACCCGCTCTCCCGCGATTTATTGTATCGGCTCGTAAAGGTTTATCACGTGCGATAGGATTTAAGTTAGCTGGAGGGGAGGAGTCGGCTGCGGCACCGCTGCCGGCAATAAAGTGAGGAACATTATCTCCGGCAGTAGTGCGGCAAATAGCGACACCTTTTACGGTGTTGCTATTTGCCGCGAAAGGCTGCAGCCAGTCGCACTGCGGCTGGTGAAATCGCACCGCTGCAGTGCAAATGGCTGCAGCCTTCTCAGGCTCGCCCCCCCCCCCCATTCGCCTCCCCTTCGCCCCACCCCCTTTTTCTCAGGATTCATCATTTAAAAAAATAAAAAAAAGTCTAAATTTCTCCCATAGGAAGCAAAGAGGAGCTGTGGGACACTGGCATCAATTCTGCTCATATTTATGGCAGCCTTGAACAGAAGGAAAATTTAAAGCACTCAACTGTGCAATAATAACCAGAAATGCATGCAATAATGAGGATTTTGGAAAACATCCTACATCCTGTCCTTAATCTAAATCTTTTTATGATAATTTGAACCCTTGAAAATAGAGGATACAAATGTAACATTATGGATACTAACTAGCTCCATTTTTTTCCAACAGGCTAATCCAGTCCTGGTTTTGCCCAACACATGCATGAACTTGTACAGTAGTTCTGATTCCCTTAAGCAAAGTAGGACTAAATTCCCATGCCTGCAATCAGGTATAAATAGGATTGGCTCACCTATTGGAAAAATATCTTCCTCAGCCTCAATTTAAAGTTATGATCCAATAAACTATGCCCATGACCTCCTCCTTCTATTGTCCAGTCATTACAGCTATGGTTCTCTGCATGGTATTGGAAATCATGGTTCCAAAACTGGGATGCGTGCATCCATAATTGGCTGTGCTCTATGATGGCTAGGACTCTCTTCCTGAGAGCTGCAATCACTGCCCCAGTCCTCCACTCCATTATAGTTTGATGATAAGATCTGGGTCCAGAAATCAAACATAGGAAAATTCAGGACTCAGACCCATTGCAACATGTAATACGGCTTCCGAGTTGTCTGTCAACTCCCAAATGACAAGTTTTAATCGTTGATCCATTTAGATGGCTCTGTAGTTTTTCAAACCATGATTTTGCCTTTATTGCCAGACAAATCCCTGCCATTTGATCTTACTTGGAGACATGGTGACATCTGGTGGTTAGTTTGAATAAGCACATCTGGGCTTTGAATACAAAATCCAAAGATCCATAATGAATAAGCTGGGGAGTGGGCAAATTATTTGGTTAAAGTTACCCAGCTAGCTTTCCTCGAATATTCAGTTAAAGTCAGTTACCGGAATAAAGTTATCCAGATAACTTTAAATCAGACCTCCATCATGACTAGACTTATCCAGATAACTTTAAATCAGACCTCCATCATGACTAGACTTATCCAGATAACTTTAAATCAGACCTCCATCATGACTAACCCAAAAAACAAAGCGGTAGCCGATCCAGTGAGCTGTGTAACAGTGACGACAATAGGAATCGGATAAAGGGCTTGCTTTTATCCGATTCCTATTGTCGTCACTGTTACTCCATCATGACTAGACATCCAGATAACTTTAATTGGATAGTACTGAATATCAGAACACTGCCTCTTTTTTATCCAGATACATTTTGTGTGGGAAATGAGTTACACAAACAAATCTTTACCAGCATTACCTTGTTGGATTACTTTATCCCGCCAGTGAGCCCAACATTAAATTAGAATGTCTAGTGCAAACTGGAATCAAAGTTGATCGCTGCAATTCAAGAATAAACTGAATCTGATAAATCCTAATTCCTGTATTTGTGAACAGAGGCCAGGCGCTGAAGTACCATTCTGCTAATGAAGAAGCCCAATGCGCATCCTGCTTGTTTGCATGTATCGGAGGATGGAGCGCAGATCAACTTGCTGCGTTGGGGCTTCCACGCTGCCCCCCCCCCCAGGAGGCTGGCTCCATTCTGTCAATGGTTCTTCTGATGTCCTTTAGATTGCATTAACCATCCTGTCCCCATTCTGCCATGTCCTTCTGGAATAAGCAGTGGTATTCATAAGAAATCCAGCTTCAATATCTGAGCACAGATTGAAAACAAGATGTAATCAAGCTGCTACAGGTCTTACAGGCTTTGGCTATTGCATTCCAGCGTCCTATGGAAGGAGCCTCTCCATCATTCACTCTCTCGTCAGCCAGTGAATGAAAGAGTCTGGTTTTGTGCTCCCAATTTGAAATTTTGCAAAAGTTCTAATTCTCGTTTCTTTGTAAAGTAAATTCTAAATTCAACTGTTCTGTAGTGGCCGAGGATTACAGTGAGTGTCATATAAATAGTAATGAAATGGCATAAAGGAAGGAGGCTGTTCTGAAAGTATAACATCTATAGTCTTACTATTCTTTTTTTTTTTATTATTTATACTTTATTATAGTCTTACTATTCTAGACTTATGTTTTCTGGCTAACATCTTCAATTCCTGGTTGCATGAATTAAGAGGAGAGGGGAATGTTAATCCTATATGCTCAGTTATCATTGCTTACTAGTATTATAGGACTAAAAAAACAAAAAAAAAATTACATTCAGCTTGTTAAGCATTTGACTGAATTAGGGATGCCTACTTCCTGGCACTCCAGGACCATGGAGCCAGCAGATGTCTACGAAGGGCTCTTTTTCTAACTCATAACATCAACCCTCTATATTTTATGTCCCGGGCGGTGCAGGTCCTGTCCACCAATGATAGCAGTGAGTTGAAGAGCCAGCTCTGAGAGGGCACAGGTCAGCCTGGGAAGGTTGCTCCTAATGAGGTGTACTCAAAGGTCATCCCTTCAAGAGCTTCTTTTGTGGGATCATTAGGAATTTTTGCTGCAGGCCCCGTGTCCCTTATTTAAGGTGCGGATTGGGGGTTGGAATAAAGGTGGGGTTTACTTTTTGTCCTTGGCTTTAGTGAGAGTGGAGGTGAGGATAGGATTGGGGGTTGTGCTAGGATTTTAATGTATTTGACATTTTTTAAAAATAATATTTTATTACATTTTGAATTATTTATATTTTAATTGTGATGATTATTTTACTTTTTTATTATGCTATAAACTATCCTGAGTCCTTTTCTTGAGAAGGGTGATACAGAAATGAGAAAATGAAATTATTATTATTATTATTATTTGAAATCTCTGATTTTTAACTCTGTTTTAATTACATCCATTACTGCTGTGCATAGTGATAAATGGAGTTCTCTCCCTGAAGGCTTTCAGAATGATACTGGAGATTTTCAGGGATTTTGCTGGAGACTCAGCTAACAGAACACAGAGAGCAGAAATCAGGGGATTCCAGCAAGAATATTGAAGGGTTACATTGGTTAATATGAAATGATTCACAAATACATGTCTGAGCATAACTGGACAACACCATATAAGAAGCAGCCAGAGCAGTGGGTGGCATTAGAGTGGCCTTACATTATTTCAGGCCTTAGTATTCTAAGCTGATGTCCACTGTTTCTCCATATAGAAACATTCAGATATGAAAAAGAGACACTAGTTCAATAAAAGTCACTAAGCTGACAAAGGGGGCATGAGGCCATATGTTTGTGGAGAGAGTGTCCAAAATGGGACTATTCTGAAAAAAAAAAATACTGGAGAGAGATTTGATTATGTTGTACAAGCTTGGATGATAGTTTCGGCAAGAGGAAGATAAGAATGAGAATTTACCAGCAATGATAGGAAAGAGGCAATAGAATTTGCAAAACAAGAGAATATAAGAACATAAGATTACCTTACTGGATCAGACCAAAGGTCCATTAAACCCAGTATCCTGTTTCCAGCAGTGGCCAATCCAGGTCACAAGTACATGGCAGAATCTCAAAGGATAGACAGATTCCATGCTGCTTATGCTAGGGATAAGCAATGGATTTCTGAAACTCCACCTTTATAATAGTTTTTGGACTTTTCCTCCAGGAACTTGTCCAAACCTTTTTTAAATGTAGCTACACTATTAGCTTTCATCACATCCTCTGGCAACAGATTCCAAAGCTTAATTATATGTTGGGTAAAACAATATTTTCTCTTATTCGTTTTAAATGTACAGCATAGTAACTTCATTGTGTGTCTCCTAGCCTTTGGGCCTCATTTTCCAATATCGCATTGGTAACGCATTAGGGGGCGTTACCAATGCAAATGAGGCTTCTTTCGTGCAGTGGGGAAACATTGCGTGCGGCGATGTTTTCACCATTCGCGAAAACATTAGCGCAATTCACGATGTTTTCCCAGTGTGCGATGATTCTCTCTCTCTCTCTCTCTCTCTCTTCCCCCCCCCCCCTCCGGAGCCTGAAACAGGCTGTCTGGAACTATCGTGGACCGTGATAACCCTTTACTGGCCCGTAACGCAAATTTGAGGGTTGTAGTTAGCAGCCGCGCTAACACTGTGGCTGTTTCGCCGCACACGATAAACTGGTTCGTGCTTTACATATACTCCGCCCCCTGAATACCAAATTACTAATTCGCAAATCGCATTAACAGCTGTTAACGCGAATTTATCGCACGCGGTAAACTGCTTGGAAAATGAGGCCCTTTGTACGTTTTGAAAGAATAAACAATTGATTCACATTTACTTGTTATACTCCACTCATTTTATGAATCTCTATCATATCTCCCCTCAGTTGTCTCTTCTTTAAGCTGAAGAGTCCTAACCTCTGTAGCCTTTCCTCATAGGGGAATTGTTCCATTCATTTTATCATTTTGGTCGCCCTTCTCTGTAGCTTTCCTAATTCAGCTATATCCTTTTTGAGATGTGGTTGATGTGGGTGCTCATAGGCCCTTAGTCTCACTGAAACACTTTTTGACATGTCATGCAAGTGGTCATTATTCCTGTTCTCCTAAGTTTTTGATTTTTCATAAGCAGCCTTTATAATTGCTAACAAGTATAACATTATACATGACATTTGCGGTACAACCTTGTACTTGTTTACCTAGACAGATGGGCATTATAATCTAGATAAAGATGCTGAGATACAAGGTTATAGAACATTTTGAACTGATATGAGCTTAGTTGACATTCCATTTAAAAACAGAGATGAGATCAGTTTATATTCTATCTAAGATGATAGAAACATATCTAGTTCTAGAACAAGGATGAGGTCAATTGACATTCAATCTAAGATTTTAGAAAATATTCTTAGAACAAACACAAGGCTGCTAATGCTAGCAAATTAAAAAAAACCCCATGTATATGTGAGATGAGAATTAAATTACCATATGGCCATTCAGATTATTTGTTTATAATAGAAAGACAATCATAGAAATTTTGACAATTATGTAACCTAGTTTAGAGGTCTGAAATATTCAAGTGAAATTCTATGTAATGTTTTGTTATCATTAAAATCATTTGAGAGGGAGTTCATGCTAGTCCCTTGAATGGTACTTTGCCTCTCCATAATGGTACTTTGCCTCTCCATAAGGCCAGAACTTCACATAGTACTAAAGATGAGTACTAAAGATGGAGTGATTCAGAGGCAGCATGATATTATCTGTTTTATTTTCCATTCCTTTCCTAATAATCCCTAGAATTCTATTTGCTTTCTTGGTGGCTGCTGCTGCACACTGAGCAGAAGATTTCAACATTTTATCAACGATGATACCTAGATACTTTTTCTGAATGGTGACTCCTAATGTGGAACTTTGTATCATGTAGCTATATTTTGGGTTACTCTTTCCCAAGTGCATCACTTTGTACTTGTCCACATTAAATTCTGTAAAGAATCTGATCAGCAGAAAAAGAAAATCAATTGGCAAAAGCAAAAATGTAGTGGGAAATACAGAGAATTGCTCAGAAACCCCATGTGGATCAAGATTGGACATAGGAATGGTTAAGGAAAGGTGAGCTTAGTTCTGAAGAAGAGAGATTGATAATTGAAGCACAGGATTATGGATTGCGGACAAGATGGTTTAAAGCCAGCATAGAAAAAACTGGTAGCAGGGACCAAGATGGCCGATACATAGGACGTGGTGAAGGGTTGTCCTGATCTTGGTCTGCAGAATTTTACCTTATATATATATTTCCTCTATTTCCTAAACTTTCAAAATAATGCCACACACGAAGCGTAAGGCTCGTGTTAAAGAAAACATTATTGCTAAAGAAGGAGTTTTACCGCAGCCAAAGATTGACAAATTCTTCAACCTTACCCCGAAGACGCCGGAGGCGTGGGCCGCAGGGACAGCGAAGCAAGAGCTTGCTCCACTCTCCAAGGCCGAGGAGATCTCGCTGAGCCCGGGGGCACCCGAAACGCCGACACCTCCGAGAGCCCGTCTGTGGGAGGAGCAGAGTGAAACTACGCGAGCTCTCCAGGAGAGAGGAGAGCCCCTGCAAACCGAAACAGACGAGGAGGACGAGGAATCGATATTTGGAGCAGTTGGAGGAGCGACGGGAGTCGCGGTTACCTCCACACCGAATCCCCACATGGCCATACCGGCAAGAAACATCGAGGAATCTGCAGCACTTCAAAACCTGGTACAGTTTCAACCAGAAATGGTATTTTCTAAGCAGAAACCTCCCTTAGTTACACTGGATTCTTTGTGGAATGCCATGACCTCTATAGAGACTGCTGTTACAACTTTAACTCAAGCATTTGTGGACCTTAATAAAAGAGGGTTGAAGGTGGAAAAAACCACAAGTGAGAATCAGGGAAAAATAGAAAAATTAGAGGAAAAAATGGCTACAATTGAAAAAGTCCAGGGTAATCTGATAAAAATGGAAAATATATCTGAAAGGAGATTTGAGAATATAGAAAATTCATTACGCTACCTAAATTTACGGATAGTTAACTTTCCTGTTGTTAAGAAAATGGTACCCGTGGACATGTTTAAAGAATATATGGGGGAATGTTTAAAAATACCAAAGGAAATTACCCCTGTAATCACTAGAGCGTTTTTTGTTTCAAAAAAATCTCTGCAGTCAGAACCTGTGGAAACACGTGAACAGCCCTCTATGAATTTGTCTGAATTGTTAGAACTGTCTATGAATACTGAAGTTAAATCAAGAGGAACTTTACTGATATCTTTTGCTTTTGAGCAAGATAGAAATTTGGTTCTAAAATCTTTCTTTCGAAACAGAACTGTTCATTTTTATGGACAAAATGTATGGATATATCCGGACGAGGTCCGTAATACACAAGAACGAAGAAAGAAGTTTTTACTTATGAGAGATGAAGTGATTAATAGAGGAGCTAGCATGGTATTAAAATATCAGGAGGCAAAATATATTTTTCTAGATCCACAACAATTAAGGGATTATTTGGATGGGAAGGTTTGATACTGCTGTAGTATAATTGTAAGGGTTAGTCCTATGCTGTTTGGTAAATTTTTACCTAAAGTTGTTATGCTTTCATTTGAATGAGCTCTATAAAATTCCTTGTCTTGGTCCCATATTACCTGGAAATGAGACCTTTTGGAAAATGATATGTATAAGTTTACTTATGGAAATTGATGTTTGGTTCTCTGTTTTTCTTTTGATATATGATGTAATATATCTAAAATTTCATAAATAAAAAATTAAAAAAAAAAAAAAAAAGAAAAAACTGGTAAAATGAAAATGCAGATTTTGTATAACAGAATTAGAAATGGTTATATACCTTTTGATAGGTATCAAGTGTTGATATCAGAAGGCAATGTACACAGAAAGGCATAATAAAAAGGTGTCATGCCTCATACACTGGAAATTGTGTAAATTTTATAAAATCACTGTGCCAGAAACACACTCGGATCATGTCTCTGAGAGAATTGTACAGAATGAAGAAGTTGTGATCACCTGGGTCATCCCCATCCTAACAGATGAAAAGCTTGATACAAGAAAACTAGATATAGTGGCAAACGAGAAAAGCACAACAATAGCATTACTGATAGAAGTATCAGTGCCAAGCAAGCATCTATTTTATGGACTGTATGGAGAAAAAGATGGTCCTCAAGAATCAACTGATGCAGTCAGACAAAGAAAATGTGGCCGGAAAATATAAAATTAGTCCCAATAGTATGAGGTGCCACTGGATTGGTTAAGAATAATTTCCAGGTGCACTTAGATATGTTGCCTGAGTATATTATGAACTTCAGAAGGAGGCTGTCATTGGCACAATACAAATATTAAGATGAGAATTATTAGTGAATTTGAGAGTTTGAGATCACATTTAACATACCCTGGCATATGAGTGAAGTTTACTCCTGTCAAGATATGTACAAAATTAACCTATTTGGAGACAGTACCCCAAGATCGCCAACACATGATGAGAAAGAGGCAATGAAATTTGCAAAACAAGAGAAAAACCTTTTTAATGAATCTGACCGACAGACAAGGACAATCAATTGGAAAAAGCACAAATCTAAGGGAAATACAGAGAGTTGCTTCAGAAACCGCTTGTGGATCAAGATGGGATTCATGAATAGTGAAGGAGAGGTGCGCTTAGACCTGAAGATGAGCAATTGATAATAGCAGCAAAGGATAGTGGATTATGGACAAGATAGTTTACAGCCATAATAAAAAACAAACTCCTAGCTATGCTAAACGCACTGGGCCTAGGTCGTGTTAGGCTGTAGTATTTCAATCTAGCAGAAGATTTTCAATTTTAAAGTATTTGGAAGATTAGAGTTGGGATGGGGGGTTGGGGAGGGAGAAAGCCAGTTCTGGCCCTTTAAAATCACCTTTCCTAAGATGCTTGAGGGATTTTGGGGGGAGATGGCAGGACTCGGCCCAGTAGGGCCCTGGATTTAGTGCTTATGTGGAGGATGGGCAGTAACAGGGCACTAGACCCGCAACCTTTTTTTTAAACCTGCAGCTCCACTTTTAACTGGCTATATTCTTTTGATTATAGCTGCTTAAGGCTAAATTTATCTGGCTCCCAACTCTGCTTCCATGCAGCCACCCCCTTACTTCTTTCATGGGGGTCTCTGATGAAGAACATGGCAACAGCAATCCCAAGTCATTGTGCCCTGCTAGCTTCTGTTGAAAAATGGTGCCAACTGGCCTGAACCCAATGCTAAGTTGTGTTATGGCTATAAAGCAATATGCAAAAAAAACCAAAGGAGAGCTGTAGCTGCACTCAGCATCAATAATACACCACAAATAAGTGCAGAAAGAGTTTATTGGTCCACATGTAAAATTTCGTCAATAAAGGTTAAATATTTCACAAAGCGGCAACTCCACTGTATTGACGACATTTTACATGTGGACCAATAAACTCTTTCTGCACTTATTTTTTGTGTACTATAAAGCAATATGGCCATAAAACTACTTGGTGCTAGTCTCAGGTCTACAGTAGTAAAAATTTTAAAATAAAGATACACAGGATTTTAGAGGCAAAATATATAGTGTAAAAATGTATTTGACTTCTAGGAATTTAAAATCAGTCCCACACTTTGAGCCATTATTTTTACATTTTTTCCAGTTTCTTTTCTGTGCCCTAGGAGAAAGTATATATTGAGGAACATCACCAATTATTTATTTTTATTTATTTATTTTATTTAGGCATTTTATATACTGTCGTTCCAAAAGAAGATCACAATGGTTTACAAAATCTGCATTCATATTCATGGTCAATATTATATACTGGGACAGCGGTCATATTCTGGGTCAATATAATAGTAAATACATATCTTAGTTCATATTCATACATTTTCTAGGCCAGCACAAAGCAAATACATAATCTAAATCATATTCATACATTTCTAGGTCAGCACAACATCAGCTACAAATTCTAATTCTCTTAGTGGTATGCGTTACATCGCTCAGTTCTTATTTCTTGTTTCAATGACAATATCTCTGGTGTCGACAGTGGAGTTATCATCTTATAGGTATTTTCCATTAAGTCATTATGCATTTATAAAGAGCCATGTTTTTAGTTCACGCCTGAAGCTCTTGCTTTCTGTTATCTGATGTATTGACTCTGGAAAGGAGTTCCACAACTTGGGGCCCACTATGGAAAACATTTGGTCTCTTATTTGTGTTAGCCGTATCTTCCGTGTTGAAGGCACTTTTAGAAGTCCTTTGTTTAGTGATCTTAGGACTCTCTGTGGAGTGTATGGTTGAAGTGTCACTCCTATTAAGCATGGGTTAATATTGTTGATGATATTACACATTAGAGTTAACACTTTATAGTGAATTCTGTATTTTACAGGAAGCCAGTGCACTGCTGTCAGAGAGGGGGTGATGTGGTTGAATTTCCTTGTCACTAATAAGAGTCTAGCAGAGGCATTTTGAAGTAACTGTAGTGGTTTTAATAGACCTGATGGTAGGCCAAGTAATAGAGAGTTACAGTAGTCTAAGTTCGAAAATATTCATGTTTGTAAGACAGTGTGGAAAGTTTGTATTGTAGTAATGGTTTCAACCACTGTAATATTCTCAGCTTTGAGTATCCTGTTTTAATTAGTTTGTTTATATGTTTTTTCATTGTGAAGTTCTCATCAATCTGTATTTCAAGATTTCATACTTGATCAAAGGGAGTAATGTTAAAAGTTCCTAGGTCTAGTGTTGCGGTTTAATTATCAAGGCATTTCTCCATAACCACATAATTTTGTTTGGTTTTTTTTTTTTATTTAGTGTTAGTTTCAATTTAACAGTTTTTGTTGTATTGCCTTCATGTATGTTGTCAGAATTAACGTGGTTTTCTCAAATGTTTTGTTGAAAGGGCTGTAGAATTGTATGTCATCTGCATATAAGAAGAAGTTGATTCCTAGGTTTGCTAGTAAAGTACATAGAGGCAGTAAATAAATGTTGAATAGTGTAGCCGAGCGTGCTGAACCCTGGGATACAACTGTATTAATTGTGAAGGTGTCAGAAGGCTGATTTCCCAGGTTGACTTGGAAAGTCCTATCTTCTAGGAAGGAAGAGAACTATTTGTTAACATTTTCATCTATTCCAATTTTTCTTAGTTGATGACATAGCAAGGTATGCTCAACTGTGTCGAAGGCTGATATAGCCCAAGTGTATGAGTGGGGGAGAATATTTGAATAGACTTAAATTTCTTTTAACAAGTCTTAGAGAATTTCCTTTGTATAACATCTAGATCAAATCTCACCAAGCTGACCAGTACTACTGAAGCATAAAAGAAAATAAAAAGAAAAAAATGTGTACTGGCCACACATTGCTCAGGAGAAAAAGGTGTCCACCCTTAGAAAAGCACCAGGGTTAGTGATGGTGGTAGTGATAGTGCTGAAGCTTCAAATGAAGATAACATCACTGGAACAGTTAATAGGCCATGAAGAACCTGCTCATGGACCCAGTGCAGCTGCAGACAGAAGCTAATGAAAAAATTAAGAGGAATAACTATATGTGACATTGTAAATACTTACATAGCATCGAGGAACTCTTCAAAAACAAAAGCACACAGGAAAAGAGCAACCGTCAGTCTCTCAGACCACATGACAAACACCCCGCCCCCTCACTTCCTCTTCTTCCAAGCCTCCCCCATCATATCTAACTACAACTCCCAGCATGCAAAATCACACTACAGTTTGGTGGACTGATGAAAATAAAAAGGAGTTAGTGTACCCCTGTATTTAACTCTCCATCCTCCTCCTCCTCCTTCCACCTCTAGCTCTCCCTTCAACTTCCCCACTCCCAACCTTGTCTTCTCCTCACTTTCCTTTCCCAGGCCATTGTCATCTGCTCCTCTTTTTAGTTGATGGGACCTGGACTCGCCGCTGACCGCCACTGTTCAATCCATTGATGCCAGTCCCAGAGCTACAGTTTTTATTTTTGCCTAACCACCAGCTAGTTCCGTCTGTGACATCATCTTTGATGTCAGTGCCACAGATGGACCAGACATACAGAGAAGATCAAAAACTTAAGCGCTTGTTACTTTCATGAAATGTTCTATAATTGCTTTATCTTGTTTATATGGTTAATATGTGTTTATGGACATGTGGGTTTGTTCTTATATGGATATCGCGATACTGTCTTTCAGGGTATTGTTTGTTTTGTTCTCTACTTTTGCTGCTGAATAAAAAATATTTTGACAAAAAAAAAAAAAGTGATAATGCCTCTGTATTAGTTTGATATGACCCCATCTGGAGCACTGGGTCCAGTTCTGTAGGTTATACTTTGAAAAGGCTAGAGAGTAGAGGCAGTCCAGAGAAAGCTTACCAAAAACAGTGCATTGTTTTCACCAAAAGCCCTATAAAATGGTCATGGACTGGTTCATCAAGGTCTTTTCCCATAGTCAGAGTGTGAGAAATGCATTAGTGAATCTGGTACTTATGGACTGAAATATTGATACCATAGTGGAGAGGAGAGATACTATAGAGATAATCAAATAAAGGTATGCATAATGCACAAGAAGCAAAAATTTTCAATGGAATTGATGTTTTATGAGGCTTAAAGTGGGTAGTTTAAGGAGTAGTATGAAGAAATCTTTCTTCACAGAAAGGATGGTGGATGCATGGAAACAGGGCAGTGCTAGCTTTTTTTTGCTGCCCTGTGAAAACAAGTAGTATGCTGCCCCTCCCACCCCTATGATTCATTCATCTCCCTCCAGTAATCTAGACTTTAAAATCTGACTTTCCTCCCTACCCGGGTCCACCCCCTCTCCTCTGGAACTCATCCTCCCCTCCCCACTCCAGCACCCCCTTCCCCACTCCAGCCCTCTACAAACACACAATTACAAATTATGTATTCATTATAGCAGATTTTTCATTTAAATAATATTCAGAGTACAGTCTTCTGAGGTGAAAATATCCTTACAACAACTTGTATATTGTATTTACATGTACTGCTGTAGTGCCAACCAGAAACCCCTGCAAAAATACCCATATGTTATTAGGCCTATTGTAATACATGTTGAATGTGGGCTTGACCAGCAGAAAGCCACGAGTAAACAGTTACAATATAGCAAACCTTCCATGCCAAAACAGCACTAATTGCCAGCATCAATCAATAACAATCTTGCCTATGAAAAAGAAACATTGTAAATATAACACCAGCTCTTAAAATACCAATACATCTCTTCTTAGGAAAACAAGCCAGGCTGCTACTCAGATCTAGCAGAATACCTTACCTTGATCACACAGAACACTAACAGACCCTCACCAAATACAGAATAAAGAGAACATAAAGTAGAAATAGAAATGTGTAGACAAAAATTGAACTGGACATCACAACAAGCCAGATTCTATTTACAGTGCGACAATGCAAAAACAGAAACATCATCATTCCTCATAAAATATCAAATAATAAAATCAAGAAATATAAAACATCAATCATAATAGTAAAACAATATTAATAATGAAAATAAATATTTCAAGACAGCTGAAGAATAAACATCCAATATTTAAAAACTCATTTCAATTTTTTTTAAATTTCCCAAACACCAGTAAAACAGCAGACACATCAAACACCCAATAATTAAAACTAATGAGGATTAAAAAAAGTTCCCATGCTCCATACCTGGGGATTAGTGGTAGAGGGAGGGCACACAGATTTTCTCATGTCTCTCTCTCATACATGCACACACACTTTCTTTCCTCTTGCATACTCATGCTCACATACTCATGCTTCCCCACTCAGATGCATATACTCCCACATGCATACACACCAAACACATGCTGTCTCACATAATCACATATGCTGTCTCACATACACGGGCTTCACTTTCTTTTCTTCCAATTGCTCCCCTGGGAGCTCTGGGCCCGTCTCTCTACTTTGTCCTCTATTGGGTCAACATCACAAGGTGGTCTCCACTCCACTTCAACTGCTGGTGGGATGCGGTCCGCCGGCAGCCCAAAGCCTCTTCTCCGCTTAGGCCATTGGCGGACAGGCGGGGGTTCGTTGGGTGGATGTAGCCTCACTACCTTGGCACTACCTCCTTTACTTTTCATCCCTTTACCTCACTACCTCAGCTCTTCCTCCCCTTTCCCTCACTATATTTCCTCTTTCCCCCACTTTACACCCCTTCTCTCCCTCCAGAGGTTCTTCCCTCCCTCCCTCCCCTTTTCACACTATCTCAGTTCTTCCTCCATTCCTGTTCCTCTAAAGCTTCTTCTCCCTCTTCTCATCCCTTACTATCTCAGCTGATCCTTTTTCACCTTATTTCCTCATTACCTAAACTTTTCCCCTCTTTCCCCCTCTCTCTTCCTCCATCCCTTGCTCTTTCCTCCCCTTCCTATGCTTTCATCACTTTCTTCCTCCCCCCTCCCTATGCTCTTCCCCCGCCTTCTCACCCAGTAACTCCCAGGCTCTTCCTCCTCCCACTCCAAGTGCTGGGACTCCCTAGTTCAGTTTATTATAGCCGGGCTTCCCCCTCATCCTGCACAACCTGGCAGCAGGAACAGCATTTGAATGACATCATCTCTTATTGTTGCAGAGCCAGTCTTGCGGTAAGAGCTGTGAAATCTCACTTCTCTCGTGGGACTGGCGTCACCCAAATGCTGCCACTACTCCTGCTGCCAGCTTGCGCAGGGGATGTGCTTTTCTTTTTACCTCCTACATTGGATCAGGCAGGAGTTTGGCAAGCATCCTTTGCGTCTCATGGTTTTTTTCATAACTTCAGCTGCCTGTTGGGTGGAGACCTCCATGTGGCCCCGCAGCCTCCGGTCCATTTTGGCCACTGGTGGCCCCAGGCCACCACCTCCTCGGAACTGCCACCCTGTGCAAGTGCATGGCTTGCACAGTACATTGTGCCGGCCCTGCATGGAAACAGTAACATAATTCAAGAGAGCTTGAGATAAGCTCCTTATGGAACACAATGCCTACCCAGCTACACCTTGATGCCTACCCAGCTACTCCTCGAGACCTGCCCTAAGAAATTCAGACAGAATCTCAAGACTTGGCTGTTCACACATGCCTACGCATGAGCCCTCCTCCGCCCACTGTCCTGCCTATTCTCCCACCCCCTTTTTGCCCACTCCCCTCTTCCCCCCTGCCTTCCTTTACACCCCCTCCCTCCTTTCCTAGCCCCTTCCCCGCTCCCCCTCCAGGTCCATGACCCTTAGTCTTGTATTTAATACACCCCCTCCCCCCTTGTATTCTTATTGTATATATTTTATACATTTGTACTTATTTGTGTTTCACGTTTACTGAATGTACAGCAAAAGTCCCTGGTTACCCTCCCCCCCTCCCCCAGTTCTATTATCAGTTACACTGTAAAGCCCTGTTGGCTATTTTCATGTTGTATGGAAACCAATGTGATGTTTTCTTAACGAATGTCGGTACACAAAAACTTTAAATAAATAAATAAATAAATAAATAAATAAATAAAATAAGCACAGAAGGATCCCTAGTTGTGGAGAAGTGATAAGAAAGAAAGAGATCAACTGTGGTCTCTGGCATTTCAGAAAGAAGCATATTGGGCAACCTAGATGAGCCTTAAGGCTCTTTCTGACATCATATTCTACTTTTTATATGATTCTTATGTGCTGTCATCTCTGTTTCTACATTGTTAAAATTAATATATTCGTATACTGTAATATACATATTTGGTAGAGATGTGAATCGTGTCCTCGATCGTCTTAACGATCGATTTCGGCTGGGAGGGGGAGGGAATCGTATCGTCGCCGTTTGGGTGTTTAGAGTATCGTGAAAATCGTTAAAATCGTGAACCGGCACACTAAAACACCCTAAAACCCACCCCGACCCTTTAAATTAAATCCCCCACCCTCCCGAACCCCCCCCAAATGCCTTAAATTACCTGGGGGTCCAGCGGCGGTCCGTAGCTAAATCGGGGGAAGGGGGAGGGCAGGAAAACCAGCACACTAAAACACCCTAAAACCCACCCCCGACCCTTTAAATTAAATCCCCCACCCTCCCGAACCCCCCCCCCAAATGCCTTAAATTACCTGGGGGTCCAGCGGCGGTCCGTAGCTAAATCGGGGGAAGGGGGAGGGCAGGAAAACCGGCACACTAAAACAACCTAAAACCCACCCCCGACCCTTTAAATTAAATCCCCCACCCTCCCGAACCCCCCCCCCCAAATGCCTTAAATTACCTGGGGGTCCAGCGGCGGTCCGGAACGGTCTCCTGCAATTGAATCGTGTTGTCTTCAGCCGGCGCCATTCTGCGCCGCCATTTTGCAAAATGGCGGCGGCCATAGACCAACACGATTCGACTGCAGGAGGTCGTTCTGGACCCCCGCTGGACTTTTGGCAAGTCTTGTGGGGGTCAGGAGGCCCCCCCAAGCTGGCCAAAAGTCCCTGGGGGTCCAGCGGGGGTCCGGGAGCGATTTCCTGCCGCGAATCGTTTTCCGTACGGAAAATGGCGCCGGCAGGAGATCGACTGCAGGAGGTCGTTCAGCCCGGGGTCCGACCCGGGAGTGCGGATTAGTTATGCTAAAATAATGTGTAACAAAGAGATGGAAGGATTTGATTTTCCTGCTCTGTGATATTTTAAATCAGCTTGACAATTATGTTTTATAGGTGAATTTTTTTCAGGCCAATATACATATTGCGAGAAGGATTTACTAAACAACATGATGTTACCATGTGCTCCAATATATCTGATACATACTAATGACAATGAATTACAAAAGATAATTCAAAGGAATGTACTATTACAGCCATGCCTGTGTGCATGGCACTGGCTCTGAAAGCAATGGGGCCTAGGTTTTAACAGCTCTTTACTGCTTCCTCTACTTGGAAATAAAAGACTTTCCACCAAGCGTGGAATATGGAGCTATTTTTTACAGCTGGAGAACTTTGGGAATAAAGCATATCCTAGACCTGCATGAGGTGGGTTAGCCTACTTATCTCTCTTTTGATATGCTCCAACGTGTTCATCAACTTCCCTCAACATAGTTTTTTGCTTACCTTCAACTTGAACACTATTTGGCACGATTGAAATTCAAGGCAGAATATTCTTTTGTCCAGGAGATTCAGGACATATTAGCAAAGAGAAATTCCATCTCCAAGTGGCATCAGATGTGCAAATAATGGCTTCATTCCCAATACTAAGTTCTCTTAGTAGCTATTGTAGCGGAATGTTACACATGGCGATCACTACAGGAAATCTAAAAAAATACTTCATGCAACTATATAAAATTATTAAAGACTCAAACCTGAGGGAAATGAGGTACAAATTGCTTCATCATGCTTTCATCGATGACATCAAGAGGTATCAGATGAAGCTGGCACTGTCCTACCCCCTCCCCCCCCATGCATAAAATGTTATGTGGAAAATAGGTCCTTTCGGCATCGCTTTTTGACTTGTGCAAAAATGGCCATTTTCTGGGACAAAGTGCTGACTACATAGAAACATAGAAATGACCAAATGGTCCATCCAGTCTGCCCAGCAAGCTTATGGTAGTAACTTCTGACCATACAAGCCACCTTTATAATTATCAGTTTCCCAGACTGTCAAAGTCAGGGCCCTTGTTGGTTGCGCTTTGAGTCTAATTCCCCGTTACCTCTTCCCATTGAAGCAGAGAGCAATGTTGGAGTTGCATCAACAGCATTAAGGCTTATTGCTTAAGGATAGTAACTGCTGTATCAGCAAGTTACTCCCATGCTTATTTGTTTTCCCAGACTGTGCAATTCAGTGTCCTTGTTGGTTGCTGTCTGAATCTAATTCCCCTTTTCCTCTTTTCCCCCTGCCGTTGAAGTAGAGAGCAATGATGGTTGCATCAACAGCATAAAGGCTTATTGGTTAAGAGTAGTAACTGCTACACCAGCGAGTTACCCCCATGCATTCTTTTCTTCACTCCTATCAAATATCAGTGTATAGGAGTTGTGTTTCCTGAATGAGGGAAGACATTACTACTTGGGGATTTATCAGATCTTCTTAACAATCTTCAGGATGTCGAGAAATTTATACAATTGGCCTTACTAATGGTATGCAAGTGCATCCTACTTTTCTGGACGGAAGATGCAATACCCACTTTAGATATCTGGCAGCACAAAATGTCTCAGGTAATGCAGATGGAATGCCTAGACACTAAGGTGGGCAAATGCAGAATTTCTGAAACCTATATTTTTTATTTATTTATTTATTTATTTAGCATTTTTCTATACCGACTTTCCAATAACAGAATTATTGATCAATTCGGTTTACATTCTAAACAATAACAATGACAAGTAAATGTCTTACAATGAACAGGTCGAATTAACTTGGATTAAGATATATGGGGTTAATAACATAATTAAAAGATACGGTGCCTAATGTAGTCTAGATAAACAGGTGGTAGTATAATGTTATTAGATATTATATGGATATTATATGGAGGCATGAAAGATCTTTGAGCAATTGCAGAGAGACCAAGAGTAGTATACTGGCTGTGGGCTACTCTACAAAATGGAGGTATCTAAGAGCAAGGAGGTTTCCCCCCCTCCCAAAATCATTTTTATTATTAAACAAGACAGGAAGTACATAAAGCAGTTACATCTGCAAACCATCCAAGACTTATAAAGAACATGAACAGTAAAGATAACATCATCAATCAAATATTGCATATTGATATACACCCTTCACCCCCTTACCATTTTAATCCTTCAGCTGTAATAAGTTTATCTTTATAAAGTCTATCTTTATAAGTTACCTAGTTGGATGTTCCCTGTTAACTAGAAAAAGTATGTCATAGAAGAAGGATGCCCTGAAATTTCGGTTGCTTGGAGTTGATAGGGGAAGGATGTTTGTGAGGTTGGGGAAAGGCTAGGGGGCAGGGTTTTGTGAAAATGAAGATTAGGGAATACAAATGTGAGTGAGTGTAATGCATATGATGAATGTGGATGTGAGTAGAATAAATTAGGGGATGGGTGCAGTTTACAGTTTTAAAAATACAGAAAATGTGGTGGCAGGAATGATACATATTCAAATGTTTGGAATATACAATCTTCAACAGTAAATGTAAAGTGTTGGTTTATTGCTTATTTGTGTTTGGAATATGTTCTCATGATTTCTTCATACTGTTGAAACATTGTTGTATTAATACATTGTCACTTTCAATAAAATTTATTTTGCAAAAAAAAGAAAAAAAAAGAAACCCCCCCAGAACCAAAATACACTCTCCCCCGCAACAAACCCACCAGATCTAAAACACCTCCTTGCCCCATGGGCTCTTAAAAGTGTTAAATTCCATTCCCACCTAAAAAAATGACTCCCCCTGCTGTTGAGCCCTTTCAAGCCACGTCCTCCATAGCCTCTGTCTAGAGGGGCAGGAGCAATCCCCAGTTGCACTTGCCCCACTGGGGCTATCATTCATAATGGCACTGACTGACGTGAGCCCCCCCCCTCCCCCTTTGTTAATCCATGTGAGGGGCATAAAGGAGTCTTGAGTCAACCAGCACCAGTTTGGATGATGGTGCTGGCAGAGCAGAGTGACTGCAGACCACTTCTGCCTCATTACAGACATGGGGTGGGGGCTCCTGCTATAAATAGGGGGGGGGGGTTGTGTGAGATGGATGAGGTCTGGGGTGACTTTTATGCATTGTGGGAATGGAGATGGGGCTTCCAATTAAACACTGTGGGAGAGGGCTGTGAGGGGTCATTTTTGGAAAAGGGGGTTTGTGCAGGTGAGGTGGTCTTTTGGTGCTGGGAGGTACTAATTCAAGGCTTCTGGTCCCTTCAGGCCAGCATTGGAGTGGGCCCAAAAGAATAATTAGGTGTGCTTGCCTGCTGATGCTCTCAGAGCTAGTTAACTACCCCTCTTGAAGAGTAGTTAACCACTTTGGCTTAATGGATATGGAAATGTTTGTTGTGACCCATGTTAATCCATTTGTTTAATAATGAGCTGCTTTGCATGGATTTGAATGCTCTTAATTTAGGTGTGTTTTAGGTCTGAATTTTTTTCTGCAGTATCAAAACTCATGTAAGCATTGCCAATATTGTGCGACAGTGTGATTTTAAAGTGTGTTGAGGGCTGATTTTGGCATTTAAAGCATCTTAGTGCATTACTGCAGCTTAGTAAATGGACTCCTAAATTTGATATTAATTCAAAAAGCTTGCTTTTTTAGAACAGCATTTGTGGGTCAGGAAATAATTGTATATGTAATCTATCAATCTGTTGTTTCCCCCTTTCTCTTGCCATAGATATCACAGTCTTTCATAAATTATGAAAAAAGGTTAGTATTATATTGTCAGCTCAATTGCTTTTGAAGTTGTCTCTGGTTACCATTCTAAATGGACAGGTATCCTATAGTTCAGCTTTCGTTCCCATTAAGTTTTTCCTGTGGGATATTCCAGAAACGAATAACTTGGTTTCACCACTGAAAGAGTAATCCATATAACTTCCAGTACTTACTCGTTCAGTGCAGTCAGAATATTGTTCTATAGAAAGACAAGTTTCCTAACTGGTTCCTCATGATACAAGTCAGAATTACCTCTTTTCTCTTCAAAGTAAGTCTATTTGATGCTAGTCAGTTGCACAAAAAACAAAACAGTTTTCCCCCAATTTCTATCAAATTCCACTTTAGCTTCTGTTCCACATTTTTTATGTAGCCAATAGCATTTGCAATTTCATAAACCAGCAATGATTTTACCATTCACAATACCAGCAGCCGTGAATATTCCTGCCATCTTATTACATCCACAACTTCATCGCCATTAACAATCTGCTGGATGACTTGCATTCTCTAGGGCCTCCAATGTCCTGTTTTAGTGGACATGCCCGAGGTATTGCAGTACACCACACAATAAGCAGGAAGTGAAGGGAAAGCCAGAGATCAACTAGGGTTTATGATATTTCAAGGGGAAGTATATTGGGAAGTGTTGGGAATTAAAAATAGGACATAGGTAATTCATAAATGCATTAGAATTCTTTCCAGGACAGGAATTGTATGCACATTCCTTCATAGAAAACATTAATGGCTCCGAGTTAATATGAATATTAATACACATGGTCATTTCCCATGTCAATGGACATCTGTGATGAAGTAGCTACCAATGAAGAAAAGGAATGTGCACTTTGTTCTTCTCAGCATCTTTGACATAGTATCAATAGCAATACTCAGTAGAGGTAATTGTTTTTTTTGATTTATACTTTATTGAGTTTTCAATTTACAAGTAAGACATTCTTACTAATAGCAAAATAGAAACATTCATATCATATTTCCATCTGTAGTTTACAAGAAACCAAAAAGAAAAGAACATCTATCACTGATATATGTTTCTCCCTAAAGCAATATTCTAATGGGGGAGAATATATGAGAGATTTCCAACACAATTAATCAGTTTCGCTTCAATGCAAGAGAAATTAGCTTTACGTGACTTGACAACCATCAAACACTTTATAATCCCTACATAGTACTAACTAGGAGATATAATAGTAATCATCTTAGAATTTATAAATGATTTAAGCTGTTCAGGGAAATGAAAAATAAAACATTCTTTCTGTAATTTCACAATGCATTTGCATGGATACTTTAACACAAATGAATAACCCATTGATGTTATTTGTGTTCTGTACGTCAGAAATTCCCTTCTTCTCTGCTGTGTTACTCGGGCAAAGTCCGGATAGATTCTTACTGATGCCCCATAAAATGGGGTTGCCATATTCTTAAAGCAATTCTTCATTACTATGCCCATATCTTGTTCAGAGGCAAATGTTACAAGAAGAGTTGCTCTTTCACAAAGTTCCACTGTGGAGTCTTCTAGGTATTGAGTAAGATTTTCCAACATCTCAACCTGATTTTCTGCCTGTTGTCTATCCTTTGGTGAGACAGATAGGAAAAACAGCTTTGTGATGCAAGGAACCTTTGTATCTTCAAACTTCAAATTCTCTAGGAAATATTTTCTAGTAGAGGTAATTTTCAAAAGGATTTCCCTTTTGAAATGGTAGGAGCCATCCATTGCTCCTACCATGTGACAGGGGCTGACCAATGGCACTGGTAGCCCCTGTGACATAGTAGGTCAAAGGCTATCGGCGCCATTTTGATGCGAGGCAGGCCCGAAAGCCTGATGGCATGGAGGGAGAAATCCCTCGCTGGACCACCAGGGATGTTAGTAAGTCTTGGGGAGGGATCGGGATGGTGGTGGTGGTGGTGGTGGTGTGTGTGTGTGTGTGTGTGTGGGGGGGGGGGGTTGTATTACAGTAAATTTTAATGCTTGGGGTGGTTTTTTATTTAAAAAAATAAAATGTGTCCCTCCCCCCGTACACACCCGAAAACTAATTTTCCTCGTAGTTCGGGGAAAATCAGTTTCAGGGTTTGGGGCCCCCGACCCATGACAAATTAGGCAATTTCAATGAAATTGCCTAATTCGTGATAAATGAATGCACATCTAGTGACTAGATGAATCTGTGGGAGGAGGGTGATTTAGAGTGAAAGTTATCAGATGATGATCTGAGATAGGAAGACTTGAGGTGGGGAAGTCTGAGAAACAGCTGTTGGAAAAAAATATTAGGTCAAGCAGTAACCATGCCGGTGAATGGAAGTGATAGAGTAGAGTTGGAGATCAAATGAAGATGTTAGGGAAAGGAGTTTTGAGGCATAAGCATTAGAGGTGTCATCAACATGAAGGCTAAAATCACCAGGGATAATTGAAGGGGGAGATTAGTCAATGAAGAAGGAAAGCCAGGAATCAAAATTGGTAGGAAAGGAGGAGGAGAATTTATCCGAGGGTTGATAGATGAAGCTACTAGGAGAGGTAGTGGGGTGAATAGGCAAATGGAGTAGGCCTCAAAAGAAGATACTCCCACGTTGAGATAGTTGAATCTCCAATTGCTGTAGAAATTCTGGTGACCCTAAGAACTCTTTATTCTGGCATGTGTTTAACAATGAAGTCTCACCCCTGCAAACTAGGAAGAAACTCTCCCAGAGTACATTTCATAAAGTGCTTTTAGTTTGTTTTTGCTTCTAGATCTGTTGGTAGAAATTCCATGGATAAAGACAACTAGAATAAACGAGTGGTGTTTTTAAAAATTATTTTACCTGTAAGGAACCTCTGGATTCCTTACCAGAAGGAGTGTACTAATTTACTAAGGAAATTCAGAGCTAATCAGTAAAAAGAGAGATTTGGATTTTACTCACTCATATGGTAGCTGCAGATGGTGTGCTCTAGCTGTTTATCACCACCAGTAATCATCTTAGGAGAGTAGAATTTTAGTTGGATTTCCTGAAGGCAGGAGCTGTCGGTCTCCTGTTATTTATTTTTCTTCCTGATCCCAGAAGGACAGTATATTTTCCCTTTTTGTGGATCAGCCTGAAGCCTGACCTACGTCTGATTGCTTTTTGCTCTTTTAATCCAATTTTGTACACTACCATTGTGAGACCCTTGTGTGAATTGTGCATGGAGGATTGAGGTGACCCTCTTTCTGATTAAATCAAGAGTAGGGAAGTTTCTGCAGCGTGCTACGCCTCCTCCAGGGGGCAGACCTGACAATGACCCGATGCAGAGGAATTTCACTTTTAAATTATCTGTCTTTAGTGACTATCTCCTGTGTAGGGAGACAAGGAAGTTTTTCCACCCTTCCTGTCTCTGCATTGATTTTTCCCCGTTTTGGAGTTAAAGACTGTTTTTGTTCTTTGGAACTGAGTACTGTTGGTACCAGGGAATCCGTTTCCATTCTGTTGGATAGAGGTGTCTTTCACCCTGGAAGAACCTGAAGAGTGGAGGAATCTGTGAGGACTGGATCCCTGCCAAAGGCCAGAAAGGGAAGGGGCTGATGGTATTGTGTGAGAACTGGGTTTACTGTGACTTGAGTGGGGAGGGTCCACTTGGTACTTCGAAAGGATTCAAGATGACTTCTGGAAAGTTATGAGAATTGAGACTTGCATTCTGATAGATAACTGGGACTAAATCATGACCATCTCAAAAATGGGGAGAAAGCTGTGATAAAATTGGGACTGAAAAGGAGGACTGAAGTATCTTCAATTTGAGTATTCTGAGTAACTGGGAAGAGAAAGAGAAAGAGATCAAGTGATAAGAAGTGGGCTTCCATAGGACTTCAGAGACTTTGCTAGAAGTGTGAGGTCACACATTAATAATCTTTTTACTGTTCTATTATTTATTGACTTTATTTGAAACACAAATTGAGTGCTTAAATTATTCTTAGGTCATCTAATCAACTATCAGTAAAGAAACTGGAGACCATATTGCTTCTAGTTATGATATTTGGATGTTTACAGAGAAGGAAAAAGGGATGGTATGGTGTTGAATGCAAAAGGGCCTTGAGGTTAATCCTCCCCCCACAGGGAGCCCTGGAACTCAAAATGTTAATGCTGTCCATGGAGAAACTGAGAGCAGATAGGATCCATTTCTCTTTCTCTTTGCACCTGGGTACAGTCTACAGGATCCGTCCTGCCAAGGGGTTACATGCCTCACTGCTGGTACCCCGTTTTTGTTCTTTGTTCTTTATTGGAATGGACAAAGACTAGAGTGAGACCCCTGTGGCAGAGAATATCATGGCATGCTGGGCATGCTCAGTGGCCTCACAGTGCCAGTCAAAAGTTTCTAGAAACTTTGACAGAAAGTTTTCCCGCAATAGGGCTCCATCAGTGACGTCACCCATATGTGAGGACTAGCAGACTAGCATCCTGCTTGTCCTGGGATAACACCTATTACAAGGTAAGCAATTTTGCTTTATCTCAGGTATCTGGGCAAAACTTCCCATGGTGATTTAATGTGTATAAAGCTTTCCTAGTGGCCAAATGGGAATCCTATTTGAGGGGTCCCCTCAAACACAAAAGGTCCTAGCTGAGTCCAGTTTATTCACGACTACCTAACTTGTCCTGGTCCTATGGGGTGGAGATCCAATTGGGAAATTCCGAGATCCTGATCCTTCTTTCCTGATATTGATACTAGTGTCTTCTCTTGCAGGAAAAGTGTTTACTATGTGGGAACCAGGCTAACCCAGACTTGGAACCCTGTGGGAGAGAACTGGTGCTTGCCCCATCTAGGGTGTACAGGGGCAAGCCGCCAAGCCGCATATTTTACTTTCAGAAATTAATGCCTGCCCAAAGGCAGGCGTTAATTTCTGCCGGCACCAGTAAAGTGTACAGAAAAGCAGAAAAAACTGCTTTTCTGTACACCCTCTGACTTAATATCATAGCGATATTAAGCCGGAGGCCCCAAAAATATTAAAAAAATTAAAAATCGGCCTGCGGCCCGTGGGTCGGAAGACTGATGCTCAATTATGCTGGTGTCTGTTTTCCGAACCCGTGGCTGTCAGCAGGCTCAAGAACCAACACCGGAAAAATTGAGCGTCAGCTGTCAAACCCGCTGACAGCCACCGCTCCTGTCAAAAAGGAGGCGCTAGGGACACGCGGGCCCTCATTTGCATGCGGGTCGATACTAAATTGCACGCATGCAAATGAGGGTCGATACTAAATCGCGTTGGGAGAGCGGGTGCTCGCCGGCTCTCCCACACTTTTTTCTGTATTGGCCCGATAGTTGTAAAGTTCTAAGCAGGGACTTAGTGACATCTAGTGGCCAACCCCTGGGGGTGCCACAATGAGAACTAGATCAGAGCTGACTCAGAAACCAAACCAAGAGTTCATTGGCGCTGGCCTGTTTTTTCTGACTCCGCTTTGCTTTTCCTATGCTCAGCTTCAACAAATAGCTTAATTCGGTCCTTATTCGCAGACAGAGAAGGCCACTTCTTCAAATCCAAATTTCATAAACAGGTAAATTAATTAACAGAGACTTACTCTGCATAAACTGAAACTAAGAATGACCAACATAATCTGGGCCACAGAAATAAGGACAAGTAAAAAGAAAATAATTATGCAGGGTTAGCCAGGTTAGTTGCTGATTCACATAAGCCTGACCAGTACTGACCAGAGATGAGAGAGACCAAGAGGCAAGAAACGTAAAGACTTCTTCAGTCAGAGTTAATCCTTTAGCGCCAGCTGCCGTGAATGCAGCAGAAGCTGTGAACATGCACCAGTCGGCAGTATAACAGCAAACAGAGAAACTATGCAGAGTAAAGCATGAACATGGCATAGCAGGAGAAACAGAAGGGCTGGTGTGGAAGCAGGACACTATACGAATGAAACATCAGTGAATAAACTGGAAAACACTTGTGGAGACAGTACACTCCCTACCTGAAATTGTAAGATTTCACAGTTAACTTTTCTTTAGTTAAACACTAATTAGATCATTACAATCAATGTGCAGAGTCCAAAGTGCTCCCGCTTTTTTTCTCCATGAGGCAAGCGTTGCACTGTTTTCTTGGGGGAATTCTGCATAAAAAAATGTAAAATTCTCCACACAAAAACTTAAAATTCTGCATGCATTATATTGGTCAAAATAACACAATATAAATGACAGTCTTTAAGTAATTAATTAAAAATATAATATAGAAAAAAGTTGTTGCTTAATGATGCAGATTTTTAAATATTTTGAGCAAAATTTCCCTAGAAGTTCACTATATGTGTGTTTCTTCCACTCTCTCTCCCTACTCCTCTGTTCACTTTGCCCTGTCAGGCCCCAACTGCTCCACCTGCAAGTATCTCTCCCCTCCCTCTCTAGGCTCAACCCCTTCCACTCTATTTCCACTCCCAGAGTTTGTCCCCACTTTCAGTACCACCCCTCACACAGGATCCTTCCTTCTGTCCCTCACTCTCTCACACACACATACAGGCTCCCTCTCTCTGTCTCACAAACACACATCCCCTCATTCAGGGTCCCTCTCTCTCTCTCTTGCATACCCACATCCCCTCATACAGGCTCCCTTTCTCTCTTGCAAACACACATCCCCTCATACAGGGTCCCTCTCTCTCTTGCATACACACCCAGCTCCCTTTCTCTCTCACGCATACACCCTCACACAGGCTACCTATGTCTCTCATCTCACACACCTCTTTACATAGGCTCTCTCTCACACATACACAATCTCTTCACACAGGCTCCCTTTCTCACAAACAAGCCCCCTCACATACACATGATCCCTTTTTCACACACACAGCTCCCAATCTCTCACACATATACACGCTCCTTCACAGTCTCCTCACAGAGGCTCCCTCTCTCTGGCACCCACACTTATGTACCCTCACACATGCTCTTTCTCACCCCCCTCCAGGCTTGCAGTCTTACACATACACACATATACACACACCTCTACACACACACACTCTCACCAGGGCCTGCTTCATCTTCATCGCGAGCGGGATGTGGTCCATTCGCAGCATTCTGGGGCCGTCATCTTCGCCGTGAGATGGGCTTCCCTGCTTCTGCTTTTTAACTATTTGGTGTCTTCTGGAGATTTTTGATCTAGAGTGTGTCATGATCAATAAGATAGTGATTGACTGTGCCAGGGGCCCCGGAAGAGAAATCCTCTTCCCCATTCAGAATTGAACCCTGATGTGAGCACACCTAGCTCCCTGTAACATTTTGGATGTACCTCAACAAGGAATATTTCATAGCAGAATCTGCCACTATTTCCTTCTCCACAAACTTTAGTGCATTTGGGAATGACTTCTGGCAATATTGTGTGTGTTCTCCACCTCCCTCCCTGCCGTGCTTTGAGACAGGAATAGATGCTCTGGGGGAGTTGGTTTCTGCAGTATTTAGGTGTAGGGCAGTAACATGTTTGTCACTGTCATACTCTGTGCACTTAATGGCTACATTATAGTCTTTAGAGAGGCGACTTGTGGCATCCATGTAAAGGTGGGGCCCTTAGGCAGGCCACCACCTAGTGGACCGTCGCCACGTTGTGTGCATTTAATTCTGGATGTTTATTCATGTAGTGTCACAATTATTTTGCACATAAAATATACATGCATATGTTTATAAAACAGATAAAAAAGTAAGCGCTGTCTTGCATTGGAAATATTCGTGTGAACTGAAATAGACAGGCATACTTTTCGAGCAGAACTACGTGGTATTTTATAAACCGTGCATGTGCAGCTCCTGCCACACAGTTTATAAAATACTAGGATAAATCTCAGTGCATCCACGTATGAGCACAAATGCTGTACCGTGGAAAGGTCTGAAAGTTAAAGTGCACCCTATCTTCGCTTCCTCTAGTGCCTCTCCATGGTGTATGTATACATTTGTGGGAAACCAGGTTACCTGCATAATCTCAAGCATGCTGAGCGTGGATCAGTTTTAGAGCTGACATTTACATGCATAAAACCATATTTTACATGCTTAAATGGCTTTGAGAATTACTGCCTTAAAGTATAGATGTTTCCCTTTGGAAAGAAGTTTACTGCACAGCACATGTATTTAGTCAAGCTTTCAGAAAATACTTTTTTTTTGTTCTTTTCACTGGTGTAACTTAAGCATTAGGTAGTATGTGCAGTGTAGAGGAATGGGATAAAATAAGAACTTGTTTATTAATGTGCAGAGCTGCAATGGGATCACCTTCAGTTGTATTATGACTTTATTAATGCTCTGCTGCGGGAAGTAAATATTGATTTTCATTGATATGATTAAGCATATCTTTCCATAAATATTCATTTAGCCCAACATTAAGAACAAACAGAACGCACACACATATTTTTTAAATAACTGTGCTTTGATTTTCTTTTTAAACAAGGTAAGCACAAAGATACCTTGAAACTTGTGTTGCTTAAATTAGGCTCATGTAATGAGCATTTACAACTCTGTTCACTGCTAGTTTGGGTTATGTGCATAAAGCAAAAGTGTATACAGAGTAGGAGAAAACAGTTACAAAACAGAGATCTAACATCTCAAAAACACAATTTATTTATTTATTAATTAATTAATTTATTTATTTATAACTTTTTTATACTGAGGTTCAGGTAACAGAGTTACTTATCACTCCTGTTTACATTCTAACAGGCAATAAATAATGACATAATATGTCTTACAAAGAAAAAGGGGGAGAACAACTTGGAATAAACATAACTAGGAAAGAAACAATGTGTACAGGTAGAAAGAGGTGGACTTGAGGGGATTCAATCCAAAAGGGGAAGTTGACTAATGGAGGAGGAGAAGGAGAAGATAATAAGGCTGATTAAACATGAGAATGGGTCCTGTATATGGACAGTTTGTGGAGGCTGTGAAGCAACTTGAAATTATGGGAAAGCTTGGCTGAATAGCAAAGTCTTGAGACTTTTTTTGAACGTGATTGTGCAATGTTCCAGCCTGAGCTCAGGTGGGAGAGAATTCCACTGCTTGGGGCCAGCGGTGGAGGGTGATCTTTCTCTTAAAGATGTTTTGATAGGTGGTGCCTTCAGAGTGCCTCTCTGTGCTAATCTTAGCGGACGGGAGGAGGTGTGAAGTTGAAGAGGAATTCTGAGGTCCAGTGGTGTGTTGTGGTGAATGGCTTTGTGGATGATGGATAATAGTTTGTAGAGGATTCTGGATTTGACTGGGAGCCAGTGAAGCTTCTTTAGAATCGGAGTTATATGGTCCCTTTTTTTTGGACTTTGTGAGAATCCTTGCAGATGCATTTTGTAACAACTGGAGAGGCTTTAGGGAGTTGTCAGGAAGGCCGTGTAGGAGTGAATTACAATAATCGATTTTTGAGAAAATGATAGATTGTAAAACTGACCTGAAATCATAGAAATGGAGGAGGGGTCTTAGCCTTTTTAAAACTTGGAGTTTGTAGTACCACTCTTTTACCGTGTTGTTGATGAAGCCTGTGTAGCTCAGTTGATTTATCTGAGTGGTCTAGTCATTAGAACAATGGGTTGAAAACCATGGACGGCAGGGTTCAAATCACTTCTTCCGCTGGTACTCCTTATGATCTTGGGCACGTTATTTTACCTCCCATGGCCCACTTAGGGGTAAATTATTAAAAGTTGTTCGTGTTAAAAGGCATAGATACGAATATCTGTGCCGAGCGCGAGCAACTCATATTTTAAAATGGCACAATTATGCGCAAATATGTGCATGCTTGAGCAACCAAACATGCAGGACAAGGGGCGGAGTCAGGGCATGTCAGGAGCATTCCAAGTCGGTGCAAACATTTACGCTTGTAAATCTGTATTTTAAATCCAGCGGCTGCAGCGCGTGACAGGTTGTTAGCCGCATGTATTTACTTCTGCTCTTGATGAGGTGTAAATCTGCAGAAATCTCATTTTAGGCCTAAAACACCATGGTGAAGGGTCTGGGAAAACTGGGGGGAGTGCAGGCTGAAGAACCAGAGGGGTCTGGATGACCTAGAGATAGATTGGGCAAACTGGTGGACTAATTGGTAAAATGGGATTGTTCTTCATACGCGCATGTTTTAAAATCTGCTGACATGCACGTGTTAAAGCCGACAAAGTCCTAAGAAAGATATGTGACTTACATTTGTTTATGCAACCACTTAACATTAGGAGCACATATACGTGCTTTGTGTACTAGAGATCGTATGCAGGCAATTGCACGCACAATTTAAAAGTCCTGCATATGTGCACTTGTGCATGCATATGTGTGTATTTGGGCACCTGCAAGCTTGTTTTAATGTTACCGTCATAGTGTGTAAGCCCTTTGGGGAGGGTCTTATTGTACCTGAAGGATTATCATCATTGTACAGCACTGGGTACATCCTATAGTGCTATTCAGATGATGTGTTATTTTGCATAATATATGTCAGATAATCTAGCATTTCATAAAGTACTTTTAATCAGTAAAATATGCCCAAAAAGGAAGAGGAATTTTGATTTTACGGAGATCTTGTCAGGATAAAATGGTGATGCAAAAGCAAAGAAACGGACATTGGAGTAACAGAGACTCAGCTGCAGCTCACAAGGGACTTGACATGCAGAGGAAATCCTGCTGCTGTAGCACAGAAGGAAAGAAATCAAAACAGAAGATCAAAGTAAATTACATAATTTCATAGAACATGCTCAGATATTTAAAAACAATCTGCACATAAATCCATTACATTAGATTAGCACTCCAATTTTTTTACAGAGCTGCCTGCCTGAGATTTTTTAAAACAATAAACAGACTTTTGTGGGCTTGTAAGGGACCCTAAAGGGAAAACTTTCAAAGAGATTTCTGCAGGTAAATGGGTATTCAGCATGAAAAAATCCCTTTGAAAATTGCCATTGGGGGAAAAGTGGTAGCACAAGGGCGGAGTCGGGCAGGCCCAGTAAAGTATGCGCAAGGATTTCCTTTTGAAATCCCAACGAGGTCTTTACTGTGTGTACTTTGTGTCTGGTTTCCTTTTTTTCATTTACAGCCCAACATTGTTCTTGGTACATCGTTTGTGCACCTATGTGGACACACGGAGATTTATGCCAGCATTTTATAAACTGTGTGGCGGAAGTTGCACAATTTATAAAATATTATGTTTCTCACAGGACAAGCAGGATGTTAGTCCTCACATATGGGTGTCATCACAGGATGGAGCCCTGTACGGAAAACTTTTCTGTCAAAGTTTCTATAAAGCTTTGACTGACACTGGCACACTGAGTGCACTGAGCATGCTCAGCCTGCAATTATCCCTGTGACCACAGCGGTTAGGAGCTCTGTGAGAAATTCTAACACTTTTTCCACACGGAAATACTTAAACTTTTACTTCACAAACACTTTTTCCCTGCACGGTTCTCCCTTCGCATACATTTATTCAACGTTCGGTGAGTACTATGCCCTGTTTTTCGGTCGGTTCCTGTCACCTCCCTGGCCTGCCAACCGACTGCAGCCTTCCCTCTCCCTATGTTTTCATAGTTAGCCACACATAGCCTGCGAGTGTCCCTTTGTGACACTCTGCCTGGTTATTAGCGCTAGTGGGACAGGGACTTCCACGGTTTCCCTTGCCGCCAGGGCCTCTGCTGAATCCAGGTCCTTCGATTTCTCGGTACCCTCGCGCAGTCGATGCACCCATCACTACCATCGGTACCCCCTTCCAGACCGTCCTGCATTCTTCGATGCCATCAGTACCTCTCCCCCACGGTACATTGATGCCATCGATCCCTGCATCGATTCTATCAGTGCCATCCATGTTTTCATCCATGGCACTGATTTTTCCCTTGGTTTCATCGATGCCATCATTGCCCAGATGGATGCCATCAATGCACACCCTTGTGTCGTCGGTGCCATCGATGCCTGGATCGATGCCATCGTCGCCCAGGGCACTTCTATCGATGCCAAGGTCTTTTCCATCAATGCCAACATTTATTTTATTGATGTCATCGATGCCCAGGACACTTCCATCAATGCCATCGTTGATTCCATCGATGCCCGGGTCCATTCCATCAGTGGCGTCGATGCCTGGGTCGATTTCATCGATGCCTAGGTCGATGCCATCGGTGGCATCGGCGCCCATGCTGGTACCATCGATGCCGTTGACGTTTTTATCGATGCGGTCATCGACTCTGTCAATGCCGGCATCATTTTTTCAGATGCCAACGATGTTTTTCGATTTCTCGATGCCACATCGTTTCCATAGATACCTACACCGATGCCATCAGTGCTTCATCACTGTTAGCCTTACTGTGCCCGGGTCATCGATGTTTTTCATATATATATTTTTGATGATGCCCTTGAGGCCGCTTCGACCGTGATCGACACCGTCAATACCAACATAGCACCTCCACATAATGCCCTTGCCTAAACACGGTGCTCCATGCTTTGGGTTCTTATTAAAGCCCTGTATTAGCCTACGACACTACATAGTGCCAGGAGAAGTGTAGGCATGCTGACAGTCCATCAACATTCGCCATCCAAGACAGCGAGAGCATCCATCTCGGCGCTGGGGAAAGACCGGGCCGAGCACCATGGCACTCATTGTCATCGGCACGGTGACCGTCCGCCACCGACGCCATCCAGCACATTGGTGCTATCCTTCTTAGTGCTGGAGAATGCCCGGGCCGAGCAACATCACCACTGCCATCGCCAGAAATACCGGAACGAGTTCCGAAGAATTCTGGACTGGCGTCACGACACATCGAGTTGCTGAAATGAGGGCCGGGTTCACGAGTCATAATGGCTCCCCTGTACCCAAGGCATGCCCCACCGACATTGGTGTGGGATTGTGGCCCTCCACAAATTACTGTGGTAGTGCCAGCCACATTCAGCCTGTCTCCTCTATACCTGCTCTACCATACCAGGTTTCAGAGTTGAGACGGACGTTTACGTCTGACAGGCTACCCCTCGATGACTCCTGAAATCCATGGAGCCATCAATCTTCACTGGCTCATCCTTCGGCGATCCACTTCGGATGGTAAGTACTCTAATCCCGCTTCAGCAGCATTCCCATTGAGATCTGTTCTCTAATTCGAGCCACATGGTTCAAAAGGTGCTAGGCTGTCTGTCTTCCAAGAACCGTATTAGTGTCACATATCGCTATTGCCAGCTATGTCAGACACCATACCAAGAGAACCTCTCTACCATTTATTTGGGATTGCATCAGGACATCCTCCAATTGTCAGCCACTGGTCTATGTAGTGATTAATATTCTGGCTTCTGGTTCATAATTCAGGACCGAAGTTCCAGATGGATTCGCTGATCTGCTAAACACGAGATCCAGCAAATACTGCCTCAAGTGCAAGTACACCTCGAAACTTTGACAGAAAAGTTTTCCGTACAGGGCTCCATCCTGTGATGTCACCCATATGTGAGGACTAACATCCTGCTGTCCTGTGAGAACACCTGTTACAGGTAAGCAACATTTGCTATTTCTGCTTCCAAAGTATGCACGTATATTTCAATAGGAGTGTAAATATGTAATGCAGAAACACACATACTTTCTCTACCCATTTTATAAAAATATGTATCTGTAATTTATGCACATAGTAATTGTAACAATTTGCACATAATAACCCAGAATTGAACGCTTAACAATGTATGTGTGTACTCCACTTCTGAAAATATTTGCATGCGCACTTGGAATTACCAGTCGCTGATAGTTCCCTCCACCTGTTTGCCCAGCCCCTCCAGCATTTCACCCTGAACCCTTACCAGGGCCTCCAGTTCAAAAATTGCAGTCAAAAGACAAACGTAATTTCAATTGTATGAGTCAAATGGAAGGTGTAAAAGTGTATGGACAAGTCTGGTAATGTATGTGCATATACTGCTTACAAAATAGCAACTTGTGTGCATACTTGTGAACCCTGGTCCTGAATGTCTTTCTTTCCTGTTAACATTTATGCGTGACACTGTTAGTATATGCATATTGTTGAGGTTTGTAAAACAGCATGTAATACTGTGTACAGGCATATATGCTAATTTTATATGTACAACCCCAGCATTGCCTTTTAAAAATTATCGCTGAATAGAGGGCCAGTGGCTCATTTGTGCCTCTGACAAATCTCTGTAATGCAATTTCCAACTTACTTCCCGCAAAACTCAATGGGTTTGTACTTGTTTAAGAAAATTAATTAATATTTCAGTGTTTTAGTTTAGCAGTCCTAATATAGACATCGCTTTCTGGAGCAAAGTGCCCTTGCATGCTCAGTATTTCTAAAATCTTCTGGTTGCATAGAGCATGCTCATGATTTACAACCCACTTTGGAATAACTGAATATTTAATACCTCAGGTTTCTTTCCACATCCCTGACTTGCTCTTCAATTAGGAATTGATATACTATAATGCATTATGTCTAATACAGGTGTGCATTAAAATGTGTTTAACATGCATGATAGGTAATGCAGAGACATTAAAGCGGCTAAGGTAGCATTATTAAACTGAATGCAGCCATGTTAAAAATAATGCAATTACATTAATTTTTAATATAGCCACCTATCTGATAAATGTAATGAGCTCATTACTCATTAATGCAGTATTTACATGGGGGAGTTAAAATTTACCTCTCTTTAGACATATAGTTAACAACTGGCTCCCATCCCAGTAGATGAAAGACTCCCCCCATCCCTGAAGATGGCAAGTCCCCACCCCTGCAAATCCAGGACTACCCCGTGATCTTACAAGGCCCGGGAACTCCTGTAATCCTCTGTACACCTCATCCTCCTGCCAGATCAGGGAGCAAGAGAGTGACCTACTTCCATCCTGGCACTTTACTGATCCTATGCTAAATGGTAGCTTTGCCACATTATACTTTGTACTTCATATTCCAGGTTGTACTTCATATTCCAGGTTGGCAGGATGGAGCAAGCTGTTTGCCTCCTTCTGCTGCTTCTTGTCACAGGACAGCGAGTTGGAGCCAGTGAGCACCCCTGCAGAAGCAGTGCAGGATCGCAGGACTGGCCTAGGGTTGGTCTTCTGCCTAACCAACCTCCTTCTCTGCAGGTCGAACCCTTGGGTTCTGGGAGCCGGTAAGGCTTGTCTCCGGCAGAACATCACGGTGCAGACACGGACTGGAAGTACTCTGTGCAGACTGGAGGCTGGGATCAGGCACAAGCTAAAAGCTGAGGGCAGGCACAGGCTGGAAGCCGAGGGCAGACGCAGGCCGGGCACAGGTACTGACTAAGAGCTGGATACAGATACTGGCTAGGAGCTGGACACAGATACTGGCTGGGAACTAGATAAAGATACTGGCTAGGAGCTGGACATTGATACTGGCTGGGAACTAGATACAGATATTGGCTGGGAGCTGGACACAGATACTGGCTGGGAGCTGGATATAGAGCATAGATTGTGACTGGGCACAGACTGGAGGCTGGACACAGAGCATAGACTAGGGCTAGGCACAGACTACAGACTAGGGGCTGGATATAGACAGGGCTGAACCAGGGACAAGGGCAAGGACTGGGAAACAGACAAGGAACTGAACTGGGTGGCACAAGTCAGAACAAGGACTGGACAAAGACAAGACTGGACAAAGACAAGACTAGACAGAACAGGCAACAATAAACAGGAAAGCCTACCAGGGCACAAGGCTGTCTAGGAGAACTTAGCAGGCCTGGAGGCCATAAGGTAAGGCAGAGAGGCCAAGAGAAACCTCAAGGCAAGGCAAAGGGCCAAGAGAGGCCACAAGGAAAGGCAGGAGGCCTGGGTAGGCCATAAGACAAGGCAAGATATCCAAATAAGAGTGGCCAGGTCAGAGAGCTGAGATGACTCAATGAAGAAGCTGTGAGGTATTGAGCAGGCTGGGTTAAGTAGGGCTGAGGCCGAGGTGTGTTGTGACCAGTGAGGAGGTAACTGACAGCGCTATGAGCGAGGCTTGCTGAGGACCCTGGTGGAAGGAAGGTTGCACAGCAGGTGGAACCTTGGCATGGGGAGACTGTATAACAGTTGAAACAGTGACACTTCTACTCCAGGAGGAAGGGACATGTCAGGAGCTGGAGTGGGGCAGCTTTTTGCCTTGAAGGGTGAGTGTGGAACTTGTCACTCTCAGGCTGGTGGGGGAGGCAGACAGGCCCTGCAGTGGTAGCCCCCACACTATGCCAGGTTTCCCATAGCCCACGCTAATAGGCTACATGTGGCTGGATTGGCTGCAGTTTAATGCAGCCAATTAATTTTAATGCAGGCTTTTTAACGTGGATGTGCTTTGCATATAATTATTTTAGTAAATCAAGGATTAAAAGGAATTTACCATAGACATTAAAACCGGCAGGGAACATCATTATCCTTCTGGTTTTAAAATTCCTCAATACATAGACCTCCTTAATTTGGTATTGCTCCATTTATTGTTTATTTCCTTGTAAGACATTCTGTGTAGATGGCCATATAAAAACTGTTAATAAATACTAAATAAATATTTAGGATGCTAAAGCCACTGAGGTATATAGAGAAAACTATGGGCCTGATTTACTAAGCCTTTTCTCCCATTCTGTCTCTGTGGAAAAAATGCTTAGTATATGAGGCCCTATGTGAGCAAAAGGGGAGACTTCCTTAAAATGAGGTGAGTTGGAAGGTTGCATAGAACATGCTCACCTTCCCCATTACTTGTGACTTGGACCTACATGCAGTTGGCTAATATACAAACTAGTGTAATGTCCTCTGTTGGCTTTGTTTGCAATTCCATATCCTCATGATAACCCAGCTACTTTGTATTCTATAAAATATATTTTGTCTGTCATCTGTAATTACATACATTTTCAAATGGAAATGGTAGTGTCATTTTCCTTCTGTTCCATGCTTATAGATCTGGAAAGGTAGAAATTGTTTCAAGAAGAAAAACCCATTAGAGGGGCATGCCTCAATTACTTGTATGACTTGTTACTGCATTATTGACACTTACTTTTATTGGGTTTTGAACATTAATACTTATTTACCTATTTATTTTATTTTTTGCTTCTTATAACCTGCTTTTGCAAAGAATACTGCTGAAAGCAGAGAAGAAAAATAATATAAAACACAACAAAATAACATAATAAATAATAACATAAATCCATATCATAAAACTAAAACAAGATCCATTCATTAATAGAGAATAATCCTTACTAATAAAATATTATGTACCCGATTAAAAGCCATAAAACCAACATATCCAATTATTATCAAATAAAAAACACCAGATAAAATAAAAACGTATTAAATTAGAATAAAATCAACTAACATGAGATATTGTAAAAGAAACAAACTATTCTAAAAACAGTATCCATAAAACCCTATACCTAAAAGATAATATCACTAAATATCATCTCTGTATATTAGATAGAAATAATAAGATATGAATGTGTGCCCGGGACTAACTTCTGCTGTTTCCTAGCTGCCCCTGTGTTGTCCTTCATATAAAATCAAACAGGTGTAGTGTAGATAACTCAATCAAACATACACTGTAATAGGGCTGGCTTTGTTTGGGAGGGCAGAATATATCACTTCAGGTGTTTCAACTTTTGTAAAAAAATACTTATGGTAAGTAAAAAGCAACAATAGAAATTTGTAAATGGCCCAGGAATATTTCAATGAGCAGAGTCACTAGAGCTTTTTGTTTGCTTCTCATTATCCTACATTTAGAATTATGGACTAGAGAAAAACTGTGTATGTCTGGGAGTAATAGTTTCGCAGAGAATTTCAAAAGAAGGAAAATGCCATGCAACCAAAATTAAATTACAAGAGTATAAAAACTTCCTGCTGAAATGCCATTGCTAATTTGAAGAGGATTACAGACTGATGAGAGCTCTGATTTTAAGGCCTTATTTCCAGCTTTTCCTGTTTTGCTGTTTAAAGTTATTTATTTAGATTTGATATCCTGCCTTTACATTTTAAGCCTAATGCAAGTTATAATAAAAATAGGAAACAGTATAAGAGATAAATTCAACATAGTATATCTACAAATTCTGGACCACCAAGGTTACCTCTGGTTTCACAGAGAGGGAGGATTCTAATAAGATTCCTAAGCTCTGCACTACTTCACTAGGTATTAAACCAACAACTAAAAGGGATGGTTTGACCCTTAACAATCAACCTGTCCTCAATATCCAAAGCATGTCAGTATTATTGGCATTCAGCCTCCATTTATGGGACTCTAATCATGCTCCTACTGCCCCTTGGCATGCATTTAAGCTGGTAATAGCTCCAACTTGATCATTGTCTACCCTCACACATAATCCAGAGTCATCTGAAAATATCTTGCATTCAGTTCCAAAAACTTCAGTGCAAGAGGTCGCAGACAAACATTAAAAAGAACATGCAAAAGTAGCCTATGGTATTGCAGGAGAACACATTGCCTGGCTTTCCACAGTGGAGTCCCACAGAAATAAGAAGCAAGGACAACGATCTATAGACTACTAGGGGCTATGTCTGTGGATTGAATGAGGATATTCTAGAAAAACATTTTTTTTTTTAAATCTAGCAATTTCCTCCTTCTTATTTGGGCTTCTAGCTCAGTTGGACCCAGGACTGGGATCTGGTGCCTTGAGCCTTCATTCATAACTACACAGAGATTTTTTTTTTGCCCTATTTTATATCCCTCTCTAGAATTATTTTAGTCCAGTCCTTGCAGTGGCACTCCCTATTCGGGGCCTGTGCTCCTGTGCTCTTTGTGGAATCCTGCAATCATGGCCCTTAAATCTGGCCAATAGATGTCACCATTCAGCAATGACTATGATTACCTTCCTTTCGGTCCTGGCTGACCCGGGGAGCAAAAGTCCTGAGCTGAAAATCAAACATAGGTCTCTCCATATGAGCGTGCACAGCACTGCCACTGAGACACTAGGCCAGTCTCTATTTTCTCATCTTTAAAAGTCAATCAAGGACCCAACCATTTCAAATTATATATTGTATTATATTGTCATTTAATTATGTTGTATTATGAAACAGTTTTATTGCTATATATATTGCTATTGATGATATTATTATGGGATTTGATGTATCATGCCTTGAGCGCCTTGGAAGAAAAGTATGCTATAAATGAAATGTTATGTTACAGCATATTATCACCTCATTCATATCATAGCTAAGGAAGTACTACAAATTTGATTTGCACAATAAATAAATCTGTTAACTTTATAAGGTTTTTCTTCAGTTTGTTTCTTGAAGAAAAAATAACTACTGACCTTAGAAAGATGGCTTGTCATTTAAAACTTGCAGGCTGGAAAAGGTCTTACATGTACTGATAAGGCCGAACTTTCTAAAATGAAATAACAAAAGAGAACCAGCAACATTATTTTTAATGATGTTCAATGGAAAGAATTATTTTTTTCTTAGCATTATGTAACAGGAATCCAAATCGTCTTCTGATCTAGTGAACTGTTTGGAGTATTTCTCCTATCCTTCAGAGTTAATTTTCCTTGTGGAAGCATAACGACTTTAAATTATTAATTTAACTGATTACTTAGAGAGTATTTCCCAACCACAAGTATTAGATCGGGTTCTCCTCTTAACTTTGGAAGCTGATCATTGGTAGAACTAAAAAAGCACACACAATTTTTCTTTCATGAGAAACTGCACTCTTCTAAGCTGAACTAACATTTTTTTTATCATAATCAAAAGAGACAAATTACAATTGGTTTAAAAAGTCAAGTCATTTTATTATAAACTCAGATATGTATATTCTTTACCATATCAATATTTAGATATTAGAAAGCTGAGCAAGGTATGTGGGTCAGCAGACTTGATGAGAACATAGGAACATAAGAAGTTGCCATGCTGGGTCAGACTGAGGGTCCATCAAGCCCAGCATCCTGTTTTCAACAGTGGCCCATCCAGGTTAAAGGTAGCTGGCAAGTACCCAAACATTAAATAGATCCCATGCTACTCATGCCAGTAAAAAGCAATGGCTATTCCCTAAGACTTAATTAATAGCAGTTTATAGATTTCTCTTCCAGGAACTTGTCCAAACCCTTTTTAAGCCCCAGCCTCGCTAACTGTCTTTACCACGTCCTCTGGCAATGAATTCCAGAGCTTAATTGTGTGTTGAGTGAAAAATAGTTTTCTATGTTTTGTTTTAAATGCAGAGGCGTGCTAAGGTGGGGGCGAGGAGGGCGGTCTGCTCCTAGTGACGACAAGGAGGGGGGTACCAGCGACTGTGCCACCAATCAAACTCTTGTCATCCCCGGGAAGAAGAAATGTTCCAGCCAGGAGCAGCGGCTGGCAGGGAGCCCAAGCCATGCTGTCTGAAGAGAAGAAACTTTCCAGCCAGGAGCAGCAGGCCGGCAGGGAAGCTCAAACCCTGCTGGTCGATGAGAACAAGAAATGTTTTCCAGCCAGGAGCAGTGGGCCAGCAGGGAGCCCAAGCCCTGCCGGCTGAAGAGAAGAGGCCTGGAGCAGCACACCCGGAGAGGCAGCAGGCTGCTGGCAGAGCCTAACTAGCAGGCAGCCCGTGGCCTCTTCTGCTGCCGTACAGCCCACTGATCTTCCTGCTTGGGGAGGGGGTGTGAGGGAGTGGAAGCTGTGTGCGGGCATATGTGCTCGCATGCCTGCCTGTGTACAGCTTCTGCTCCCTCCCCCCCCACCAAAGAAGTGCCAAAGAATTATCTGCCCCAGGTACCAAATACTCTAGGTACGCCTCTGTTTAAATGTGCTACTTTCTGATTTCATGGAGTGCTCCCTAGTCTTTAAAATTATCTGAAAGAGTAAATAACTGATTCACATTTACTTGTTCTAGTCCTCCCAAGAATTTATAGACCTCTCTCATATCCTCTCTCAGCTGTCTCTTCTCCAAGCTGAACAGCCCTAACCTCTTTAGCTTTTCCTCATAGGGGAGCCGTTCCATCCTTTTTATCATTTTGGTCACCCTCACCCTTCTCTGTAACTTTTCTAGTGCAAGTATATCTTTTTCTGAGATGTGGTGATCAGAATTGCACACAGTACACAAGGTGCAGTCTCATCATTGAGCGATACAGAGGCATTATGACATTCTCCATTTTATTCACCATTCCTTTCCTAATAATCGGTAACATTCTGTTTGCTTTCTTGACCACTGCTGCACACTGAGCTGATGATTTCAATGTGTTATCCACTGTGAGGCCTAGATCTTATCCTGGGTGGTAACTTCTAATATGGAACCTAATATCATGTAACTACAGCGTGAGTTGTTGTTCCCTATGTGCATCACTTTGCACTTGTCCACATTAAATTTCATGTGCCAATTGGATGCTCAGTCTTCTAGTCTCACAAGGTCCTCCTGCAATTTATCACAATCTGCTTGTGATTTAACAACTCTGAATAATTTGGGATGATCTGCAAATCTGATCATCTTGCTCATCATTCCTTTCCAGGAATGATGCTCTCCACTCCTGGAATACAATCACAGAAATTATAGCCAACAAGCTCTGTCCTCTAACAATAAAAAAATCCCACCCTAATGCCTCCAAAAGACAACCCTGGTTCACCAACGAACTTAGAAGGCTCAAACAAAATTTAAGACAAAAGGAGGCTAACTGGCGGAAAACTCCAAGCGCCAGTACACTCTCTGCATACAAACTCATGCTACACCTATACAAGGCCTCCACCTCTAAGTCAAAAAGGGATTTTTATGCATCCAAAATACACAACATGGTCTTTGACGCTAAAGCTCTATTCGCCTATGTCTCCTCTCTCACTCAAGTACCCTCCCCAGAATGCCCCAGTAATCAAGCTCAATCTAAGGCAGAATAACTCGCTCTCTTTTTTCAAAACAAAATCACGAATCTTCTCACTCAACTACCCTCTAAGATCCCCCCCCTACCATCGCCTCTGCTGACTCCCATCAGAAACACTCACCTCGAAACCTTTGAACCCACCTCATCCTCTGAAATTCAAACCATCCTTAGAAGAATGAAACCATGTTCACACCCGGCGGACCATATTCCCACCAAACTCCTCCTCTCAATCCCAGACACCATCTCCAAAACTCTGGCGGACATCATCAACTGCTCGCTCTCCCATGGTTCCTTCCCAGAAGACCTCAAACAGGCCTCACTCAAACCTCTCCTAAAAAAACCCAATTTGGAACTAAAAGACCCCAACAATTACCGCCCAATAGCCAATCTCCCCTTCATCGCTAAGATTATGGAAAGGCTTGTGAACTCTCAATTATCAGACTACATTGAAGATAACAAACTTCTCTCCGCCTCGCAACATGGATTCCGCAAAAATCTAGGCACCGAATCCCTCCTTACTTCCCTTACAGACCTCCTCATCCTAGGTCTCGACAAAGGCCAATCCTTTTTATTGATCCTTCTGGATCTTTCGGCAGCCTTTGATACCGTAAATCACTCCATCCTTATCAACCAGTTAGCTGCGATAGGAATCTCTGGATCGGCTCTCTCCTGGTTCAAATCGTTTCTCACCAACAGAGGTTATAAAGTCAAAATCCATAACAAAGAATCATCACGTCTCGACTCAACTATAGGATTCCCACAAGGCTCCTCTTTATCTCCCACTCTTTAATATCTACCTCCTACCACTTTGCCAACTCCTCACCAACCTCAACTTAAAACACTTTCTCTACGCAGACGATATCCAGATCCTGATCCCCATCAAAGATTCATACTCAAAAACCCTCGACTACTGGGAGTCCTGTCACCTAGAAATCAAACGCCTCCTCAACAGCCTAAATCTTGTACTAAACTCCTCCAAAACCGAAATATTACTCATAACTCCTGACAACAACAATCTCACTGCCTGTCATCCAACCAACCCACAAACCACTCAAGTGAGGGATCTAGGGGTGCTAATCGACAATAAGCTGAACTTCAAAGCCTCCATCAACAGAACTACCAAAGACTGCTTCTACAAACTGCAAGTTTTAAAAAGGATAAGACCCCTCTTCCATGCCAAAGACTTCAGAACCATCCTTCAAGCTCTCATTTTCTCTAAGTAGAGTTGCAGTAGTCTAACTTAGACTACTGCAACTCTACTTTACTTGGTCTCCCTTCCTCATACACCAAACCGCTCCAAATGGTTCAAAACGCTGCAGCCCGCCTACTAACAAACACCAGGAAAAGAGACTACATCTCCCCAGTCCTAAAAGACCTTCACTGGTTACCAATTCATTTCAGAGTCATCTACAAATCTATCACCCTGATATATAAAATCATTCACCAACATACCACAATCGACCTTCAAGTTCCCCTCCGCTTACACAAATCAACAAGACCGACCAGAGAAGCTTAAAGAGGATGCCTCCATGTTCCACCTACCAAAACCACTAATCACAGTACCTTAAGAGACCGAGCCATTTCCACAGCTGGCCCACCTTTATGGAACTCCATCCCCCCAGATATCAGAAACGAGCCATGCCTCCTAACCTTTAGGAAAAGACTCAAGACATGGCTGTTCAGGCAAGCCTTCCCGAACCCCATCTAATACACATCACCAGCAAACACTCGACACAGTAGCTGAATATATTGTACACTGTACATATTGTATATTTGTATATAATTAACCTCTTCTATCTCTCTTTAATTCCTCCAACCCAGTTCAATAGCCCTTGTTAATTGTAACTGCATCTCTTCATCACGTTTATTTATGTTCGTTGTTGTATTCATCGCACCCCTGTTTTTTATGTAAACCGACATGATGTGAATTTTTTCATGAATGCTGGTATAAAAAAACCTTAAATAAAATAAATAAATAAATAAATAATTTATAAATATATTAAAAAGTGCCAGATCACTAAAGCTTGCCACTGTTTACCGTTCTCCACTGTTTATCATTCTCCACTCTATGTTTCCTATCTTTTAATCAGTTTGCAATCAACAAAAGGACATTGCCTCTTATCCCATGACTTTTTAATTTTCTTAGGTGTCCCTCATGGCTGACTTTGTCAAATGCCTTCTGAAAATCCAAATACACTATCTACTGTCTCACCTTTAGCCACATGTTTATTTATCCCTTCAAAAAAATGTAGCAGATCTGTGAGGCAAGACTTCCCTTGGGTAAAACCATGCTGGCTGTGAGCCATTAAACCATGTCTATCTATAGTATATGTTCTGTGATTTTGCTCTTTAGAATAATTTTCACCATTTTCCCCGGCACAGAAGACAGGCTCACTGAGCTATAGTTTCTCGGATCACCCCAGAGCCCTTTTAAAACATCAGGGTTTCAATGGCCACCCTAAAATCTTCAGGTAGAATGGACGATTTTAATGATAGATTATCCCTGGTTGGGATTATTTTCTACTCTTCGGTTTGTCTATGTGGCCTACTACATCTTCTAGGTTTACTGTGATTTGGTTCAGTTCATCTGAATTATCATCCTTGAAAAATGTTACTGGAAAGGGTATCTTCCGAATATCCTCATTAGTAAACACCAAAGCAAATAATTCATTTAGCCTTTCTTCAATGTCCTTATCTTCTCTAACTGCCCATTTAATACCTTGATCATCTAATGGTCCAACCAACTCCCTTGCAGGCTTTTTGCTGTGGATATATTTTAAAAAGTTTTTATTATGAGTGTTGTCTCTACAACAAGTATGGTCTTTATCTGCCATCATGTAGGGATGAGCAGAGGTAAAAAATGTGCTGTTTTTCGTTTCATTTTCGGGAGGTGTTTCCCCAACAAATTTTGTTTTGCTTACTTTTTAATTCCTTCCTTTTGTTTAAAAGAATGAATCATTAAAAATAAAACCCCCCAAAAATAAACAAAAAAAAAGAAATCAGGCCCCCCAAAGTCTCCTAACCCAACCACCCATCCCTCTCATTTGGGAAAATGCCTGGGCCAGGATCCCCTCAGACCCCACTTAACTGGTCTGGTGGGGATCTGCTGGCAGGCCTAGGCAGATGGCCAAAGCCTCGGCCTTGTCTAGGCTGAGGCAGCAGGAAAGTCTCTGCCACTTCAGCCTAGGCTCTACACAAGTCCAAGGCTTGGAAGCCTGGTCCTGATGCCTTGGCCTAGGCCTGATGATGGCGCCTTGGCCAGATAACGATTCCTGGGCCTCAGCCTAGGCCAAAGCCAGGGCCCAGGCCCTAAGCAGGAGCCTGGTCCATTAATCAGATCCCAGTGCCTGAGCCTTGGCCTAGGCCCGTGCCTGATGCCAGGGCTTCCCTGGAGGCCAGGTGTCAACATCTGTGTCTTAACCTAGACCATAGCCTGGCCCAGGCTCGATGTTGGACCCCATGTTGGAAGCCAAATCCCAACATCTGGACCTCGGCCTAGTCCAGAGCCTGGACCCAGGTCCAATGCTGAGGCCTGGACCAGAGGCTGAATGCTGACACATGGGCTTTGGCCTAGGTTGAAGCCTGGGCCAAGCCTGATGCCGGGCGCAGTCTAGAGGCAAGATCCCAATGACTAGGCTTTGGCCTAGGCTGGAGCCCAGGCCCAAGCCCGGTGCCATACAGCAAAATGGCGCCCTTCGCTGAGAAGAATGCGCTGGAGTTGATTTACTCTGGTGTGTCCCAGACGGACGCCATCATTTACGAAAAAACAGCACAAGAAGAGGGTCTGCCAGCCAGGACTCTGGCCTCTGGGCCAGGGCCTGGGCTTTTGGGATCTGGCCTCTGTATTGGACCCCTGTATCAGGCCTGGGCCTGGGCCTTCGCCCAGGCATTAGAACCTGTCCTCCTCATCGGGCCCCAGTGTTGGGCCTGGACTCAGGCTCAGGCTCTGGCCTAGACTGAGGCTCAAGTATTAGGACCTGGCCTCTGGACTGGGCCCCGATGTTGGGTCTGGGTTTAGTCTCTGACATAGGCTGAGGCCCAGGCCTTAGGACTCGGCCTCCAGACTGCGCCCCAGTGTCAGGGTTCTCAGCCTAGGCTGATGCTCAGGCGTCGGGAGCTAGACTCTGGACTGGGCCCCACCCCAGGCCTCTGGACCCAGCCTAGCTACAGCTTTGAATACATGATGGATCAAATAATTAATTTTTCTGCGGGGCTTGGGCCTTTCCTTGGGTCTCGGCTGAGGCCCTGGTTTTGGCCCAAGCCCAAGCCTAGGCCGAGACCCCGGTTTTGCACTAGGGCCTAGGCCATGGCCCCTATTTGTAGGCCTGACCGGAAGTTTTGTGGTCCTTTCGAATGATATCAATTGGCCCTTATTCATTGTGTTTTTCAAATTCAGTTAAAATGAATGCACATCGTATTCCATCTGTCTAGCTTCACAACAAGAAATAAATCCAGTTGCAATTACTTCTAGGAGACAAATACATTCAGACCCTGAAAGTTAGTTGTGTAGCATTAATGCAGTAGATCAAATATTTACATCAGCAAGACAAATGTGATTTACCTTTGACTCTTCTCATCAGTGGGATAGTGGATAAAATAATTCAACCTCCCTACTTGAGAAAACAACTTTGCAGCCTTCGTGTAGAATTGGCTAAATGATGAACAAACCTTCACAAAATTTTTAAAGAAAATATTACAAAATTAAGTTTGACACTACCAGTTTTATGAGATAGATAATGTTCAATAGCAGGAATACTTGAATGCTTCAGTCCTGCTCTGTCTGAGCAGGTGTTTCTTCCAGAATTTCCAAATCTGATTTGGTTGAGATGAAAGATAGTTTCAGGAAGCTGCATCACAGTTTCCATGAGCCACTCATCTGCCACCATTCTTTATCAGGTGATCTATGTCAACAACATACCTCATTGCCAGTAGTTTTCTTCTTAGCCTTTAAAAAAATCTGGTGCTATCTGAAGGTAGGGATAAAATAGTATAGGGGGAATGAAAGATGGCGATCCTTTGTTGGAATCTGAAGAGGCTGGGTAACAGCAGCAGAATGTGGCAAAGAGAGTGAGACCCACACAAGTCCCTTTCTCTCTACAAGTTTTAAAGTGTAGGAGCATTGTATCAGTGAACATCTGGTTACCAGTGAATGGCACGTTAGAAGGAGGTGTTCCTTAGGAACTGTATTGTTGGATGAAGGTTGAATCAACACAGGAAAAAACCAGGCCTAGTTTGGGAAGAGTCTCGGCATGCAGTTGTTATGCTGGAGCATGCTCAATATCAGCAACCTAGGGGAGAGGCATGAAGCAGGAACACTGGAGCGAGACTGCAGATCTGGCTGCGGAACAGGAATCCTGTAGCAGGAATGAAGGGATGGAGGCAGAACAGGAACAAGGCCAGCTGAGCAGAAATTTAGATGACGCATCCTAGGTGTCTGTTGTTTCAGCAAAGGTGTGTACCTGTTGTTTTCCTTATATACTATTATCAATCAGGGGACCACCCTGTCTTGGAGCCAATGGGACCTTGAGAGTGTGTCTGCCTACCTGACAACGTAAAGGTAAATATCTTCTGGTCTTTCCCTGACTCTGTATCTCCCACAACTCCTCTACAGCTTCCCAGCCTCTGCCTTCTGCTATTCTCCAGTTCAAGCCCCGTGACACATTGGTATTTCTAGCTCCTTAATTCACTGAAAATTTACAGTTATACATAATTAGTTGGCACTGTAGGAACAATGTGAGAGCCACCTATAACAAATTGCATGGGAAGTATAACAGAGGGAGAGGGGAAGCATGGAATGGATAATGGTGCTTAATACAATAAGAGAGTTTAAAATGGCATGGGATAAGCACAGAGGAACCTTAGTTGCTAAAAGTGAACAATACCAAACAGCACAGTCTAGAAGCACAAGCTTAAGTCTTTATATAGTGGAATTGCTTGATTTCAACAGTCTTGAGGCTGCCAGAATAAATGGCAAAGCAATTAATATGAAATGTCAGAAGTTCAACAGTAAACACAGGCAGGCACAAGGCTGGGTTACTTTGCCTGGAAGGCTGTAATGGTAGAAAAGGGCTGTGTATGCAAAATATTTAGGTTCATGTCATTTCAGTTTTATTTATATTATTTCATTTTCCTATATATCTCATTTCTTTTGTTATAGTCTTTGCTATATTTTTACAATTTGCATGCTTTACAAAATTTTATTACAATGCATGCATCTTACTAATTTTTGCAAATGATGTTTCCCATTGATGATATATGAATTTTCAGCAGCTCTCTTTGACTAATTTTATTGATGTGATGTACAGTAAGACTAATTTTTGACCAGCAAGTAAGAGCACAAATTACATAGGTCAAACTTGCAGTTGATGACATTGCAGAGCTGACCGTTCTTTTCTCATTCTTTTCTTTTTGTGCTTGTGTTCGCTTGGTTTCCAAGCATCAGTTGGCCTGAGTAACAGAGATGTCTTCATCTGACCCTGTCCAAGGCCATGCTCTCCCATCTGTTAAGGTCTACCATACTAATTTTAAGGTTGCACTTAAGAGTGTCCATGAATCTGAAGCGTTATCTTTCTTATGATCTGTGCCCAATTTTTGGTTGATCATAGAACATAAATTTGGAAATTCTGATATCCTTTATTCTTATGACATGGCCTGCTCACTGATGCTGAGCTTTCATTAGAGCTCCATCCACACTAGAAATTTGGCACATTTCAAGAACTTCTCTGTTGGACATCCTGTATTTCCTCCTTATATTGGAAATGGATCTCAAAGCGTGCTGGTGGAATTGTTTGAGTTGGCTAAGGTGTCTGCAGTATAGCATCCATACAGCAGTGTGGAAATTACTGCTGCCTGGTACACTTTGATCTTCAAGGTCAGGTTCATATTTCTTTTATCCCATAAACAATGATAGAGTCTGCCAAAGAAAGAGCTTGGCTTGGCAATGAGTTGTATAATCCTGTTGCCATTGTTGGTGGTATAGAAAATACTTCTGAGAACAGCATTTGTCAGTTGCTTTCAGCTGAGTGCCTTCAATGAAATATGTAGGCCCCTACATAGACCTTAGATGGAGCTGGCTGTTATATGATCTCTGTTGTCAGGTTGATGGTGAACCCAAAGTATCTAGCTGTCTGAGCAAACAGGTCTATGATAACCTAGATGTCTTCCAGTAATTGGGCTTCTAATATACAGTCATATGCAAACAACAAATCCCTGACCATCCATTCTACCAACTGAGAGCGAGCCAGTCACCTGGTGTTGTTGAAGAGCCTGTACATGAGTGGATTATATTGAAAGAGATTTGTGCAGTCCCAGTCCCAATTTTTCATCCACATACACCTTGTACTGACTTGTGCATAAGCTGCCACAAGTTCAGCAGGACACATGGATTTTGCATTGAAGTAGCCTTCTTCTTGGTATGTTGTGAAACCATGAGCCTTACCTGCTTGCACTATATGATAGATATGTGAATCGGAACCGGAATTGGTTCGGATTCCGGTTCCAATTCACATGTGGGGTTTTTTTCATCGGGCCCGATCGCGGTTTTGTTTATTGGCTGCGCCCGAGCCGATAAACAACAAACCCACCCCGACCCTTTAAAACTAATACCTTAGCTTCCCCCACCCTCCCGACCCCCCAAAAAACTTTTTACAGGTAACTGGTGGTCCAGTGGGGTCCCTGGAGTGATCTCCCGCTCCTGGGCCATCGGCTGCCACTAATCAAAATGGCGCCGATGGCCCTTTGCCCTTACCATGTGACAGGGTATCCGTGCCATTGGCTGGACCCTGACACATGGTAGGAGCACTGGATGGGCCGCGCCATCTTGTGCTCCTACTATGTGACGGGGCTGACCAATGGCACCGGTAGCCCCTGTGACATAGTAAGGACAAAGGCTATCGGCGCCATTTTGATTACTGGCAGTCGATGGCCCGAGTGCAGGAGATCACTCCCAGACCCCCGCTGAATCACCAGGGGCTTTTGGCAAGTCTTGGGGGACCCTCCTGACCCCCATAAGACTTGCCAAAGTCCAGGGAGCGACCTCCTGCACTCGGACCGTCGGCTGCCAGATTTCATGCCATTTTAAAATGGAAGCACATCGCTATCATAGAATTGACAAGCAGTCAGGGCTGTCTGTCAAACTACAATTTCTGGATTGTCTAGAAGTTCTAGCAGAAGTGCAGATGCTTACAGAGCTGAGTTTGTCTGATAGGTTATGCAAGGGACCTGAGAGACTCTTTAGTAATGCTGTTTATTTAGTTCAGGACACGATGATAATATCAGACTAGCAGCTGTGATGATCTTTGTGTAAATAGGGGTGTATTATATATATCAAATAAATGACTGAATGACTACTTGAGTCACTTTAAGAGGAATCCTGGGCATCCTGGAGCGAAGGGGGCCAATGCAATTATGTGCGCTGAAAGTGGGTGCTGACTTTTCAGCACCCGCTTTTTTAACGCGCACATGGTGCTGCAAGGAAAATTAGGGGGGTCGCGCTAGGAAGGAGGTGCTAGGGTCACTTCCGTGACCTTAGCGCCTCCTTCCTAATGTGACCCACTGCGGCTGCTGGTTATGAAGACCGACGCTGGTAAACTCGGCCTTGGTTTTCATAACCTGCCTGTCTGCCAGTAATGAAAATGGCCGCCGAGTTTAAAGTGACCAGGATTCCTCAGCGCTCTGCCGAGTTATTTTATTTAATTTTTTTTACTTTAAAAAAGAAGTACAGAAAAGCAGTTTTTTCTGCTTTTCTGTACTTCTTTTCAATGCGCTCAGCTATTAACGCCTGCTCCAGGCGTTAATAGCTGAGCAACAAATGTGCGTCTGAGACGCACATTTATCTTTTTGCATTCGGAATGAATGAGTAATAGGCTCATTCACATGCATTTGCATGTGATGAGCGCTATCTCATTCACTCCGCATCGGACGCGCATTAAATAGGCGCTAATAAGACACGGTGTTTGATTGCATGAATATTATTTGCTAGAAAAGAGAGCCATTGTTTAAAATAAAAACGGTTTACTTAAGAGGGGAGTATATTCCTTTATTCTTATCCTTGCCTCCTCCACCCTGGGTGACTCTGCTAGGTAGGTTTTGGGCTCCTGTCCCTGTGGATACTCAGCTGGGAGGAAGGCTATAGACTGTACAACCTGTGTCATATCTGAAGGCCCCCCCGACTCATCAACTTACTACTATGACTACATTCTAATACTATCAGCCACCATAATGTGGAAAGGTCTTCACCACAGAGGGGTGCAACTTACATCTGCAAGCTTTGTAATAACTAGAAGTAATAACAAGAAGCCCCAGAAGAAATCCAGGGACTCACATAGACAGCAGGCTACAAAAGGGACTTGGGATGTTGGATATTTGGGCAATCACTACACTAGTATTGTTGTGGCTATTTAGATTATTACAGAGTTTTTTGGTAAGGCATTGGAAAGTTGGATTCTAAAGTGAATTAAGTGGGGTTCTTATATGCTCTTCTACCTATAATGGTAGAATACAAACAAGGAAGATAAACAAGACTGTCCTAGATAAGGAGAAATCTTGCAGATGGTCACACTCTGTGAATTGCAGCTGAGATGTATCCTTAAGAGTGTGGACAAAATAACTGGGCAGGCTAGATGGGCTGAATGGTCTTTGTCTGTCATCATACATGTACAGGTGAATTTTCTAAGGAATGACATACTATCATAGCAATTTTTAAAAGCCATTTACTCATGTTAAGTGCACTCAATGTGGGTAAAACCTATTGACAATTCAATGGCGTATATTGTAGCAATTTTCAAAAGCCCACTTACACTGGTAAAGCGCCTTTACACATGTAAAACCCAGTTTTAAGCTTTTAAATGCTTTTGAAAATTAGGCCCTATGTTACTAACTTACTAAGTTACTACTATATAAGAGATGAGAAGAGAGTGAAAGAGAGTGAAAGAGAGAGAGAGAGAGACAGGTAGGATACAGGATAGGGAGGAGAAGAAGAACATGGAATAAGCATAACAGAAAGAAGGAAATGATTAAAAAGAGAAACCGTATTGGAGATGGAGATGACTGAAAAAGACTAAGAAATGGAGAGAGTGGAAAGGGAATGGGGAGAAAATCTAGAGAGGATTTGAGAGGAGGTAGGAGATTATCCTCACGTTTACTTTATCTATTTCATCTCCTGTTCGAGATCCTATAGGCAGAGTAGGTGTCTGAAAGACATCATGTGTCACTATTCACTGTGATTTATTGAACTAATTACTATTACTGTGAAACCATCATGTAAAATGAAATATGAAATTCTTAACCTTACAGAAAATAATAAAGATAAATTAGCAGAGGTAGTACATAGAAACTGACATTACGACTGGTGGTAAATATATTTCTATATCACATTTTTTAAAGATTGTTGAATGCCTTTTGTTTTTGTTGTAGTTTCAATGATGAACAGCGAGGCATTGGTTAACTTTAGTTTGATTGAATTTTCCTTCCAAAAATTACGTTAGAGCCTAGAAAAACAAACGTGTGGAAGGGGTTGAGTTCTGCAAAGTGTTCTCTTTAAAATACAGAGTGTTTTTTGCCTTCTGTAGCCTAAAATTGAATTGAACTCATTGACACATTGTATGCATTAATAAATGTACCTACTGGTCTAGGCTCATAGTTAATTATCTCATGTTATGTGGCTTTAAGGAGAAAAATCTCTATTTGAAAAGTGAGTGTGTGTGTGCTAGTGAATCCCCGTTGCTTACTGGTGAATTAATAAGACTGCCCACACGTCTCAATATTTGCTATGGAAATGAAAGCATGCTAGCCTAAAAAAAAACTCCCTAGTCAGAGGCGAGGGTCATTTTCAAACCCATTTCCACTGGTAAAACAATGCTTTAACCAGGGAAATGGCCTTTTAGAAAATTGCCTCCCCTGACAGATGCACATGTGGCCTATATGCTTGTAACATTACCTGCAGTGACCAGAGGCATTTCTGGGACTGTGCTTGAGGTGGGCTTGCACTTACACTCATTGTTTGCATTTTCAAAAGCATGTAGGTCATTTTTCATTAAAAAAAAAAGAAAGCCTATGCATGTATATTAGCATGTATAAATGTGTGTGAGTAGTTTTGATGGGATAGTTTTGAAAGGAAAAGTATATGCGCCTACGTTGCCTTTGAAACTTGGTGTATAGTATGTGGTAATTGCCTTAACATGTAGGTAGGCTGGTACAAAAGTACCCCATAATGCGTAGTTCATAGCTAGGAGGGAGTAAATTGGAAATCTGAATTGTTTTTTAAATGTTTTCTAAAATATATATTTTGTAAAAGTTCTGCCATTTTCCCTTGTTACTTGATCAGGGAGGGAGAACTTGTGTTCAGAGTAAAGATAAAAGGAATTATCTATCCTTCAGGGATTGAGTGAGTGCAGAATGCCCTGGCCCTGCTCTTGGTACACATATAAAATAAATATTATATGACTGTAGGCACTGTTAGCAAAAATAGACTGAAAACAGACAGATGCATGAGTGTCTGTCAGAATAGAATGCTTTTTACTTTGATTTAGAAAGTACATTTTTAAGTTTTGAAGGTTGCCTGCAGTCTCTTACAGGAAAGGTGATGAAGGTTGAAGAATAAATGTCACTGCAGTTTCTTTAGACCCAAATTTCCCATGATCTCTGTAACCTCTCCATCAAATGAGCAATTTTCAAACTGTCCACACTGGGCCAAAGACTGCACATCCATAGAATAGTGCCTAATATACAATGATTGAATCAATGATTCACTTTTACGAAACATAGAAATGCAAGTGAAAAAATTTATTTTTTCTGTTGCATTTGTCTATTCTGATAAAGTGAATTACTGGTCAAATATTGTATATTAAGAACTATTCTATGGACATTAGGGCATTGTTATATATAATTCTGTCCATGTAGAACAAATTATATGGTTCCCCCACAAAGATTGTTTGTAGTGTATATATATGTATATATACATATATATATATATATATATATATATATATATATATATATATACACACTTCATGTGTATGGGGAAAATGCTTAGTGTATACAGTAGGATTGCATTCTACATAGCCTGTCATTTTGTATTCTTTATATTGTAGTCACTGCTCTCTGTCTGTCAAAGATCTTCGGATAAAGCACTAATAACTTTCTTATGTATTTAGGTTGCTTGTTTGAGGATGATTTGTGTAAACCCTTTGAGATCTGCCTAAATGGTAAGACAGATTCTTTCATTCATTATATGGCTTTTGCATGCTCTTTGCGTAATATTCAGTTGTAAAAAAAATGATCATGTTTGTTGTTAAATGATTTAAAGACATAATTAACAGTTGTTAAAGCAATATTATCTATTTTGAGTTGAAACTACAGTACTACCACCACATTGTTAAAATAATTGAGTAGGCAGATAAACAAAAAAATGTAAATTTTGTTTTTATTGTTCTTTAATTCCAGAGAACATACCAAATTAGCATTCTCTCTCATCATTAGGTACAGAAGTAAATAAAGGGCCTGTTGGATTGACCCATATCAGACAGGTGTCACCTTGATGCATACATAAGAGGAATATAATATGAAATGTTTCTCTATTAGGAATGCAGCCATAATAAAAGGTGCTCACATTTAGTCTAAAAATGTGTAAATATATAAGAACATATACTGGGAGAAAAAAAAAAAAGAACTGACACCTATGGGTAAAACCAAAAGCTAAAGTGGAACAGGCATTTGTAAACATATTTTGGGCAGACCATCTTACTTCAGATATGTTAGTTTGCCAAGACCGAGTTCCCCCTGATGTGCTGACCCTTACCAGCCTGTGTGTAGCATACGGTCTCTGTACCAGAATGTTCAAAACATGCAGATTGTGCAGATGCACAAGATCAGAACATCCATGAATTAGGCCTGAATTTATTAAAATGCACTAAATATTGCATGTGATAGAAAAAGGGGTGTGTTTTATGGTAATAGGCAGTTTATTGCAATTTGTACTAATACCTATGTGAAGTGCTAAGTTACTGTAAATTGTGATAACTGTTTTGCACTTTGGGGTGAGTGCCAGAGTGCACTAACACTAGGTAGGTATTTATATCTCTATGGGAGGCCCACCTAGTAACTCGAGGTGAGGCTTAGGTATTAGTGTAGGGGTTAGGGGCCACTTTGACATTCAATGTGAGCTGTACGAACAGAACAGTGTTCTCTTGTGAAGATTTGATGACCCTCGGAGTGAGGAAACTCACTCAAAGATGATATTTGTGCAATGTTCTCTCAACCTAGCTTGATGGACTCATCCTACACTAATACCTAAACCTCACCTCGAGTTACTAGGTGGGCCTCCCATAGAGATATAAATACCTATCTAGTGTGCAGGCATTATGGCTAGGCTTGCTCTCTTTCTCTCACTCTCTCTTTCTCTCTTGCTAAGCTGGTGCTCCAGGAGCTTCAAAACTACTCAAACAGGCATTTGAGAACACATCACAAAATGCAATAAAACCTTCATGCAACCTATTGCACAGCTTAATGCTACTGAAAAAGGTGTAGCTAAAATTGGTGTTAAAGCTCTGCAATAGGACTTCATAAAACAAAACAGTAAACCCAGCCCACCCCTAACTCCTCCTGTTTTGCAGATTTGCATCGCACCATACGTTATGGTGCTATCGCATCCGTTAAGGGGTTTTCGCATGCGTTAAAGGTGCTTAACGCATGCGAAAACACCTTATAGCATTTTGATAAATGACCCTATTTAGTTTGCTGCCCGGAATGGCCAATCCTTGCAGTAGAACCAAAAACCAGGAAAATAGCTATTGTGAGCAATGCTGCTGTAGGTTAGTTTACAAAATTGCATTGGAAAATTTTCCAGATTTTATAAATGTTTTTAGATTTAATAGAATAGTTTTTAAAGAAAAATAATGCACAATATATTGTAACATGCAGTAGCATCAATCATTAAGGTTATAATGATGCTTGTAATGCAGTGTTTCTCCAGTAGGTCTAAAGTTATGCGGCTAACTTAGTCCAGGATTTATCAAAATGCACTAAATATCGCATGCAATCGGGGTGTGTTTTATGGTAATAGGCAGTTTATTGCAATAATACCTATGCGAAGCGCTAAGTTACCACAAATTGCAATAACGTTTTTGCACTATGTGATAAATGCCAGAATTGTTGTATTTCCTACAGAGCCTAGCTGTCAGGGCCTTTCTAAGAAGAGAGAGAGAGAAAAAGAGAGAGAGAGAGAGAGAGAGAGAGAGAGAGCATCTAGCCATAATGCCCTCATCCTAGGTAGGTATTTATATCTACTAGTGTAGGGATTAGGGACCACTTTGACATTCAAAATGAGACGTACGAACAGAACAGTGCTCTCTTGTGATTTGATGACCTTCGGAGTGAAGAAACTCAACCAAAGATGAGATGTGTGCAATGTTCTCTCAACCTAGCTTGATGGACTCTCTACCTGGGTAACATCAAGCTAGGCTGAGAGAACATTGCACACATCTCATCTTTGGGTGAGTTTCCTCACTCTGAAGGTCATCAAATCTTCACAAGAGAGCACTGTTCTTTTCGTACGTCTCATTTTGAATGTCAAAGTGGCCCCTAACCCCTTCACTAATACCTAAACCTCACCTCGGGTTACTAGGTTGGTCTCCTATAGAGATATAAATACCTACCTAGGATGAGGGCATTACAGCTAGTCTCTCTCTCTCCCTCCCTCCCCCCCTCCCCCCCCCCCCCCCCCTGGTTGTAGAAGGGTCCTGCAAAAACACCTTAATCTGGCTATAATTTAGCTGGATAAGATGCTCAATATGCCCAAGCCATTTAGATGGATAACTTGTGAGTTATTTGTCTAAATGGCTTTTAAATATCTACCCCATTGTGTTTGCAAGTAACACAAGTAAGAAGATAGCAACAATATTCTTCTGAGGTTTTACTTTTCAGAGATCTGTTAATCCAGTACCACTGTCAGTCAACTAGAACTGACACTAAGAGTTCTGAAATTGGGTCTGAGCTATTGGCTTAGTAGCAAGTGTCATGCAATGTCATATGGAGGAGCTAAGCTCTATTCCTGGGTCCAGGTTATATTCTCCACCTGACTTGGGCTAGAGAGGGCGGTGTTTATGGCCTGACTGGAGGAAGTCTTGGGCAATTACTCCAGTGACACCTAGTGGTCAGGCTTAGCTCCTCACTGGCCATGATTCTGTGAGTTGTGATCCTGGCTACGGACTGTTACCATGATGGATTGGTAGAGTTGGTGAGGGGGATTATAGAAAGGGGGGGGGGGAACCCCCCACGTCAATGCAACTGAAGGCTGAAAGCATCTTAGTATAATAAAGGCGATTTATGATTGAGTTGGAAGGAAAAATAAGCAAAAGGAAATTGCAGAGACAAAAACAAAGGAAGATTTGAATCTTCAGACTCTTGCTTTAAACAGACAAAATAGGAAAAATGCCTAGAGATCAATATTCAAAGGGTTTGCCTGGGTTACTTTTTGAGTTTCAATGTTTCCCAGCCCTGTCCAGCTAAAGTTTGGCTGGGTAACTCAATGCCCCCACAACATTTAGATGGGTACAAAGAGGGCAGTGATGGAGGCATTTGGAGGGCATGGTTACCTTTTAGCCGCTGAGTGCTGATATTTAGCGCTGTCTGGATAAAGTTAGCTGGGGAGGTCTGGTCAGTAACAGTTACCTGGCTAACTTTGTTGTAGTAACTTTCACACGATAAGTTCAATGGCACGCTTATTCAGCTCACTTGTCTACCCATTGGGGTAGATTTTAAGAGGCGCGCGAACAGCCTACTTTTGCTTGCGCATCAGACTCAAGCAAAAGTACGCTGGATTTTAGTAGATACGCGCGTAGTCGCGCGTATCTACTAAAATCCTGGATCGGCGCGCGCAAGGCTATCGATTTTGTATAGCCTGCGCGCGCCGAGCCGCGCTGCCTCCCCCCGTTCCCTCCAAGGCCGCTCCGAAATCGGAGCGGCCTTGGAGGGAACTTTCCTTTGCCCTCCCCTCACCTTCCCCTCCCTTCCCCTACCTAACCCACCCGCCCGGCCCTGTCTACACCCCCCCCTTACCTTTGTCGGGGGATTTACGCCTCCCGGAGGGAGACGTAAATCCCCGCGCGCCAGCGGGCCTGCTGCGCGCCGGGCCGCGACCTGGGGGCGGGTACGGAGGGCGCGGCCACGCCCCCGGGCCGTAGCCACGCCCCGTACCCGCCCCCAAAACGCTGCCGACACGCCCCCGGAACGCCGCGACGACCGGGCCCGCCCCCCGACACGCCCCCGACACGCCCCCCTCCGAGAACCCCGGGACTTACGCGAGTCCCGGGGCTCTGCGCGCGCCGGGAGGCCTATGTAAAATAGGCTTCCCGGCGCGCAGGGCCCTGCTCGCCTAAATCCGCCCGGTTTTGGGCGGATTTAGGCGAGCAGGGCTCTGAAAATCTACCCCTATGTGCATATGGACCATGTTCAATAAAGAATTTTTTCCACAGGCATAAAATGGGAAAAAGTCCTTTTAGACTAAGGCTGTGTGGCAGAAAAGCAGCCTGTTACTCTGAAGCTTTTCAGCTTTCTCTTGTAATTCAGTTCACATTGCCAGGCACTGCAGAACAGCGAGACCTTAGCTTTAGCAGGTTCCCTAATTAGCGAGGAGTTCAGGCAGATTTAAATATATGTGCTGCCTAGCCTAGGGTGAGATGCTGAGGGTGGTGGTGTTTTCATCATCCTCTTTGTAATGTCTATCCAGAAAACAGATTAAGAAGTTTGCTGAGTCTAAGCTGCTCTTCAGAAGTCTCTTTATTTACAGAAAAGTAAAAAGGAACCTCAGACAAATCCAACCCTGAATACATTTCCTGCTGCCCTAGCCTGATCTACTGAGGTATTCATTTCATCCTTCTAGTCTTCCACAGGGCCCTCCCTATATGTGTAACCTGCCTTTGGTTCTCAAGTATGACAGGGTCTTGACCTCTTGCGTTCCTCATAGATCCTGGGGTCCTCACTTACTGCTTAGCTTTATTGTGGTATCGCAGTAATGAGCCCTTGTGCTGTGGTGTGGTTGACACAACCTAGTAGGCGACCTTACTTGGTCCACACTGACAGATGGAGGACACACCCTTACTGGGACTGTACAGGAGCTTCATCTGTACCAGCCCTATTCCCTGGATTACAGGGGCTGGCAGGACTGAGGAGCGATAGCGAGAGAGTCCAGACATAGGCAGAGGTCAGAATAGGCAGCGATCAGGCAGTAATTGGCTTCAGGCCAAGGATTAGGGCAGATAGCAAGCAGAGAGTGGTCGAGGTACAAAGCAAGGGTTTGTTCCAGGCGGCTAGCAAGAGTATAGAGCAGGTCCATATCAGAGATCAGGACCAGGCAGCTGGCAAAAGCGTAGTCCAGGTCCATAGCAGGGGTCAGTACCAGGAATTAGGCCAGGACTGACAAGACAAGGCGAGACAAGACACCAAAGACCAAGACAAGGACGGGACCAGCAAGACAGGCAGGGCAAGGCACGGGAAACAAGGCAAGGATAACAACGAGCAAGGCAGGAGGCTAGGAGACACACAGGAAGGCAAGGCAGGGCATGACAAGACACCGTGGCAAGACAGAGAGGCACAAGGAAAGCAACATGCACTGCAAACAAGGCAGGGGACCTATTGCTCAGGTGCTGAGAAATGGGACAGCTGGGCTTAAAGAACAGCCTCCCATGATGCCATCAGGTAGCGTCACAAGAGCTTTCCTGCTGCAGGTCCTATTAATGTGGAGATAGCACGCGCCCACATCGATGGGCACCTGCGGAAACGGTGGCAACCTTGGCTTCGTGTGCATCGGCAGCTCCTGGGGGTGAGTACGGCTGGTTACATGTGGCACTTAAGGGGGGGAGGTTGAATGGTGATCGAGCCCTAACTTTCTTCTGAATGCTACAGCTTGATGCTTCCATCTTATGACCGCATAAATGCCTATACAACCCTAGGAATGTATTTGGTTCTGGGAGAGCATGCCATGCATTCACCACCCTTCCAGTGACATTGAATCTGAGTCTTCCCCTTGGAGTTTCATATCATGAACCCTAGTTTTACAACTTTTTTCCCAACAGAAAAGGTTTGATTTTTTTATGCATTAATAATTTCTTTCATGTATTTGACAGTTTGTGTGCTATCTCCCCCGTCTCTCCTCTCCTCCCGAGTGTATATATTTAGCTCTTCCGGTTTCTTTTCATAAGTATTTTGGTACAGATCCCAGAGCATTTTGGTTTCCTTTCTCCTTACCACTTCCATCCTGTCCTTATCCTTTTTGAGGTAGTCTCTGGAACTGAACACAGTACTCCAGGTGAGGCCTCACCAAAGACCTATACAGGGACATTATCACCTCCTTTTTCCTGCTAATTATGTCTCTCTCTATGTAGCTCAGCATCGCTCTGGCCTTAGCCACCTCCTTGTCAACATTGCTTCACTACTTTAAATCACTGGACACGATCATTCCGAGGTTTCTGTCCTGGTCGGTGCTCATCAATCTTTTGCCACCCCCCCCCCCCCCCTCACATAGAGCTCCTTTGGATTGCTGTACCCCATATGCATGACCCTGCACTTCTTGGCATTGACTCCCAGCTGCCAAACCTTCAACCATTCCTTGAGTTTTCTTAGATCACTTCTCATTTTCTCTACTTCTTCAGCTGTGTCCACTCTGTTGCAGATCTTAGTGTCATTTGCATGTCACTCTTCTTTCTCAGAATGGGTTCCATTTTTTGCTACTCATTGACATGTCAGTCAGCAAATTTGTTATCCTTTTCCTTGGGACCCATTCTCAGATTCTCATTTAATTCATAAGCCTCTTTTGTGGGACCTTATCAAAAGCCTTTCTGAAATCCACATAAATCACATCGAGTACTCTTCCTTGATCTAATTCTCTATCTAATCAAAAACATCACTTGACAGGGCCTTCCTCTGGTAAACCCATGTTGCCTGATTCTGCAACACATTGGATTGCAGATAGTTCACAATCCTTTTCGTTAGCAGAGTCTCCATTAATTTTTCCACCACTAAGATAAGGCTAACCAGCCTGAAGTTTCCTGCTTTCTCCTTGCTACTACTTTTGTGAAATGGGACCACAACCACTTTTCTCCAATCTTGCAGCACCACTACACTCTGCAAGGATCGCAACAGTACCCTCCTTCAAAGGGTGGTCTCCTCTGCGGGTACCAGGTCTTGGTTTCCAAGGATAAGAGAGATGAAACTGATGGATCATCTCTTTGTCTAGGATATTAGCCAGAGGCTCCCAAGAATTTTCTTCGGGGCCAAAACCTTCCCATGAAAGAAGGTTTTCCCAAGTCTTGCCTTGTCTTCAGACATCAAAGATGGCTTCGACCTTGTATTCTAGGTCATCTTCTGCATTGATGGGAGATGATTCCTGAGACTTGGAAGAGAACTCACTGAGAATGAGAGGTTTCAAAAGTGAAACATGGAAAGCATTGTGGATGTTTAATCCAGGTGGTAGCTTCAGACTGTAAGTGATGTTGCCAAGACGTCGGAGGATTGGAAATGGTCCAACGTAGCAAGGAGCAAATCGAGTGGAGGATAACTTCAGTCTAAGGTGCTTAGTGGATAGCCAAACTTGGTCACCAGGTTGAAATACAGGCTCTTTGGAATGGTGAGCGTCATAAAACCTTTTGGCTTGATCACTCGCTTTAAGTAGCATTTCTTTCATCTGAGTCCATAATTGATGGATATCATCAGCAATGGACTGAGCTGCTGGGAATGTCACTGAGAGCTTCAGTGGAAGTGGCGGTGATGGTGAACGACCATATACCACTTCAAAAGGTGTTGATCCAGTGGATGATGCTGGATGAGAATTAATGGCAAATTCAGACCATGGTAACAGTTCGGCCCATTTATTCTGACGGCAACTCACATAGGCCCAAATGAACTGTTTCAGGGTCCTATTCATCCGTTCTGTTTGACCATTTGATTGAGGATGGTAGGCTTATGTATAATCTAGAGAAATGTCGAAAAGCTTGCACAAAGCCTTCCAGAATCTTGGCGTGAACTGTGATCCTCGATCTGAGACTATTTGCTTCGGTAGGCCGTGAAGGCGAAAGATGTGGGTTATGAAGTGCTTCGCAAGCTCCAAGGCTGAAGGTAAGCCAGGAAGCACCACGAAATGGGCCATCTTGCTGAAACAGTCGACTGTGACCCAAATGGTATTCATACCTCCAGAGAGGGGAAGATTGACTACAAAGTCAGTAGCGATATACGTCCAGGACTGTTCCGGAGCTGGAAGTGGTTGCAGCAATCCCCACGGTTGGCCAGAAGTAGGTTTATGCTTGGCACAGTTGGCACAAGATGCTATGTAGGAGAGTGTATCTTCCTTGATAGTTGGCCACTTCAGCAGGGTGCGATGTTGACCAGGATGGCCAGCCAGCTTGGAATCGTGCGCCCAATAGAGCACTTTCTTCCTGAGGTGTTTAGGCACGATGGTTTTACCAGCGGGCACAGCATGAGAGGCCACCAAGATGACTTTCTTCGGGTCGATAATATGCTGAGGTTCTTCTGGAACATCCTCCGAGAGAAAGGAGCGTGACAGGGCATCAGCTCTGTATTCTTGTCTCCGGGGCGATATTTGAGCACGAAGTCAAAACGGTTAAAAAATAAGGACCACCTAGCATGTCTATGGTTAAGACGTTGTGCATGGCGGAGATACTCTAGATTCTAATGGGAGAGACAAGGGAGTTTAGGTGAAAGAGCTGTTTTGATCATGTGAAAATTTAAATCAGCACAAAAAATATGGATTTCAAGTTTGGATCCAGCTTAAAGAAACAAGCAAAATCTGACACTCCATGAAGTTAGCATGGGGCACATTTAAAACTAATCGGAGAAAGTTCTTTTTTACTCAACGCACAATTAAACTCTGGAATTTGTTGCCAGAGAATGTGGTTCGTGCAGTTAGTATAGCTGTGTTTAAAAAAGGATTGGATAAGTTCTTGGAGGAGAAGTCCATTACCTGCTATTAAGTTCACTTAGAGAATAGCCACTGCCATTAGCAATGGTAATATGGAATAGACTTAGTTTTTGGGTACTTGCCAGGTTCTTATGGCCTGGATTGGCCACTGTTGGAAACAGGATGCTGGGCTTGATGGACCCTTGGTCTGACCCAGTATGGCATTTTCTTATGTTCTTATGTTCTTATGAAACTTGCCCATACTGATGGAAATTCTAGCTCTTTCCCTTAAGTCTCTGTATCTCTTGAGAAATCTCAGGACTGTCTGTTTACTCTCAGTGGGAGCTACATCTCCAATGCCTGTTACTTTAAAGGGCTGTCACGTACACATCTTGAAACCTCCTTATGGCACAGCTGGGAAGGCACACACCTATAAAAATCATGATTATTTGAAACAGGTTTGAAGCAGCTCAAGCAGCACCACTTGACGGATTATATTGGCTGGCACACAGGATGCATTTAAGCTAGGCCTCACTAATGAATGATTCTCTCAGAGGCAAACATGATGATACCTTAAAAAAAACTATTATGATGAAAACATTTTGTTTTCTGAGGTAGCCTCGAAAGGCTGTAAAAAAATGAGTTTGTGGTTTATGGAATCAATACCAATAGCTAGCAGAGGAAGTTTGTTAGAAAACAAAAACTGATTAAAAGAGAACTTCGTGGTGTGCTAAAAAACCCCAGCTATAACCATCACAGATAATGGAGTATATTAACATAGCTTTTTGTTCTCAGTGTGTTTGAGTTTCATTGCTTTCCTAGCTCATTTTCTGGTGTTACTGATGTCACATGTTGATATGGCAATCCACGCACCCCCCCCCCCACACACTATTAAGGAGCCATCCATCCCCCTCAGTCCCTCCCACCTGGAGGGCTGTGGTTGGATGTCTCAATACTATTTAGCCCAGACATTTTAGGACACTTGAGGATCAGTCTGAGGAAGCCCAGAAACTGTGAGGATGTTTAAATTTTACAATCTGGTGAGGCCTCCCAGCTTCACCCAGATGGAGTTTCAGTTAGAAGTGACACCTCATCGTGAATTCCCTGCCAGAGGGTCCTTTGCCTACTAATTTACAAAAGAGATAGATTTTTATTCCTGTTACCTCTCACCAGAGGACCAAAAACCTATGAACCCTCTCTAAACTCTAGATGGGCAAGCATTAGTGATGGATTCTGCTGCGATAGACAGTGAGGGCAGAAGATGTATCCCATTTTAACTTTAGAAATAATTTTTAAATCTGAACATTGTGGGGAGATTTTTGGATCCCCCTTCCCCACTGGGATTGCAGTGCTGAGATATAGCCTGATCTCATTTGATTTTTCCCCATGAGAAGTCCCCCAGAAAAATCAACTAAGGATGAAATAACAAGATCGGAATACCCTAACTGATTCTCCACCCTTGGGACAAGGACAGGCTGGATGTCCAGGAAGAAGATGACCTAAGGTAGGATTTTTTGCTGTGAAGTTGGGAACCCCTCCAATAGGATTCCCATTTAGCCGCTGGGTGAGCTTTGTGCAGTAAATATCATCATGAGGCTCTACCCAGAAGTCTGAATAAAGGACACCCATGTATCAGATGTAACTTCAACATTATAGACAAATGGACTTTAATGTATTTATTATCAAATCAGTAAACTTTAACACCCAGAGCTTGGTCCTGTCTGATTTATTATAGCCGCTCACCTCATGTGATGCACCTACAGTCTACACACACTCAAAGTAACACATCATCATCTGGGTCATAAATGAGAACTCCCCCCCATAAAAAGAATCCCCTCAGGATTAAGAGTTGAGCATGGGAGGTAAATTGCTAGGCCAGGTCTTCTCCGAAGAAAAATAAATCTGTTTGTGAGCCCTTGGGACTAAAACCCCTACTAAGGGTTACACTGATGACTATGATGCAGATAGAAATAGAATAGGAATCCTTAAATCAGATTCCTGTTCCTAACGCACTGTGCTTGAAGGTTTCTTCTCAGATCATCGTCTCCTAATATGATACAACTTGGTAAGGTAGAAAGACATTAGCATTAGTTAGCAAACAGTTGTTTGAAATTATATCATACTTATATACTAGTGGAGATCTAGATATTTTATGATTTAGATATACAATTCTGAATGATATGTAGCATGAGAACTTACATACACAGTCAACATTTTAGATATAATTCTCAAATATTATAAGATCAAGTTGAATTAGACATAGACAGAAATACCCCAAGCTGCATGTTACCAACTGCTAATTCTTTTTTTATTGTGGCTAGTTCAGCTTTAAGTTGAGACAACTCCTTTTTCATTGAAGACAGTTGTGAACAAATGGGGCAAGCCCTAAGACTCCAGATGGGTTGTCTTAAGACAAAGGCACTACAGTTGTTACATTGAATAATAGTCATTTTGTCATTTGATTTGATAGGGAGCTCTTTTAATCTGATAAAGATTAGCAATGTATCTTGTTACCAATTTCTATAATTATGTACCCCAGCAAGACTATATTAGAAGAGCAAGCTCTGGGTAGAAAGATAGGGAGCAATGGTATTTTATTTTTTCCTGGACTGCTGTTATATTCAGAAAAATAAATACAATAATGGCGGTGAAACGGAAGGGGAAAATAAGAATTTTCCCCTTGATATCGACGCAGAACAGAGCAGAGGCTCATTATCATTACTACCTTTACGACTCCGGGAGCAGTGACGAACAGGGGGGAGTAGCCTCGCTGTGGTGCCAAAAGGAGGAGACTCAACCCCGCTTGAGGCAGAAGTTTCCCTCAGCCCCCCGAGATCCGACCACTGGTTGAGAGGGGAGCATCATCGCTAGAGGCCCTGTAAAAGATGCTGAATGGTGATGTCAGCGTCTCAGGAAGGCAGGGAGGAGGAAGCGAGGCAGCTATTCAGCCAGAGCCGACGAGGGAAACCCTCGGGGAAATATCGGAGACTCCTGGCCGATTGGAAGCCACTGCATCAGCCACCAGAATTCCAGCTTCATTGGGTGAGCATATAGCAACCCCCATTAGACCAGCAGTGGTAACTATGGAGACATTATGGGATCTTACAGTTGCTGTAAGAACTAGCAACCAGAAAATGGAACAATAAGCTTCTTCCTTTAACAATAAGATTTCTGAACATAGTCAAACCCTGCAAGATAAAAGTGGATGGAATGGAAACAGAAATAAGAAATTTCCAAGATTTCAATCAGGCTACTATAAAAGATAGAACTGCATTGTCCAGAAGATTGGAACTGTTAGAAAACTGGAATCGGAGATCAAATGTTAGACTGATTAAGGGGGTCATTTATCAAAATGCGCTAAGGTGTTTTCGCATGCGTTAAGGGCTTATCGCATGCAAAAAGCCTCGTTAATGCATGCGATAGCACCATATCGTATGGTGTGATGCAAATCTGAAAAAGAGGAGGAGCTAGGGGTGGGCTGGGTTTGCCAGTCTGTGAAGTGCTATCGCACAGACTTAATGCTGATTTTAACTACACCTTTTTCAGTAGCATTAAGCTGTGCGATAGCTTGCATTACAGGATTGGTAAAGTGTAGGTTTGAAGGAGTAGAGGGGAGAGAGAGAGAGAAGTCCTCATAGGGTGCCGGAGGACCTAGGGCAGAGTGCATGAACGGAAGTCCGGAAGCCTTAGGCACCTTCATACAATGGGCCAGGCAGAAAGGGCTCCACTTAACAATCTGTAGGGTATCCCACTGAATCGTGGGCAAGTGCTTCTGTAACCACGGCAACCCTAGCACCACAGGGTGGACAGCCTTATCCAACACTAGGAAGGCTATCTCCTCCGAATGGATCGCCCCGGTGCGGACAGTAATGGGTGCTGTGGACATCACAATGGGTCCTGGAAGGAGCGTCCCCTGGATGGAGGTAATTCGTAACAGGACCTCCCGTCTATGCATAGGAATTCGCAACTGGGAGACTAAGTCCTGCAGGATAAAATTACCCCCAGCTCCAGAATCCAGGAACGCGATCGTCTCGATGGATCTTCCAGGGTATTCCAAGGTAACAGGCACGGTACATTGAGGAGCTGTAGCACAGCCTAGGAGGAGCTTCTCCCGACCTCCTAGGCTTTGGCGTTTTCCGCACGCTCCTGGCAGCGTGCAGGAAATGGCCTTTCTGGCCACAATACAAGCACAACTTCAATGTACAGCGATGTTGCCTCTCTTCAGCAGAGAGTGGGGCCCGTTCCAGCTGCATGGGTTCGCAGGTGGGAGCGTCTGGACGAGAAGTCTTGGGAGAAGACGCGGATCTCGATGACACAGAAGCAGGACTGTGGCGGGAAGAGCGTTGCTCCTTGGCCCGTTGTTGTAGGTGGCGGTCAATGCGGGCAGCCATCTCTATCAAGGCATTGAGGTCTTCCAGTAGATCTCGGGCAGCAATCTCATCCTTTATGCATCCGGAAAGGCCCTCCAAGAAGATGGCCTTAAGACTACCATCCTGCCAACCTACTTCTTGGGCTAAAGTCCGAAATTCCATAGCATAGTCTGCCAAGGAGCGAGCCCCCTGACAAGCTGTAGCAGTTCAGATGTAGCAGTAGCTACTCGGGCTGGCTCATCAAAAGCCTGTCAGAAGTTCGAGATGAACTGTTGTAAGTCCATTAGCGAGGGATCATTGTGTTCCCAAAGGGGCAAGGCCCGTATTAAGGCCTTCCCGTCCAGCAGGGACAGGATATACGCTACTTTCACCGCATCCGTGGGGAACTGCCGAGGCAACAGGGAGAACCGTATGAAATATTGGTTCAGAAAGCCGCGGTAGGTCCTTAAATCTCCAGCGTAGCGAGAGGTTGCCGGTAGCTGAGTCACAGAAGAGCTGTGTCCCTCAGGGACCGTGCCAGCAGGGGGCAAGGACTCCAGACGAGAGGATAGCCTTCCACCGTAGCTGCCAGGGTATCGATGCAGCTCTGGTGCTGTAGCATCTGCTGGGCCATCCCAGGCAGGTCTGAGGGAGCAGAGGCATCCGCCGAGTCCATAGCCTTGCAATCTGTTATGGAATCTCAGTTTAGTGGACCCTTGGGCCGACCTGCAGGAGACTGGGAAAGGGGTTCAATGTCTCTGGTACACCACAGGCCGGGAGGCAGATGTTTAGGCAGGACGTAGTGGTGCTCTTCACCCTGGAAGCTGGTGCTCCCCCGGGAGGAGCCCGTAGGAGCCCAGCCGCTGGGACTTAGGTGAGGCTTCACCCTTGGAAGCTGAAGCCCCCCTGGGAGGAGCCCGTAGGAGCCCTGCCACTGGTACTTAGGCGAGCTGATGAACTTGAGACTGGAACGAGCAGGCTGATGAACAGGACAGGGAACTGGAACCAGACTAGAACAGTAGACAGGAACTGTAGCAAGACTCGGATACTAGAACCAGACTAGAACAGTAGACAGGAACTGTAGCAAGACTCGGATACTGGAACCAGACTAGAACAGTAGACAGGAACTGTAGCAAGACTCAGATACTGGAACCAGACTAGAACAGTAGACAGGAACTGTAGCAAGACTCGGGTACTGGAACCAAGCAGGTACTGTAGCAGGCAAGCAGGAATGGAGCGAGTTCCAAGGCAGCTCACTCCGGGGCACGGAGCAACAGGGGACCGGTAGGTAAGCCCGTTGCAAGGCAAAGACTGAGTGTCCGCGGCCGGCTTATCAAGGCCGTGGCGTCTGACGTCAGGAACTGGGCGGAGTCACCACTGGCAGGAAACAGCCTAGAAAAGCGCCCAAGTGACGTGCGCACGCGCCTAGAGGCAGAGCGTCCATGGGAAGCTTCCTGGCGGTGTGGGACCCGCGGGGACGCCGCCAAACAGGCCGCGAACTAGGCCACCCAAAGCGGGAGCAGGTCCAGGAGCACGGAGGTAAGGGTCTGGTTGCGGCGCTCTCGGCCAGAACCGTAACAGGTGCATCCAGAAACAGGTACCAAGGGGGATCTAACAAAGGAGGTTTCCTTCTCCAGAGAGATTACCTGCCAAAATGTGCATCATGGTGCTAATAGAGTAAGTTAATATTTTGTGCTTTATTTTCTGAACTGTTTGGATATCAGTATGGGTGAATCAGTATGGATCTTGTTCTTCCTTCTGTCAGTGACCAGTAAAGATTTTTTTTTTGGAAAGCAACTTTACTGTGCAGTATGATTTTTTTTGGTGACTTTATCCGAACTTATGTGCAGAAGACTCTAAGGGGATGATGCAATAAGATGCGCATTGAAAACGGGCGCTTGTACTGAGAGGCCATTTTCCTAATGCGCACACAGCCACATTCCCTGGGCACCCGATGCGGTATTTAAATGAAGTGCTGTGTAAAATAGGACGCACTAAGGGAGAATTGTGCATCCTTAGCGCTCAAATACATTGGGCGCCCACAATTGCAATGGGTGCTCAATAGGTTTCTGGCCAATTTTGCTGAGGTTGCTGAAGACGCCCATAGCTAAGCGCCCCTTGCTATTGGTGTCTAAATTGTGGGTCCGGAAGAATTTTTTTTTTTTTTTTTAAAACAAGCCATTATACGTATATTTTTCAACACCGTAAGCAGTAAATTTAAGTTTCGCAATGATACTAAGTAGGAGGAAACTCAGAGGACAATATTTTTATATTCTCATGAGCGGATCAACTTTATGCTACTTCCAGGACTGGGGTTAAATTTGCTGCATTAAAAAGTGTGCGTTGAGTACCTAGCGATTTTCTTTATTGGGCGGGGGTAATAGTTAATAGCCTCATCCACTTGGAATTTACATGTGATGGGTGCTGTCGGCTATGCATTTGTTCGGGCACGCGTTTTGGACAAGCTAATCTCCTTATTGCATCGAGTGCTAGTTTAGCATGTCCAAAACATGTGTCCAACTGCGTGTAAACCTGTGCGCTAGGCTAGGTGCATTTTACTGCATCAGCCCCTAAAGGTCTTGAAAAATTGACTTTTACCTCCCTGTTTGGGAAGGACCTTGGAGGCACGGGTCTGGCCATGATCCAGGACCCTCCCAATATACCCCTGTGCCTGGCTAAGAGTCTGGGCAGGGTCTACAGTTGATTTAGGTCTATTTACTAAACAGTTTCCCCATAAACACAAAAAGGGGGCTTGGTGAGGGGCTGAGGAAAATTTAGCAAATATTAAGAAATACACACCACTAGCAATGCTCTCTTCCCTCTGTAATCTCCCTTTATTTTGGTTTCCTGCCATTCCTGTTACTCACTTTCTGATAAAAAAAAAAAATTGGTCTAACTCTTGGCATCATTAGCCTAATATTATCTGAAACATACATTGATAAAAGTCGTTGTCTTTATTTCAATAATACCAGCTTCTCTCCCGTTGCTTCTAGGAAAGTCAGATCCTGGCCTTCCTCTGCTGCTGATTTTGCTGTGTGTTGAAGTTGAAAAAGTCTTTTCATTGCAGTGGATTCATTGAAAGCAAACCATTGTTCAGTGGACAGTAGCAGTTAATGGAAATGTTTTGTGCCTTTTTAAAAGTAGGTCAGTTTAATCTCCTGGTGATGAATGAGCTAATTCCTCATGTCTGATTCTCTGAGGAGGTAACCTGCTTTTTAAATGCTCTTTCTTCCTTTTCAGCTGATGTTATTTTATGATTAATGGTTAGTTATAAAGACACCCAAATGCCCAGCCATGGGCCAGATGACACAAAACAAACATAGGTTTAAAACATATTAATTATGTAAAATTATGCTTTAAGTAAAGTATAGAAACCAGGTCCATCTTTGTATGAAGAGAGGAGGCCAGATTCAGGGGGCATCCATTTTGGATAAAAAAATCAACGTATTTATAACTGTATTCTTGTATATTTGCTTAAATGAGGTTTTACTGTTGTTCACATGGCAATTTTAATATTCATTAGTTGCAGATTTAGGGAATATGACATGTGAAACATGCACTGGGGCCATATTAGGGAGTTCAGTCATTCTTTGCCCTTTCCTTTTTAAATGTATTTATTTTTTAAATATGAAGAACAAAAAAAGTTGCCATACTGGGTCAGACTGAGGATCCATCAAGCCCAGAATCTTGTTTCCAACAGTGGCCAATCCAGATATAAGTACTTGGCAAGTAAGTAGATCCCATGCTACTGATGCCACTAATAGAAGTGTGACTATTCCCTAAGTCACCTTATCCAAACCTTTTTTTAAACCCATCTACACTAACTGCCCTAACCACATCTTCTGGCAACGAAGTCCAGAGTCTAATTGTGCATTGACAAGCTGATGCAATACCATGTGCTGGCCACAGCGCACAGCTCAACACGCGACTGGACGTGTGTTTTGGAATCTCATCCATAACTTACAATATACAACAAGGCTTAGCGTGTCCAAAATGCGCGTCCAACCTTACACATAACTAATAGCGCTCATCACATGTAAATCCATGTTGATGAGCGCTATTAGCTATTTCCCCCTGATGCAAAAAAAATAAAATGTGTGCCCGATGTACACATTTTTACCCTAAAAAATTAAAGCCTGCCCTGGAGCAGGCATTAATTTTTGAGGAGCCCAAAAAGTTTACAGAAAAGCAGAAAAAACCTTAAAAATAAAAATTAAAAAGTTTAAAAATGTGTGCTGGCAGTCAGGTTAGGAAAAGAGACACTCATAAAATTGAACGTCTGTTTTCCTAACCCGCTGACAGCCACCTCTCCTGGGCGCCCGCTGCAAAAGAGGCACTAGGAACACACAATTTCCCCTAGCGCCTCTCTTTTACAGCGACAGCTCATTTAAATATCACATTGGGTGCCCTAGAGAGGTGCATCGGTGCATGTTAGGAGAGCGGGTGCACAATCAAGAGCACCCTTTTTCCATGCGCTAATATTGTATTGGCTTTTGAGTGAAAAATAATTTTCTTTGATTTGTTTTAAATGTGCTATTTGCTAACTTCATGGAGTGCCCACCAGTCCTTCTATTATTTCAGAGAGTAAATAATCAATTCACATTAACCCGTTCTAGTTCTCTCATGATTTTATAGATCTCTATCATATCCCCCCCTCAACCATCTCTTCTCCAAGTTGAACTGTCCTAACTTTTTTAGCCTTTCTTCATAGTGGAGCCATTCTACTCCCTTTATCATTTTGGTTGCCCTTCTCTGTATCTTCTCCAGTAGGGATGTGAATCGTTTTAGGACGATTAAAATTATCGTCCGATAATTTTAATATCGTCTTAAACCGTTATGGAACACAATACAATAGAGATTCTAACGATTTATCGTTATAAATCGTTAGAATCGTGAGCCGGCACACTAAAACCCCCTAAAACCCACCCCCGACCCTTTAAATTAAATCCCCCACCCTCCCGAACCCCCCCCCAAATGACTTAAATAACCTGCGGGTCCAGCGGCGGTCCGGAACGGCAGCGGTCCGGAACGGGCTCCTGCTACTGAATCTTGTTGTCTTCAGCCGGCGCCATTTTCCAAAATGGCGCCGAAAAATGGCGGCGGCCATAGACGAACACGATTGGACGGCAGGAGGTCCTTCCGGACCCCCGCTGGACTTTTGGCAAGTCTTGTGGGGGTCAGGAGGCCCCCCCCAAGCTGACCAAAAGTTCCTGGAGGTCCAGCGGGGGTCAGGGAGCGATTTCCTGCCGTGAATCGTTTTCGTACGGAAAATGGCGCCGGCAGGAGATCGACTGCAGGAGGTCGTTCAGCGAGGGTTCCGGCGCCTCGCTGAACGACCTCCTGCAGTCGATCTCCTGCCGGCGCCATTTTCCGTACGAAAACGATTCGCGGCGGGAAATCGCTCCCTGACCCCCGCTGGACCTCCAGGAACTTTTGGCCAGCTTGGGGGGGGCCTCCTGACCCCCACAAGACTTGCCAAAAGTCCAGTGGGGGTCCGGAAGGACCTCCTGCCGTCCAATCGTGTTCGTCTATGGCCGCCGCCATTTTTCGGCGCCATTTTGGAAAATGGCGCCGGCTGAAGACAACAAGATTCAGTAGCAGGAGCCCGTTCCGGACCGCTGCCGTTCCGGACCGCCGCTGGACCCGAAGGTTATTTAAGTCATTTGGGGGGGGGGGTTCGGGAGGGGGGGGATTTAATTTAAAGGGTCGGGGTGGGTTTTAGGGGGTTTTAATGTGCCGGTTTTGCGATTTTACGTTTTTTTCGATTTTTCATGATTTTTCACGATTTTTCACGATATTTTACCCCCCCAAACGGCAACAATACGATTCCCTCCCCCTCCCAGCCGAAATCGATCGTTAAGACGATCGAGGACACGATTCACATCTCTATTCTCCAGTGCAAATATTTATTTATTTATTTATTTAAGTTTCTATACCGATATTAGGGGGGGACATCATATCGGTTTACATCAAAAAACAAAAGGTTGGAATTTACATAAAACAGGGTGGAGGGGAAGGAGAAAAAGGAACTGTGAGAACGCAGAATAGGAAGTACATAGGAACATGCTACTCAGGAAGAGTGCCACAACAGTTCAAAATAAGAATAAAATTTGTGAAAACAAAGAGAACTTTGTACAATGTTCATGAAGAGAAAGCAAAAGGGAATAAGTTTATTTCAAAGGATGAGTAGGGGAAGTTGTTCTTGATGGGCATGTTGAGTAGCCAAGTGGGAAGAATTATATATATATAAAATATATCTTTTTGAGATGCAGTGACCAGAATTGCACACAGTATTCAAGATGCGGTCTCACCATAGTGTGATACAGAGGCATTATGACATTCTCCATTTTATTCATCATTCCCTTCCTAATAATTCCTAGCATTCTGTTTGCTTTTTTGACTGCCATAGCACACTGAGACAGTTTCAATATATTATCCACTGCCAAACATTATCCAATGTATTTGACTACCATAGCACACTGAGACGATTTCAATGTATTATCCACTATGATGCCTAGATCTTTTTCCTGGGTGGTAGCTCCTAATATTGCACCTAACATTGTCTAAGTACAGCATGGATTCTTTTTCCCTATATGCAACACCTTGCACTTGTCCACATGCCATTTGGATGCCCAATCTTCCAGTCTCACAAGGTTCTGCAATTTATTACAATCCACATATGATTTAATTACTCTGAATAATTTTGTGTCATCTGCAAATTTGATCACCTCACTCGTCGTATCCCTTTCCAAAGCATTTAGATGTATATATTGAAAAGCACTGGTCCAAGTACCGATCCCTGAGGCACTCCACTGTTTACCTTTTTCTACTGAGAAAACTGACCATTTAATCCTACTCTCCTAGCTTCTTTTTTAAAATCCAGTCTTGATGTCATTTGGTTCTTCCTCCATAAGAAGATGTGCTTAGACTGTTTGTTTTAATTCTGTATTATACATTTCTTATTCAAGGCTCACTCTTATATTGTAGAAGTGCTAATTGGTACTGATGATAGGCTAGTAAAGTTGGAATTATGGCATATTTTATATAATACTTTGAGTTATAAGTCTATTCCACCAATACATTATTGAAATTCTTGAGCAATATATCAGAACACTATTTTCTTTTCTTTCTTGGATTAATTATGCTTTTTCTAGTCATGAGTTGTATTTGCTGCAGTAGTCTATTTGTGGTTCAAAAGCAAAATTCAACAAAGCAATATAAAAGGTGCAATCATGCTCAGCTCTCTTTCCTACAATATCATTAATTTATCTTTTTGAAATATATTTCTCTGGTTCATTTTATCTTTTGTTGTTTCTCAAGGATACCTGTTTCACCGGAGGAACATTTTGTAGGCTCAGTAAATCTAAATACAATATATATGATAGGTGATCTGTGCTTATTTCAGTGTTTCATACAGCAACATTTTAAAGCTTGCCCCATGTGTCTAGAAATGGCTCTATTCAGTAGCAATATTTTTTCCAGCAAGCATAGCATGAAAAAAAGAGAAGTCTTGCTGAATTGGAGATATAAGAGAATATTATTTCTATAGGCATAACCTTCATCAACTGATCTGCAAGATACTTTATACATAGGAAGGGTTTGTAAGCAGAAGACAACCTGCAATGCTGGAAATTTCTGTCTGGCTTGGACTTTGAAAGTTGTTCTTATTTTGACCAATAGTTTCTTTTTTTTCCACTGAGCTTCTAGCTTAATCAGAACACGTGACTTTGATTGGCCACTGTTGGAAACAGAATACTGGGCTTGATAGACCCTTGGTCTGACCCAGGATGGCTCTGCATCTTCAAAAGGAATACATGAAAATACTTTTTCACTGAAAAGGCAGTAGACAGCTGGAATGGTCTTCCAGTGGAGGTAATTAAATAATATCCAAATAGTGGCAGAATTCAAGCATGTTTGGGACAGAACATATAAGAACTGTAGTGGCAGTATAAGAGAGGGAAACAACCAAAAACTGAGTAAGACCGTGCACAGTGTTGCGTTCGACAGCTTGCAGGCTGCCCCTGTGAACCTCCGTTCTTACCTTTGTGGCTGGCACACTCCAGCCTGCTGCTGTCTTCAGCGTGGTAAGATGCCACACACTCTTCTTGTGGCAGGAGACAACTGATCACCATGTGGTAGGACACTGCTGGCTCCTGCTCCTCCCAGTTCCCCTTAGGCACACACATGCGCCTGACATCAGACTTCTTAAAGGGATTGCGGCAGGAAAGTACTCACAGCCCCTGCTGACGATATTACAACATTGCCCTAAATTAAGGGCAGCTCTCCTGATGCACTCTGCCTCAGGAGCAGGTCTAGCTACAACCAGTAGGGTGTGTTGCTTGTTCCTGCCTTCATGTGCCCAGCCTGTTCCTGCCTTGGTCTGCCTAGCCTGCTTTTGCCCCTATCTGTCCCTCTTCCTCTCCCTCGGATGGATACCTGGTTTTTGACCCTTGCCTGGATTCTTGGTTCGCCTGAACACTGCCTGCCTCGATCCTTGCCTGGACTCTTGATATGCCTGATCGTTGCCTGACTCTGACCATAGCCTGCCTTTGGACCAGCCCTTAAGCCTTCAGCAGAGAGCTTTGCCTAAGTCCTGCTGACCCTTGCACCCAAAGGTTCAACCCGAGGGGAGCATGGGCTGGTAAACGTGAAGCTCCTAAATGGTCTCTGCTTCACCTGGGTCTGCCTGCTGGAGGTGAGAACTTGCAGGGCTCCTCCCTGCAGACAGAGCCAATCTCACCCCCAGATACAACACACAGTAGGCAGGCACAAATGGGCAGACTGGGTAGAGCAGATCTTTAACGATTGACACCATATATGTTTCTCTGACATGCTAAGGACTCAGAGTACCTGTAATTGGAATTGAGAACATACCCCACTGAGCACACCCTGCAGGACATACAAACATTTGGGCTTTCCAGACTAAGACTAATGTACTTTTAATGTATGCAGTACAGGGTTTCTGTGCTCTTTATGCTCATGTACATCTGTTTCAATATCATGGTTCCCATTTACAAGTTGATTGAATTTTCTTTTTATTGGGACATGCATGCCAAATGGAAGCTAGCATAGCAGTTCCTCCCGCAGGAAAGCACTCCTTTGTGATAGTAATGAAGCAATGGGCATCATATGGCTCTTTACAACTGTTCACATTGCTATGCCAAGATAAGAAGTCCTGGCTAGAGAATGGGAAAAGACACGCAATATTATTACTAGAGTTATGTGTGTGTGTGTGTGTAGATTGGGACCAAGTAAAATTAATATTTTTGTTTTCCTTTCTTTCATATTGCTTTTTAAAAGCCCAGACATTTCACTTTGCAGTTTCAGTCTAACTTACTCAGTTTATTAGGGAGATTGCTTTGAAACATATCCTTCTTCCTCCCAGCCCAGAAATTGCAGCGCATCCAGATTTTTAAAAATTATCCCATAAAATCATTATTTTTTTAATTTAGTTTTGCCCATTCTATATGTCTTCTACCACTTTCAGGTTTCTCCTTCTGCCTCCTGTATAACTCCCCTTGATCTCATTCTTTTTAATGTGCTGGCCCTACTCTTATTGCCTCTTTCAGTTCATTTTCACTTATTTCATAGCATCTCTCTTCTGCATTCTTCATTTTTCTTGCTTTTCTATTTTTCTCTCTTTTAAATAGAAACATAGAAACATAGAAATGACGGCAGAAGACCAAACGGCCCATCCAGTCTGCCCAGCAAGCTTTCGCACTTTGGGGTAGATTTTAAAAAATAACGCGATCGTGTACTTTTGTTCGCGCACCAGGCGCAAACAAAAGTACGCTGGATTTTATAAGATACGTGCGTAGCCGCCCGTATCTTATAAAATCTGGGATCGGCGCGCGCAAGGCTGCCGATTTTGGGCAGCCTTGTGCGCGCCGATTTTGGCCTGCCTCCGTTCCCTCCGAGGCCGCTCCAAAATCGGAGCGGCCTCGGAGGGAACGGAGGCAGGCCTCGGAGGGAACGGAGGGAGGCCGATTTTGGCCTGCCTCCGTTCCCTCCGAGGCCACTCCAAAATCGGAGCGGCCTCGGAGGGAACGGAGGCAGGCCTCGGAGGGAACGGAGGGAGGCCGATTTTGGCCTGCCTCCGTTCCCTCCGAGGCCGCTCCGAAATCGGAGCGGCCTCGGAGGGAACTTTTTCGCCCTCCCCTCACCTTCCCCTCCCTTCCCCTACCTAACGCACCACCCCGGCCCTATCTAAACCCCCCCTACCTTTATCCATGGATTTACGCCTACCGGAGGCAGAAGTAAATCCGCGCGCGCCAGCGGGCTGCTGGCGCGCCGACCCGACCCAGGAGCTGTTCCGGAGGGCGCGGCCATGCTCCCAGAACATCCCCGGGCTGGCGCCACGCCCCCAGGCCTGCCCCCCAAACGCCGCGTCATGCCCCCGAAACGCCACGTCATTTGGCGATGCCCTGACACGCCCCTTTTAAAAAGCCCCGGGACTTACGCGCGTCCCGGGGCTCTGTGCGCGCCGGTGGCCTATGTAAAATAGGCGTGCCGGCGCGCGAGGGCCCTGCTCGCGTAAATCCGGCTGGATTTACGCGGGCAGGGCATTTAAAATCCGCCCGTTTTTTTTTTTCTCATACTTATCTGTTACTCTTGGCCCTTAGTAACCTTTTGGTTCTATTTCCCTTCCACCCCCGCCATTAATGTAGAGAGCAGTGTTGGAACTGCATCTAAGTGAAATATCTAGCTTACTTAGTTCGGGGTAGTAACCACTGCAATAAGCAAGCTACACCCACGCTTATTTGTTTACCCAGACTATGTAATTCAGTCCTTGTTGGTTGTTGTCTGTATATAGATCTACTTTTCTTCATTCCCCCTGCCATTGAAGCAGAGAGCTATGCTGGATATGCATTGAAAGTGAAGTATCAGTCTTTCTCCCCTGCCGTTGAAACAGAGAGCTATGCTGGATATTTGTGAAGTATCAGTCTTTCTCCCCTGCCTTTGAAGCAGAGAGCTATGCTGGATATGCATTGAAAGTGAAGTATCAGTCTTTCTTCCCTGCAGTTGAAGCAGAGAGCTATGCTGGATATGCATTGAAAGTGAAGTATCAGTCTTTCTCCCCTGCAGTTGAAACAGAGAGCTATGCTGGATATTTGTGAAGTATCAGTCTTTCTGCCCTGCCATTGAAGCAGAGAGCTATGCTGGATATGCATTGAAAGTGAAGTATCAGGCTTATTTGGTTTGGGGTAGTAACCGCCATAACAAGCAAGCTACTCCCTGCTTTTTTGTGAATGAAAATCCTTTTTTCCACATTTCCTCTTGCAGCTGAAGCTTAGAGCAATGTTGGAGTTGCATTAACTGTGTGTATGTTTATTGAATAAGGGTATTATCTCCAGGTAGTAGCCGTCATTCCCATGAGCCACCCACTCTTCATTCACATCCTCTATTTATGAATCCACAGTGTTTATCCCACGCCCCTTTGAAGTCCTTCACAGTTCTGGTCTTCACCACTTCCTCCGGAAGGGCATTCCAGGCATCCACCACCCTCTCCGTGAAGAAATACTTCCTGACATTGGTTCTGAGTCTTCCTCCCTGGAGTTTTAAATTGTGACCCCTGGTCTGCTGATTTTTTTCCAACGGAAAAGGTTTGTCGTTATCTTTGGATCATTAAAACCTTTCAAGTATCTGAAAGTCTGTATCATATCACCTCTGCTCCTCCTTTCCTCCAGGATGTAATCTCTCCTCATAAGTCATTTGATGAAGACCATCCACCTTTTTGGTCGCCCTTATCTGGATCGCCTCCATCCTGTCTCTGTCTCTTCGGAGATACGGTCTCCAGAACTGAACACAGTACTCCAGGTGAGGCCTCATCAAGTACCTGTACAAGGGGATAATCACTTCCCTTTTCTTACTCAATATTCCTCTCTCTATGCAGCCCAGCATTCTTCTGGCTTTAGCTATCGCCTTGTCACATTCATCTAACGCATGCAATAATAGCCTTTCACGGGTTGGAAAATAACCCACTAAAGGGCCGATACAGTAAAATCGCGCGCACAGGCCACTCTCCTGTGCGTGCGATACAGTATTTTAATTAGGGCCGACGGTAAAAAGAGGCGCTAGGGACACTAGCGCATCCCTAGCGCCTCTTTTTTGACGGAAGCGGTGGCTGTCAGTGGCTTTGACAGCCGACGCTCAATTTTGCCGGCGCTGGTTCTCAAGCCTGCTGACAGCCACGGGTTCGAAAACTGGACGCCGGCAAAACTGAGCGTCCGGTTTTTGACCCGCCAGCCGCGGGCCCGTTTAAAAAATTTTTTAAAAAATTTTTTACTTTCGGGACCTCCGACTTAATATCGCCATGATATTAAGTCGGAGGCTGCACAGAAAAGCAGTTTTTACTGCTTTTCTGTGCACTTTCCCGGTGCCGGTAGGCGCTAATTTCTGAAAGCAAAATGTGTGGCTTGGCTGCACATTTGCGGGCATGTTGCAGGCTCTATTAGGTACGGGGGGGGGGGGGGGGGGGGGGTTGGATGCGCGTTTTGGACGCGCTATTACCCCTTACTGAATAAGGGGTAAAGCTAGCGCGTCCCAAACGTGCGTCCAAATGCCGGCTAACAGTGCACTCTGTCGGAGCGCACTGTACTGTATCGGCCTGTAAGTTAGCTGGATAATGTTAGGCCTGCTTCCGGACAGGCTTTAAATTTTCCAGCCTGGTGTGGCCAGATAACTAGCTACTTAACCAGTTATCTTCAAAAGATATCAGAGTAAGTAGCATTCTTTTAAAAAAACCAAAAACTCCACAGTTGCAAGCCTCCTGGCCTGATTTCTACTCCCCATCACAAAAGTTCAAACCCACCTGCTGTGCAGGACCCCCCTCCCCAACCCCTTGAAATGTATAAACGTTAAAGATTTAATCCACTTGCAGCATAGTATTGCTGCCAGCCCTACAAGGGAGTGGGAACAGCTGTTTTCAGCACAAATACCTGCAGACAATTTAATATGATTTAATTCTACAGCAGGGAGTCAGCTTGTTATGTATATTTTGTTGTGGCTTGCTTATTCTGCCACAACATGCTAATTATGTGGTCTTTCCTGTAGCCACAAAATCACAGGAGACTATGAATATAATTACCTGTATCTGCCAGGTCAAAGACCCTGGGTTAACAATATTGAATGTTAAAAGGTTTCATGATACCATACCACAATTAAGGATAGGCTACATTAATATTCATTATTGATATAATTTTGCCACATTTATTTATGCTATATCTTACAAGATAAATCACAGACTTTAGAGTTTTTTTCCCTCAGAGATCACAATATTAAATTTAAGCCACGTGATTTACTCATGGTCATACAGAGTATAATGGAAATGGAAATGTTAACCAGGCATTCAGCACACTTTTTTCCAGCAACCAGGCTACACTGCCATCTCTTACTAATGAAGACAAACTTTTTTGTTAGCTCTAACATATTGTTTATTTATTTATTTATCCAATTTGTTACCATTTTCCAGCCTAATTAAGGTCATCCAAAGAGGTTCACAAGTTTAAGATATTTCCAAGCTATACCATGTTAAAATGTACGCTTTCTCGTTCTTCTGAAAAGCCTGATAATTCTGCTCCAACAGAAGTGCTAATGGCAGATTATTCTTTAAGGTAGAGGCTACTACTGAGAAAGCTCTATTCCTCAATTTCATTTTCCGCATCCACCTCATTATAGGGACCACTATCAGCACACCTTATTCAGCATATAAGTGCCGCTGTGGAGTGTACCTATTAGTTTCTAATTTATTTTTATTATATTTTCAATATTTAATTTATTTATGAAGACAAGGGAGAGCTAATAATAATTCTAAAAGTTAGACAGATATAGTTATATAAATTAGGTATATGTGTAACCCATGGTAAAATTAGTGAGGTCCATTTTCAGTCGCTGTGCGGCTCGGCTTGTTAGCCACATAAACATATCCAACTAATTAGCAGGGTATATTCAGTGGTGCGGTCCAACTGGCTAACTTTAGGACAGCCCTATGGCCCAACCGGAGTTGGCCACATAGGCTAACTCTCTGCTCCACCCGGAAACGCCTCCTGCCCACCCTCAAAACACCCCCAGCTTATGCGGCTAAATTGTAGTCGCATAACTTGTTATGCGGCTAGAATTTATACACATATGGCTTTCAATATCGCCGGGTAACTATTTAGACGGATAACTTTTCAGTTATCCAGCTAAATGGCTTTTGAATATCACCCTCAGTATGTTCAGGTCACCCAGTTGTCAGTTTTTATATGGTAGGGCCTGAGTGATTAGAACGTGCTCTGAGTTGAGTCACCAGAGAGGATGTGAATAAGCTGTTGCAGAGGGAAGAAGTGAAAACAGCAGAATAGATGAGTTGTGTGAACAGACCTACCTGTAATAAAAGAACTCCACTGGCTCCCCATCACACACAGAATTCAATACAAGACCCTCACTCTCATTCACAAGTCCATCCACAGCGAAAAGACCAACTGGCTAAAAGACACCCTCCACCCCTCCACCTCACAAAGACACCTACGCTCCAGTAACACAGGACTACTCGCCATCCCCCCCAACAAAAAGTCCCACCTCGTCTCAACCAGAGAACGAGCAATCTCAATAGCTGGTCCAACACTATGGAACAAACTACCAGAACCTCTCAGAACAGATCCCTCACCACAGAACTTCAAGAAATCACTAAAAACATGGCTTTTCAAAAAAGCATACCCAGCTGACACCTAATACCTCGACGCCTGCACCATTCAACGCCTGCACCTTTCCTACCTCAAAACCTAACCCTAGCCCACCCTCCACACCACTCTAAAAAGCAACGGACCATCCAAACAAAACTATACAGCCTAATTTCACTCTATGCTGCTTTTATTTAAATGATACACCAATGGATTTTGTTTTGTCTAGTCCTACTTTCTGTAACTATTTTGTTACTATCTATGAACATACATTAATATACCACTATGTTTTATATGCATGTATATACAATGATCATGTATTAGATTAATGCCTAATTAACAATACATCATGTAAACCAATGTGATACCCTGAGTGAATGTCGGTATAAAAAAAACAAACAAACAAATAAATAAATAATAGGTTCTGTTCTTAGCTCCGTTGGAAGCTTGTTCCATAGTGCAGGTCCATCTGCCTTCTTAAATCAAATGACTTCCTATCAAGCCAACATACAAATTCATATTGACGCAGTCACTATTCAAATCAACCATACAAAACCACTCAAGCATTTAACCAATCCAAACACGCTATGGCCAGCCAATCAAATCAAAGAAACAGCATCCCTTACAAAAAGGCAGACCATTCAACCCTATTATTAGCCAGCAGGGATCAATGATTTAAACTCTAATATCTACCTGAATTCATGTCACAATAATAAATGATTAATATCCCCACCTTTTTAGAGTTAGAAATCTGATGTAGTACAAATAAGCGAATATCGTCCACAGAATGATGCATATCTAACCAGTGTATGATTAGAGTCTGGGCCTCCACCTGGCCATACCAAATGGCACTATAGTGCTCCATAATTCTTACTTTAAGAGGCCTCAAAGTTTTGGCAACATAAAGTAATTTACATGGACATAAAATTGCATAGATTGAAAACTAAAAGTTGGATGGAGGAGTAAGATGGTGGCATGATGAATGCACAGCTCAGGGCTGTTGTGCTATTTCCCTGATATTCCTGGGTTATTTCTTTGACATGTCTCCTAAATGCAAGGGGAAGGTACAGGTTTTCCCCTTCAAACCCACTTGCCTTCCAGGACAACAGCCAATAACCTGGTTCATTTCTCTGCAATCCTCTGATATTGGGGATGAAGTCCTCGTTGAAGGTTTGGGTGAAGGAGCGCCTGATCTTCCTGGGGAGGAGGTCTCCCACTCCATTGCACCACTGATTATCCCCTGCTCACAGATGGCGGCCACACAAGGCCAGAAAGCATTAGACCAGCTTCAGAGTGGGTCTAAAGTTATGTGGCTAATTTAGCTGGATATATCAGATATTCAGCTAAGTTAGCTGAATAATAGGACCCCTCCCCAGAATGCTCCCAAAATGCTCCTTTTATATCCAGAAAGATTATAACTGGATAACAACATATCGAGCTATAATTTAGGCGGATAAGAGGCTGAATATGCTATATAAGCCATTTAGACTGATAATTTGTGAGTTATCTGTCTAAATAGCTTTTGAATATCTACCCCAATGAGTCTGGACAATATGCTAAGTTTCTTAATGGTATGTACCACCTGAGATCTATTAAAAGTATAGGGCAATTCAGAAATGGGGTGATCAGAGGGAACCCGAGAAGATTTATTAAACAGCAAATCCCAATTTATATTTAAACCGTGTTTATGTGCTCAACTTACCACAGACCTGGTATAACTACATTGCAAAAATTTAGGCTGCATCAACTGTGCCTTGGATCTTTATTCCCCTACGGAAGAACAAATCCTCCTAAGGTGAAAAAATTGCCCTAAAGGAACATTCTCCACCAAATGCCTAGGATGAAAACTTTTAAAATGGGGAAAGCTATTTCAGTCAGTGGGTTTAGTGTACAAAGTTGTAGAGAAACAATTACTGTCATATTGAACCTATATATCTAAAAAAGCAACACAACCACGATGTATGGTATACGTGAACCTTAGATTGGTGTCCTGAAGATTCAGATAGTCATAAAATTCCAAAAAACCTTCTTGAGAGCCCCTCCATAACTTAAAGGTATCATCGATAAATCGTAGCCATAAAGGCTATTTACCCAAAAGAGTGAAAGATATGCATATTTCTCCTGAAAGGATGAGACAAACAGGCAGGCAATATCGGGGGCCATAGTGGCCCCTATTGCCATGCCTTTTACCAGTTGGTAACCTTGCCACACCCCCAGGGTTTCTGCCTCTGGGGGGAGGTTGAGGGGGAGACGTGGGTGGCATGCTCCCTCCCCTCCGTCCCTTCTCTCTTTTCTTTATCTCTCCACCACCATCACCACCACCACGGTATCTCCCCCTCTCTGATCCCTCCCCACCTTTTCTTTTCTTTTGGACTTCCCCTGCAGCTTCACTTCACTTTCTCATCCCTTCCCATCCCCTTCTCATCTTCCTTCTCGTACTGTGGGGCCCCCTGCTCAGACTTCCCTCCACATGCTGCTGGCAACACTCCAGTCTGGAACTTTCTTCAGTGCAGCCTCCAACACTCAGGCCCAGGTGGAGGCCAGGACCTCTCTTCAGTGCAACTGGCTGTTGGGACCTGAGAATCACTATCAAGCCTTTCTGCCTTTGCCATCAGCTGCCTGTGGAACATAAATAAAATTTCCTTTGCTGGCCAGATCTAACAAGGGGAAGAAAACATATGATGAGCCAGAAAAACAAACTGCAGAGGGTGGGCGTGGTCCTTGGCCACAGTTTGGGGACTCCTGATATAAGAAATTGGTGGCGCTTCAGTAGTCTTGAAATCTGTTTCCTTCAACACTTTACATTTTTGTATGAGAAGTATATCCAGTTTCTCTTATGAATCCATTTCCAGCCCTTGTTTCATTTCATAGTATAAGCAGTAAACTAATTCAGAAAGAAAATTAATATGCAGGAAAGCCAGAGAAATGTGTGAAAAGAGTAGGAAGGAAGTTAACAAAGACAGTGTTAATTATACGCACTTGAAATGTCATATAAGACTACAGCTGATGTTCTATCCTATTAAATGGAAAGGGAAAATGTGTGCTGCCAGTAATATACAGGCACTGATTGAATCTGGTACTGTGAGCCATGGCTGGCTGCCATAAAAGTCAAAAAAAATGCCTTTAAAATAACATTTTCACCATTTTCATTCTGGAAATTCAACACTGTTATATTTGTTGTAGTACCACATACATAGTACAAATAAGTTTCAAAATGTACAAAATGATATTCATTTTCTTTTTACAATCTAGTAACTGCTGAAGGAAAGTCATGAATATGGAAAGATAGAGGGCCTCCTTCAAAAAAGAACTTTTTCCCATTCTATACTCATGGAAAGAATTTATTTTGAATTAACCCTCTAGAATGATCTACCTTGTATTTGAGTCTTAATAGGTTGTGATACATTTTAAAGGAACAGCAAAAATGTTGTAATGTATGAGTAGTGGTAAATAGAGTTAATTCTGGCAAAGGAAGGGTCACGAGTGGTGTGCCTCAGGGATCTGACCTGCACATGGTTCTGTTCAAAATTTTTGTGAGCAATATTGGAGAGGGATTGGTAGGAAAAATGTGTCTGTTTTTAGATGACACTAATATGAACAAAAGAATGGACATTCCTGAGGTTGTAGACAAAATGAAAAAAGTCTAAGAAAGCTTAAGGAATGGTTAAATGATTGTTAGCTAAAATTCAGGCCCTGATTTTCAAAGCCATTTATGTGTGTTTGAGTAAATGACTCTTATAAAATAGACCAGGGCTCTGTGCATATAAAAGTATGAACACAGCCTGTTTGTGGGGATACTTTTATGTGCCCTATAGAGGGCGATTCTGGGAGGGGATGGGGGGGGGGGGGTGTGGAGTTGGAACTCGTGAGCATACTTTTTTTTATCTTAAAACGTATGTATGTAAGTTAAGCCACATGTTACGCCCTCCAAAGAGGAAGTGTAAATGTATGTGAGTTAATCTAGGCATGTACTGGGCCAATTACTCAAACATTCTCAAAGCAGACATGCACAGAAGTTTGCTTCCAGAGTGCTGGCTAAAGTCTACATGTACATGTTACCCATGCAGTTATAAAATTACCACCCATGTATAAAAGTGTACAGTCATGCATTTGGACTGCAGATATTCAAGGAAGCAATATGTGATTGGCTGGGGGGCGAGGCAGGGCTGCACTTACACCCAAAGATACGTGTCTGGTACTTGGACATGTATGGAGAGAGAGAGAGAGAGAGAGAGAAAGAGACTTCCCCATTACAATGGTCCATATATTGAGGGTCAGGCTGAGCCTTATAAAGAGTGTCTCTCTCTCCTGTTATGCCTACTGAGGAGCTGTAGCAAAGTTACATATGCATGCTGGCTGAGGAAAATTAGGGGTTATGTATGTCAGTGCTAGCCCTACCTCTGGAGTGCCCTTTTCTGCCTACTTTGTCTAGGTACATGTACATTAATGTACATGTACCCTTCCCGGCTATTTAAAATTTGTGTAGCTCCTGTGTGGCTCACTTACACGCATATGTATCTGTATATGCGCACGCAAAGCTTTTTAAATCTACCTCATAAGTATGTGGGCTCTAGAAAGAGGGGAGTGGGAAATATGATTGAGACATTCAAATATCTCAAGAGCATGAAAAAACAAACAAGAAGCAAACCTTTTTCAGTGGATAAGATGTTCTAGAACAAGAGGTTATTATATGAGGGTCCAAGGAGGCAGATTCAAGAGTGACATCAGAAAATTGTACTTCACAAAGAGAGTGGTAGATGCATGGAACAACTTTCTTGAATAAGAAGTGAAAATAATAACTAGCAAAATTTATGAAAAGATAGGATAAGCATGGAAGATGAAGATTAACTGGAGTCTACAAGAAATAATATGGGAAGACTAGATGGACTCTATAGTCCTTATCTGCTATCATATTCTATGGGCTCAATATTCAGCGTAAATAACTTAGGCCTGGATTTATGAAAATGCAATAGGAAAAGGGGTGTGTTTTATGGTAATAGGCTGTTTATTGTAAAGTGCACTATCTTAGTGCAAACTGCAATAACTTTTTCACACTTTGCAGTAAGTACCAGGATTTTTGTAATTCCTAACTACAACCAGAGAGAGAGAGAGAGAGAGTAGCTATAAGGCCCTCATACTAGGTAGGTATTTATACCTCTATATGAGGCCCACCTAGCTACTCGAGGTGAGGTTTAAATATTAGTGTAAGGGTTAGGGGCTACTTTGACGTTCAGAGTGCGACGTACGAACAGAACAGTGCACTCTTGTGAAGATTTATTTACAAGCACTGGAACCGTGTTTTACTAAATGCTGCATTGGGAATGTCTCCACAAGAGCCAATAGTAAAAATGATCAAAAATACATTTTCATTTAGGGGAGTAAGTGTAGCGTGATGGCAGAGAGGATCTGGTTAATCAGAGAACTTATAATGAAGTCAGCAACGGAGGGCAAATCGAGGAAGCATTGTGGCAAAAAGATGCCAACTTAGATCTCTTTAAAAGACGTCGGGAGTCCTTATTTCATCGCATGAGTGCTTCGGTGGATACAGAATGTCATTAAGTTAGTAAGAGGTAGATAGGGTGCGTGTTCGAAGGCACATGAAGAAAATATTCGGCTTCAAAAGCCTAATACCTTATGGTTTGCAAGTGTCTTTTTTGCATGATTTCTAGTTGATATCACAGCAGTGCTTGTAAATATAATGTAAGTGATATTTTCACTCAGAATACTGTACCTTGATATTTTTCATGTAAAATGTTATTATAAATGCATAACCCTTAACCGTGTGTGTGGAGAGGGCAGTGTGTGTGTGTCTATGGGTGCATTGTGCAAGGCTATAACGTTTGCCTGGGACACTGGCTATGGATTCCAGGACAGGCGGTCAAGACCCAGGGGTTGGATGAGGTGTAAGTTTTTAAAGTTTGTATTGCTGGAGGGAACTGGGCTTTGTTTTTATCAGCCTGGGACAGAGACTGAATGAAGGGGTGGGGGCAGCACAGACTTTCAAACCTATCTGCTGTGCATTTGCGTGTGTAAGTGAATGCGCGGAGAATAATGCTAGTAGTTTATAAACTGTGCAGTGGGAGTTGCACAATTTATAAAATACCATGTATTTTTGTTTTGAAAGTTCATACGTTTCAGTACGCACATAGATTTCCAATGCAAGAAAACTGATACTTTCTTTACCCATTTTATAAACATATCTGTGTACCTTTTTTGAGCAAAATAATTTGGACACTGCCTGAATAAACACCCAGAATTAAATGTGAAAGCTGGCATTTTATAAAGCATGTGCATATCCCATTTTGAAAATACTTACTTGTGCATACTTGGCATCACCAGTTCTCCAGGGGCGATCCGGGTAACTATAGACCAGTGAGCCTGACTTCAGTGCTGGGAAAAATAGTGGAAACTATTCTCAAGATCAAAATCGTAGAGCATATAGAAAGACATGGTTTAATGGAACACAGTCAACGTGGATTTACCCAAGGGAAGTCTTGCCTAACAAATCTGCTTCATTTTTTTGAAGGGGTTAATAAACATGTGGATAAAGGTGAACCGGTAGATGTAGTGTATTTGGATTTTCAGAAGGCGTTTGACAAAGTCCCTCATGAGAGGCTTCTAAGAAAACTAAAAAGTCATGGGATAGGAGGCGATGTCCTTTTGTGGATTACAAACTGGTTAAAAGACAGGAAACAGAGAGTAGGATTAAATGGTCAATTTTCTCAGTGGAAAAGGGTAAACAGTGGAGTGCCTCAGGGATCTGTACTTGGACCAGTGCTTTTCAATATATATATAAATGATCTGGAAAGGAATACGACGAGTGAGGTTTACAAATTTGCAGATGATACAAAATTATTCAGAGTAGTTAAATCACATTTGGATTGTGATACATTACAGGAGGACCTTGCAAGACTGGAAGATTGGGCATCCAAATGGCAGATGAAATTTAATGTGAACAAGTGCAAGGTGTTGCATATAGGGAAAATTAACCCTTGCTGTAGTTACACGATGCTAGGTTCCATATTAGGAGCTACCACCCAAGAAAAAGATCTAAGCATCATAGTGGATAATACTTTAAAATCGTCGACTCAGTGTGCTGCAACAGTCAAAAAAGCAAACAGAATGTTAGGAATTATTAGGAAGGGAATGGTTAATAAAAAAGAAAATGTCATAATGCCTCTGTATCGCTCCATGGTGAGACCGCACCTTGAATGCTGTGTACAATTCTGGTCACCGCATCTCAAAAAAGATATAGTTGCGATGGAGAAGGTATAGAGAAGGGCAACCAAAATAATAAAGGGTTTGGAACAGCTCCCCTTTGAGGAAAGGCTGAAGAGTTTAGGGCTGTTCAGCTTGGAGAGGAGACGGCTGAGGGGGGATATGATAGAGGTCTTTAAGATCATGAGAGGCTTGAACGAGTAGATGTGAATCGGTTATTTACACTTTCAAATAATAGAAGAACTAGGGGGCATTCCATGAAGTTAGCAAGTAGCATATTTAAGACTAATCAGAGAAAATTATTTTTCACTCAACGTACAATAAAGCTCTGGAATTTGTTGCCAGAGGGTGTGGTCAGTTCAGTTAGTGTAGCTGGGTTCAAAAAAGGTTTGGATAAGTTCTTGGAGGAGAAGTCCATTAACGGCTATTAATCAAGTTTACTTAGGGAATAGCCACTGCTATTAATTGCTTCAGTAGCAAGGGATCTTCTTAGTGTTTGGGTAATTGCCAGGTTCTTGTGGCCTGGTTTGGCCTCTGTTGGAAACAGGATGCTGGGCTTGATGGATCCTTGGTCTGACCCAGCCTGGCAATTTCTTATGTTCTTATGTTCTGATACCTCCGCCAGTTCACCCAGTCCTCCTCCAGTTAATCTAGACCCTCCAGTACTTCACCCTGACTCCTGCTAGATCACCCAGACCTCCCACCCGACACCTTCAGACAAGTCCGATTTCCCTTGAGCAAGACAATTAGCAGGTGTGAAAGTGTATGAATAAATTCAGTAATGTATATGCATATATCTCTTACAAAGTAGCAACTACTGTGCCCAAAACTTCCTTAAACCACCCCCTTTCCCCCCCAGTAAAATGTACACACAAAATTGAAAATATGCGAATGTTCTAGCCATTTTATAAAATAGCATACACATGCACACATGCGTATATGCTGGTTGTATGTCTTTTATGACTTGTGTATACATTTTTACAACTCCTTTAACATATATTATCCCTATTGCATCATGTATTTTTAAGCACTCTCATCCAGATTATCAGATGGAATCCTGACTATTTACAATTCAGAGAGTCACATGTAAAGTCAAGAGATATGTTGTCGGAGAGTTCCACAAACGTTGCTACTCCACTTGTTCGTAGGAGATCTCTGGAAACCTTACACTTTGCAAATAAACCAGCTGGGTTTTCCACTTATGAATACCATTAAATTCATAAATCCAATAGCTCATCTCATTCCTCAACCTAGATTTGTTGTATCTCCTCAGAATTCTCCAACTGTTTCCATTTCCTGTGTATGTAAAACAAAAGGTTAGTCCCTTTAAGTTTGTCGCTTTTCAGTCAGTGCATGTTTATATCAGAAAAACACATATTCCATAGACAATCTCCATTACTTTATGTACTCTCATATATTCTCCTCTATGTTATTTATTAAAGCCATAGATTGCTGGGAAATCTTATTGATTGACTTTTAAAGTTAAATGATATATCAGCACACATCTGCAAGATTTCCATACATTCTTCACTTACCAAGTTGCATTCTCACCTGCCTTTTCCATTGAATAGAAAATCTTGAAATTTTTCACATTTAGTAGAGGCACTCTAGGGCTCCATTTTGTTTATATAGTAACTCTTCCTAAGCCTCTCGGGTACTCTTTGTGATTATAAGGACAGTGCAAATAAAAAATCAGTGCCGGGTTTCTTTGCCAGCAAAACAGTGCATAAAACTCACTGACTCACCCTGATATTCTCCTTTTGCCTCCTTTTTCTTCATGTGTAAATCACTGAGCCCATTTTATTTTCTGAAAGAGAATCATTACATTTTAGTTCTTAAGTATTCTCAAATGTTGTGGACTTATTACTGTATTTATCATGACTTTCATCCTTCCTGGATATAATAATCTTAACCTTGCTGTCACATTTTTCAGGCCCTCTTATTGCCAGAAACTTCTTCCTTTTCTGTGCTGTGACTTTATTTAGATCCACAAAAATCAACATTTTCTCTCCTTTCCACAGTACAGTTGCTCATCCCTTGACCTTAGGGTTTTATCACAAGATACAAATCACCATTGGGCTTAGGTATTTTTGTTGCTGGTATATTAGGAAGGTACTCTATGTGCTGTTTCAATCTCAGTCATTCATAAACTGAATGCATAGAAACATGACAGCAAAAAAAAAAAAAAAAGTCCATACTGCCTATCTAGTCTGACAATCCACACCAACTATTCATCTCTGCAATTCAGAGATCCTCTGTGTTTATCCCATGTTTTCTTGAATTTAGATACACTCATTGTCTCCACCACCTCCATGGAGAGGCTGTTTCATGCATCTACTACCCTCTCTATAAAGAAATATTTCCTTATATTACTTCTGGGTCTATCTCTTTTCACCCTCATCGAGTGATTCCTTGTTCTAAAGCCTCCTTTTCGTTGAAAGAGGCTCACCTCCTGTGCATAAGAACCTTAGAGGTATTTAAATCTATATCATATTTCTCCTAACCTACCTTTCCTCTAGGGCAGTGGTTCTCAACCTTTTTCCCATTGTGACACACCTGACAGGCCATGCTCACATGTGTGACACACTGCTCATTACAATTCACGGCGAAAATAAAAAGTAAAGGTCCGATAATTTTTTTTATTGTTTAAAATGACACAAGGAAAAGATACATATTCTGTCTGAACAGAAATTGCATAAATAGTAAACATCCCACACCAAAACAGCACCAATTTCCAGCACTTAAACAGTAACCACCCTACCTAAGAAAAGGCAACACTGAAATATTACACCAGGCCTTAAGACACCAATACATCTCCTATTAGGAAAACAGACCAAGTCAGGCTGCTATAGAGCCCTACACAGAAACTACACGCCAGCAGAAAACCTCACCTGAATCACGTGCTGTCCCTCACCTAACATAGAATAAAGAGACCAAAACGCATAACAAGAAGCATGCAGAAAAAACTGAATTGGAAACTGCAACAAGCCAGAGTCTCTGTATGCAGTGTAACAAAGGAAAAAAGAAACATCACCCATCCTTATAAAGCAAATCAAGAAATATAAAATCAGTAGCAGTAAAACCATACTAACAAAAAGAACAGATTATTTCGAAACAGCTGATGAGTGGAATATCCAATAATTAAAAACTCATATAAAAAATTTCTAGATACCAATAAAATATTTCAAAATAGCAGACATAAAGACCCAGTAATGGAAAAATAAGGATACAAATTTTTTTTTGCTCTACATACCTGGAAACGTTTGATATCCAGGTGTCCTGAGATTTTATTTTTTGGGATGTTTTTGCCAGTAATGATTGCAGTGAACCTACCTTTATGAACCTAACACATGAGGTACAGTATGCCAAGAAGTTATGAACTGGCTTTTCATTCCTTTTAATATTTGTAACAGCATTTAAAATAATCTATAAATGTATAGGTAGAGGGTTCCTTGTTTTTTCTTTTTTCCTGTATAATATAACACAACCCTTTGGGTTCATTACCAGGAAGGCCCTAGCTAGCTGTTTGAGCTAGGACAGACAGGTTAGTAAATTAGGAGAAGCCCTTTTCAATGCAGCCCCTTCCTTTCATGGTGCTGGGATGGCCATTCCCAGAGAGTGGGGCAGTGCAGCTTGATTTTTGGAGTTAGAGGAAACGCAAGAGCTTTCGCCTAATTTGGATATCAGGCCTTCCTTGATGTCAGGCACCAACTGCTTGCAATCTTGGGAAAAGTTTGGGAAGCTGCCTTTCCAGTCCAGTCCTTGGCTGGTTAGGTCTAGGATTTTCCAGATTTTTGTTGTAAGAAGTCTTGCGCAGGCCCTGGTTTTTTTTTGGCCCGGATTGAGATTAGGGGAGAATCTTTCCCTGGGAGAGGGGTCAGGGTAGGAAAGGCCTACCCCTTTGCACCCTCCTCGAAGACAGAGGTCTGGAGGTGATCTTCTGCAAGTTACTTCTGGTGTTTGAGATCAGTTTTGGGGAAGAAGATTTTTGGGTTAGAAGACCTGGAAGAAAGGTTTTTCTGCCCCCTTCCTGCCCTGAAGGAGGCACATTGAGAGAGCTGTGGAGTATCTGTTTGGATCCACTTTCCAGCGAAGGATCCATAGAGAGCGAGAGAGAGAGAGAGAGAGAGAGACCTGTTGGAGAACTGTGAGTAAGATCAAATCTGAAATATTCTGAGGACCCTCATCGGGAAGAGGTATTTTGGGACTGGGCTAGGACTGTTTTTACCATTTTTCTTACAGCTTAACAAAGAAAACCTTTGCCTACTTGGGAACTTTAAGTATCCAGGCCATGGAAGGGTAGAGTTTGCCATGCCCTGGTAAAGATAGAGACCCTTGCACAGATAGTGGGAAAGATGGAGAACTGTAAATGCCATCTTTTGGTGCCAGGAACTCATGTGAGCTGTGCCATATATTTATAAAAGAACTTCTACAGAAAGTTTTATTTTTTGGACACTCACCCAGAGTCTCCAGTGTGGTTATTGGCACTCACATCCCTAAAAGTGGAAAAGAACTCATACCTTTCCCAGATAGAAAGAAACAGTTTCACACTCGGTCCTGAGGTAAAAAATACTGAGTGAAAGAGTTTGGAGTTGGAATTTGTTCCAAGATATATACAATTTTTTATGGCCTCATTAGTGTTTAGTAGGAATGTGAATCGTGTGCCCGATCGTTTTAACGATCGGGTTCGGCTGGGGGGGGGGGAGGGGAAATCTGATCGTTAGAGATGTGAATTGGGATCGGTTCCGATTCCAATTCACATCACTAATTATTTTTAGTGAGGCCCGTGCCGATAAAAAAAAACCCACCCCGACCTTTTAAAATTACCCCCTTAGCCTCCCCCACTCTCCCGACCCCCCCCAAAAAACTTTTTACACATACCTGGTTGTCCAGGGGGGCCGCGGGGAGGGATCTCCCATTCCCGGGCCATCAGCTGCGCTAAAATAAAATTTCAAGATGGCGCCGGCCATCTTTCAAGATGGCGCTGGCCATCCAGTGCTCCTACCATGTGACAGGGGCCGGCCAATGGCACGGATACCCTGTCACATGGTAAGGGCAAAGGGCCATCGGCGCCATCTTTATGAGTGGCAGCCGATGGCCCGAGAGCGGGAGATCGCTCCCCGCGCCCCCCCTGGACCACCAGGTAATTTTAAAAGGTTTGGGGGGGGGGGGGGGGGGTCGGGAGGGTGGGGAAGGCTAAGGGGGGTTGGTTTAAAGGGTCGGGTGGGTTTTTTTTTATCGGGCCATCGGCGCTATTTATATTAGTGGCAGCCATAATGGTGCCGATGGCCCGAGAGCCGGAGATCACGCCGGGACCCCCCCCACTGGACCACCAGGTAATTTAACATTTTTGGGGGGGGGGGGTTCGGGAGGGTGGGGGATTGGTTTTAAAGGGTCGGGGTGGGTTTTAGGGGTTGTTTTGGTGTGCCGGTTTTCCCGCCCTCCCCCCAAATAATTCCCTTGCCCGATTTAATGATTTTTGACGATAAATCGGGAGGAATTTGTATTGTATCGCGACTCTAACGATTTTTGACGATTTAAAAAAATATCTGACGATTTTTTAAATCGTCAAAAAATGATTCACATCTCTAGTGTTTAGTCATCACCACCCCACCCCGGTGTGCAGGTCCAGCACGGGTGAGGCTGTAAAGATATTTATATGCTTCAGGGAAGGAACTCTGACCAGCATTTTGATCTCCCTCACTTCCCTGGGTGTGTATTCTTTGACTACGGGTAGAAAGGAGTCCTCTCAGGTCCCAATGCCGGGTGGATAGTTTCATGCGCTGAATTCCCTGGACTAGTTGAATTCTTACACTTGGTGCTGTGTACTGGGTGCTTACTGCTGAGTGCTGAGCGATGAGTGCCAAAGAATACACAGGGACCACTAAATGACTGTCCACAAATTATACTTTACTGCAAACAACGAGGTTGAATTGCACAAATAAAACAGGTTTCCCGCTCCACAGTTCTCTCTTTTCTCTTTCTCTTGTGCCCTCTATCTGTGCAAGAGTCTATTAAAAGGGCCAGGAATCCTGCTGCTGTCCCAGGTTAGGTAGAGCAGTTAAAGTTAAGGCCCTTTTTATGGGCGTGAACTCTTCCCAGATGGCAAAAAAAATCTAATACTTGGCACAGAGAGTCAATGTTTCTAGCTCCCCAGGGTTGACTGAAGGCTCCGGGTGGGTGTCCTCCCCTATTTCAGATGATTTTATTACTCACAGTTAGTTGTCCTTGCGTTTGATGAGGATCCCGGGTGAAGGGATCCTGGATAGAACTTCAAGTCCACTGATGGGTAGGAAGGGGACGGAAAACTCACTTCTTCCCAGATCTTGGAAAAAATTACTTCTTTGATCCCCAAAATAGATTAACTGGTAAATAGTAAAGGGGCAGGCCTTCCCTAACTCGGGCATCTTCGACTCAGTGATCCCCAATCCCTGAGCCTTGGAAAGGCCCAGGCCTTTAACAGGGCCCCTTTACTCAAAAGTCCAAAATCCAACTCAGGCCCTGGACAAAACACTCTGTACCTTGACTGGAGAGTGTAGAAGTGAAGTCCAAACTCACACTGGAGGGTGTTAAAGGGTTTCCAAGGCTACAGGTAGGCCAAAAAGTAAAAAAACTCTAACCTTCTCTCTAACTTCCAACTCAGACTCTCCCCAGACTCCCTTTTGTGGAGCTCTGTTAAAAAGCCTCCTGCAGGGGATATCCATTTCAGCCCCACCACTCAGAGGGCTGTCACAGAATAGATCCTCCCCCTAATTCCTTTCTCTAACTGCACAGCAAGTCTATTACCAGGGCTTAATTGGAACCCAAAAAGGTGCCCGGGTTATATATATATATATATATATATATATATATATCTTTATATATATATATATATATATATTATTTTTAATAGTATTTATAAAATGTTTATGCATTTATTTATTGATAAAACATTTTTTAATTCAATTCATCACAAGAATACCTTGCTGAATGGAACCTCCCAAAGATGACTTCCCAGTGATCTAAATATCTAAACATTGGAGTAAGACATTCCAACCACGATTACTATAACAAAATCCTTGAAAAATCAGGCTTGAATTAGACCACAGTTCATAAAAGTGTGTGTGCGTGTGTGAGGGGGGGGGGGGGGGGGGGGGGGGTGGGGGGAGGGGGAGGTGAGGGACTGGGGAGGAAGAATGTGGAAAATCCCAAGGGAAAGACCCTCAGGGGATTAAACGGACACCTCTACATTGGCTTTCTATACTGTTGCTGAAGCCCAGGCCTGGCGCAACTGTGTGTGCATTCCATGCATTTGTATGGGGCAGCAAACCCGGGGGAGGTGGTGAGCTGACAGCAGCCGAAGAAGGAGAGAGGCTGCAGTCTACCGGTACTCAAGCCACTGGTGGCTGTCAGCAGGGTCTGTCTTTTGTTCTGTGTGTGTGTGTGCATGCACAACTTCTGCTCTCCCCCCCCCCCCCCCAATCAGGAAGGCCTGCGGGGCCATGATGGAGCTCATCCCATCACGGCCTGAAGACAACGGAAGGCCATGTGTATATGTGTGTGAGTGACTGAGAACATGTGTGTTTCTCAGAGCCTGATGTGTTTGTGCATGTGTGTGTCTGAGAACCTGCTTGTGTATATGTGTGTATGTCTGTGTGAGAACCTATGTGCCTGTGAATGTGTTTGTGTGAGAGTCTGTTTTGTATATTTGTGTGCCTGTGAGAGCCCATGTGTAACATTAGTGGGTGGGATTTCCCTCCTTTCACCCCAGGAAACAAATGGGACTGTGAACAAGGCTGTCAGCATGTACAAATATATACAGGTTTATTACACTATACAAGCATATACATTTATACATGACTATGTACATTGCTAATAGGATGTCAAACAGCACACTAATCTACAAGATAGCAAGAACATTTAATATTTGGCAATTTGGGGTTGTTGGCCCCCACAGTATACCACCGTATAGATTAGAAGGAACCTCTTATGTTCCTGCTTAAGCAAGTATTATTATTATCCTCCCCCTTTTTACCCATCTTACACATGTGAAAAGATGGAACTGGGCTGGTGGGCAGGGTTGGTCTGGGAGGAGTCCATTGTATCTAAACTGTCTCCTCCTGCTCTGTTGAGAGGTCCACTCCATGGAAAGGTCTGTAGCAATGCTGGGGTCCATGCCCTCCTGGGGGACATGACTCTGCCTCCCAGTCTGTCACTGGGCTCCATGCACTCCTTCTTGATGCAACCCTGCCTCCTGGACTGCCACTGGGGTCCATGCCCTTCTGGGGGACCCAATTCCACCTGTTGGTTTGCTGCTGGGGTCCATGCCCTCCTGGGAGACCAGACTCTACATCTGGATCTGCTGCTGGGGTCCACGCCCTCCTGGGGGACCCAATTCTGCCTCATGAACTGCCACAGTGGTTCCCAGCCTCCTGGGGGACCCGACTCTGCCTCCTGGTCTGCCACATGGGTCCATACCCTCCTGGAAGACCGACTCCACCTCCGGATGGACATTGTTTAAAAATACAATCCTAGAAGCGTAGTCCATATGTATTCTACACATTAAGAAAGGTGGAAGGAAGGCAAAACGATTACCGTCATGGTTAAAAGATGAGGTGAAAGAGGCTATTTTAGCCAAAAAAACCCATCCTTCAAAAATTGGAAGAAGGATCCATCTGAATAAAATAGGATAAAACATAAGCATTGTCAAGTTAAGTGTAAAACATTGATAAGACAGGCGAAGAGAGAATTTGAAATGAAGTTGGCCATAGAGGCAAAAACTCATAATAAAATTTCTAAAAAATATATGCGAAGCAAGAAACCTGTGGGAGTCTGTTGGACCATTAGATGACCGAGGGGTTAAAGGGACTCTTAGGGAAGATAAGTCCATTGCAGAAAGACTATATGAATTCTTTGCTTCCGTGTTTACTAATGAGGATGTTGGGGAGATACCAGTTCCGGAGATGGTTTTCAAGGGAGATGAGTCAGATGAACTGAACTAAATCACTGTGAACCTGGAAGATGCAGTAGGCCAGATTGAAAAACTAAAGTGTTGCAAATCACCTAGACTGGATGGCATGCATCCTAGGGTAGTGAAGGAACTATAAAATAAAATTTCTGATCTATTAGTTAAAATTTGTAACCTATCATTAAAATCATCCATTGTACCTGAAGTCTGTAGGGTGGCCAATGTAACCCCAATATTTAAAAAAGGCTCCGGGGCGATCCAGGTAACTATAGACCAGTGAGCCTGACTTTAGTGCCGGGAAAAATAGTGGAAATTATTCTCAAGAACAAAATTGTAAAGCATTTGACAAAGTCCCTCATGAGAGGCTTCTAAGAAAACTAAAAAGTCATGGGATAGGAGGCAATGTCTTTTCGTGGATTACAAACTGGTTAAAAGACAGGAAACAGAGACTAGGATAAATTGGTCAATTTTCTCAGTGGAAAAGGGTAAACAGTGGAGTGCCTCAGGGATCTGTACTTGGTCCGGTGCTTTTCAATATATATATAAATGATCTGGAAAGGAATATGATGAGTGAGGTTATCAAATTTGCGGATGATACAAAATTATTCAGAGGAGTTAAATCACAAGCGGATTATGATACATTACAGGAGGACCTTGCAAGACTGGAAGATTGGGCATCCAAATGGCAGATGAAATTTAATATGGACAAGTGCAAGGTGTTGCATATAGGGAAAAATAACTCTTGCTGTAGTTACACGATGCTAGAATCCATATTAGGATCTACCACCCAGGAAAAAGATCTATGCATCATAGTGGATAATACTTTAAAAAGATCGGCTCAGTGTGCTGCAGCAGTCAAAAAAGCAAACAGAATGTTAGGAATTATTAGGAAGGGAATGGTTAATAAAACGGAAAATGTCATAATGCCTCTATATCGTTCCATTGTGAAACCGTACCTTGAATTCTGTGTACAATTCTGGTCACCGCATCTCAAAAAAGATCTAGTTGCGATGGAGAGGGTAAAGAGAAGGGCATCCAAAATGATAAATGGGATGGAACAGCTCCCCTATGAGGAAAGGCTGAGGAGGTTAGGGCTGTTCAGCTTGGAGAAGAGACGGCTGAGGGGGGATATGATAGAGGTCTTTAAAATAATGAGAGGTCTTGAACGAGTAGATGTGAATCAGTTATTTACACTTTCGAATAATAGAAGGACTAGGGGGCATTCCATCAAGTTAGCAAGTAGCACATTTAAGACTAATTGGATAAAGTTCTTTTTCACTCAATGGACAATAAAGCTCTGGAATTTGTTGCCAGAGGATGTGGTTAGTGCAGTTAGTGTAGCTGGGTTCAAAATAGGTTTGGATAAGTTCTTGGAGGAAAAGTCCATTAACTACTATTAATCAAGTTTACTTAGGGAATAGCCACTGCTATTAATTTGTTCAGTAACATGGGATCTTCTTAGTGTTTGGGTAATTTCCAGGTTCTTGAGGTCTGGTTTGGATCTGCCGCTGGGGTCCCCTTGCTCAAGGGGATCTGCTCTACCTCCGGATCTGCCGCTGAGTTATCTTTGCTCCATGAGGAGCACTCGATCTTTAGATCTGCCGCTGTCCTTCCGTTCTCCTCCCTTGGTAGGAGGGTTTTCCCTGATGTGGGTTTTACAGCTCTAGTAGGCTCATGGCTGTTTAGCGTTCAGTGATTCAGGCCCTCTACAGGTTCAGCTTTCAGGTATTTTGGCTCCGCTGAGCTCATGACCAGTCATTTACTGTCACCCAGCCTGGATAAGTCACCTTCTCTCAGCCAAAAGGCTAAAACCCAGGTAGGACCACAGAAAGAGACTGTGTGCACACCCCTCTATCATGTTTGGCTATCCCCTTCTGTTGTCTGGGAACTGGGTTCCCAAGTGACTGAATACCCTTGTTAGTCAGGCTTAGAATCTGTTTGCTTCCTAGGACTGTTCTCCAGTACATTTCTCTCATAAATCCCTTTCCCAATCATGGTTCTGCAATTTAGGAGTTTGAATCCTTTTGAGTTTTAGTGATATTTCCTGAAAAATTACCAGCAGTAGTCCAAGGGGCTGTGAGGTGCAAATCCCCTACCTGAATGTGAGACATCTATTCAGTGTTCAGTTAAGCAGCTTCTTAGTAAAGGGTCTGGCAATCTTTTCAATTTTCTGGGCTGGCAGCTCAAGTTACATTGTCCTTTTTTTTCTCTGCTGCAGATCTCTTAAATGGTAGCATGCTCAAACCTCTCTCTCATTTGGGAGGGGGGTTTCACTTACGATACCCATGAAAATTACAGCTAGCAATAATATTTTACTGGGTGATAAGCTTTCTTGAAAATTCAGAGAGGGTTGATTGACATGCTTTGCTTATGAACTTGATGGTAGAATGAGTCCTGTTCTTTTTCCCTTATGTCTGCCTATCAGTACCCAGACAGTAGAAGTCGTGCCCTCTTGGTTGTTGTCTACATCCAGTTACCCGTTTCTCCTGAAGTTGAAGCAGGGAGCAATGTTGCAGTTGCATTAGAATCATCAAGGCATGTTGGTTAATGCTAGTGATTTCCATACCTTCTGTTAAGGGCAGTATCTGCTGTACCAGCAAGTAACCACTCTGCATGCTTTTCTCATTTCAGTCTCTAAAGGTTAGAGATCCACAGTGTTTATCACATGCCCCTATGAATTCTTTGATTGTTTTCATCTTCACCACCTCCTCTGGAAGGGCATTCCAGGCATCCACCAGTCTCTCCATGAAAAAATATTTCCTGATGTTGCTTCTGAGTCATCCCTCACTGGAGTTTCAATTCATGACCCCTCAAGTTCTATTGTTTTCTTTCCAATGGAAAATGCTTGAAGTCTATGCATCATTAAAACCTTTCAAGTATCTGAAGGTCTGTATCATATCACCCCTGTACATCGTCTCATCCAGGGTATACATGCTTAGATCATTCAGCCTCTACTCAAAGGTCTTCTGATACAGACCCCACACCATTTTGGTCACTCTTCTCTGGACTGCCTCCATCTTATCTCTATCCCTTTTGAGATACTGTCTCTAGAACTGAACACAACACTCCAAATAAAGCCTCACCAAGGTCTTGTACAAGAATATTATCACCTCCTTTTTCTTACTAGTTATTCCTCTGTTTATGCAGCCCAGCATTCTTCTGGCTTTAGCTATCACCTTGTCACATTGCTTAGATAACTTCAGATCCCCAAATATATTACCACAAGATCCCTCCCTTGGTCCGTGCATATCAGGTTTTCACACCCAATCACATACAGCTCTTTTGGATTACCGCACTCCAAATGCACTTCTTGGCCAGCTGCCAAATTTTCAACCACTTTTCCAGCTTTTAAAAATATTTTTTCATTCTCTATACACCTTCAGGCATGTCCACGCTGTTGCAGACAATCCCTGTGCCACTCCACTTAACCATGTTAAGTGGAGTGGCACAGGGATTAAGTGGAGTGGCACAGGGTTAAGTGGAGTGGCACAGGGTTAAGTGGAGTGGAATGCCACTCCACTTAACCATGTTAAGTGGAGTGGCACTTAACATGGTTTTCTCTTCAGAGTAGATTCCATTTACCATTACATGCTGTCTTGTATCAGTCAGCCAGTTTGTAATCCACGCTACCACGTTGGTGATCACTCCCAAGCTTCTCATTTTATTCACAAGCCTCCTATGCTGGACCATTTCAAAAGCTTTGCTAAAATCCAAGTAGATCACATCGAGGGCTCTGCCTCTATCCAATTCTCTAGTCACCCAGTCAAAAAAATCAATTAGATTTGTCTAACAGGAACTTCACCTGATGAATCCATGCTGCGTTGGGTCCAGCCACCCACCAGATTATAGATAGTTCTTTATCCTTTCCTTCAGCAGAGTCTCCATTCATTTTCCCACCACTGAGGTGAGGCTAACTGGCCCGTAGTTTCCAGCTTCCTCTATGCTACCACTCTTGTGAAGAGAGACCACCACGGCTCTTCTCCAATCCTGTGGTAACACTTCCCTTTCCAGGGATCTATTGAACAGGTCCTTCAGCGGGCCCTCCCGCACATCTCTGAGCTCTCTCAGTATTCTGGGATGTATCTCCTCTGACCCCATGGCCTTGCCACTTTCAGTTTGCCTAGCTCCTCCCATACATTCTCTTCTGTAAATGGAGTTTCGCCTACTCCACCCTCATCTACGCTCTTGTTAAAGAGCAATGGTCCTTCTTTAGTGAACACCAGACTGGGCCTAATTTACTAAGGCTTATCTCCCATTCTGTGGCTTTGGGGAAAAACACTTAGTAAATGAGACCCTGAAGTATTTGTTTAATATTTCTGCATTCCTTTCTTACTCTGTACACATTGCTCCTTGTCACCTTTCAATTTCACTATGCCACTTTTGACCTCCTTTATTTTTCTGATATATCTGAAAAATGCTTTATCTCCTTGCTTTCCCTCTTTGGCCATCCTTTCTTCTGCTTGACCTTTTGCTTTCCTTATTTCTTTCCTCATCTTTCTCAGTTTTAACAGATATTCTTCCCTATGTTCCTTTTTTCGAGATCCTTTATATTTTTTGTTCTTTGTGCCTTTATTTTTTTCAGCCACCTCCCTAGAGAACTAGATTCATTTCTTTTTCCTCTTACTCTTGTTTACTTTTCTAACATATAGATTTGTTTTCTTTGTAATAACTTCTTTTAACTTGGCCCACTATTAGAAACATAGAAACATAGAAATGACGGCTGAAAAAGACCAATCGGCCCATCTAGTCTGCCCAGCAAGCTCCCACACTTATTTTCCCATACTTATGTGTTTCATCAATCTCCAAGTTCAGGGCCCTTGTTGGTAACTGTTTGATTCAAGCTGCTTGTTCCACCACACCCATTTTCTCTCAGTGTTCCAGTTCTTCCAGGTACATCCCCATTTTGACAAAGTCTGTATTTTTGAAATTCAGAAGTTGGTCTTCATAGGACTTCTCTGTATCCTGTTCGCACAATCGAACCACACAGTCTAATGATCACTGGTGCTCAGGTGTGCCCCTAACTATACATTAGAGACATTATCCCCATTAGTGAGCACTAGATTGAGTATCACACCCTCTCTCATGGGTTGTATTACCATTTGTTGGAGCAGAGCCTCTTGAAGGGCATCTCATAGATTCTGCAGAAGGGATACTCCAATCTAATATGGCAGATTAAAATATGCAATGAGCAACACTTCACCCTTCTTTCCCATCTTTTGGATGTACTTCTTTTATTGATCTTATCAATTTGCATGCAAAGTAATAAACTGGTTACAGTCAATGACCAAACTTGGAGAGCTCTGAGTGTCGCAGATCTATTTATTTAAAGCTTTTTTATATCGGTATTAGTAGTTACATCATACCGGTTTACATCAGAACTGCAGGTAGAAAATGCATCAAACAGGTTCTGGGGATGGGGTTACAGAGAAAGAAAGGGAGAGAAGTTGCCGGAAACTGACAAAAAAGAGCAGCAAACTGTAAAAGATAAAAAGATGAACAGTGTAAAATAACTTTGTACATAGTGAAGTTATAACTTTGGCCAGATGAAATTAATACTTTAAATATGATCCAGAGAACATTGCTTTCATCCAGTCAGCAACCAAGTATCTCAATATTTATTAGATTCCTAGAATTTATACTTTTTTAATGGACAACTTAACCAGTAAACAACTTACTTCTATATAAGGCATAACTTTAGCCTGTAAAGGAATATATATTTAATTAAACCTAGCCTAACATCATCGCTGGTTGTCTGGCATTTAGCAGTTTCCAGCAGCCATCCTATCCTATTTCAACAACACAGCCTCAGTTCTTTAAGACAGATGTAAGCATAATAACAAGGGAATCCAAGCCTGGATTCCAGAAATTTATGACAAGAGAGCGAGAAGAAAAAATAGGAGAGAAAAAGAAAGGCAAAAAAGACAAATTAGGAAAGGCAACAACAAGCATCCTAAATGCACCATATATTTATCTCTCAACAAATTGTTTTCCTCATCCTGTGCCATGCTGAGCCTAGAAATTTTCTTAGAATTAACAAAAAATCTCATCTGCTCTAGGACAAAGAAAATATAATTGATCTGAGAATACCTAACAAAACATTTACATGGATAACAAAGAAGTAAAGAAGCTCCAAGAAAGTGAGTCTCCTGGTTACAGCCAAAAAAAAGCTTTCTTTTTTCTTGTGTTCCTTTTGTAAGATCTGCAAAAATGCATATTCTTTGACCTATAAGTTTCACATTTGTTTTATGAAAGTGCAAACTCATAAGTATATTCAGATCATGTCCAAAAACAACGGAGGCCAGCAAATTAGCCCTATCTTGCTCTCATACTGTTACACATCCTGTTCGTGCCCAGCCCGCGCATGGGCCTGCTCACCTCCAAGGTTCACGGCAGGTCCCAGGGTCGGCCTCCCTAGCAGCAGCTGCAAGCGCTTCCAGGCCTTGGCGTCCCGCAGCACCGGTCGCCGGGCCTTCCACTGCGCACCAGGCCTCACGCTGGAGCTCGGCGTCCTCGCATGTAAATGATCAGCAGGATAACTGTTCTGATCTTCTGCCTTGGGCTAAGCTGTCGCATAATACTCATGTTGCTGTAGCCACCGATATATCTCCGTTCTCCGTGGTATTCGGATGGCAGCCCTGATTGCCTCTTCCATTTCCTCTGACAGTTTCTTCTCCAGCGGCACAGTCCATGGCTCACACCATTCGTCAAGTATGGAACCAAGTAAAAGAGCATCTTTCCCAAGCCGCTGAATGCTCCAAGAGTAACTCTGACACCCATAGACGTTCTGCTCCACTCTTCCGTCCTGGCCAGAAAGTGTGGCTAAGCACTCGACACATACGACTGAGACTTCCCTCTCATCGCTTGGCTCCGAAATACATTGGACCATTCCCTGTAATCCAAAGAGTGGGAGCTGTATCATATCAACTCCATCTACATTGTGCCATGGGTATCCATAACACATTCCATGTGTCCTTATTGAAGCCGTTGGTCCTCTCCTGGCCCTCATGTAGAGTTCCCTCTCCTCCGCGGTTCTCTATGGAACCTGATTCTTCTCTCCAGGGGCGATCCGGGAAACTACAGACCGGTTAGCCTGACTTCAGTGCCAGGAAAAATAGTGGAAAGTGTTCTAAACATTAAAATCACAGAACATATAGAAAGATGGTTTAATGGAACAAAGTCAGCATGGCTTTACCCAGGGCAAGTCTTGCCTCACAAATCTGCTTCACTTTTTTGAAGGAGTTAATAAACATGTGGATAAAGGTGAACCGGTAGATATAGTATACTTGGATTTTCAGAAGGCGTTTGACAAAGTTCCTCATGAGAGGCTTCTAGGAAAAGTAAAAAGTCATGGGATAGGTGGCGATGTCCTTTCGTGGATTGCAAACTGGCTAAAAGACAGGAAACAGAGAGTAGGATTAAATGGACAATTTTCTCAGTGGAAGGGAGTGGACAGTGGAGTGCCTCAGGGATCTGTATTGGGACCCTTACTTTTCAATATATTTATAAATGATCTGGAAAGAAATATGACGCGTGAGATAATCAAATTTGCAGATGACACAAAATTGTTCAGAGTAGTTAAATCACAAGCAGATTGTGATAAATTGCAGGAAGACCTTGTGAGACTGGAAAATTGGGCATCCAAATGGCAGATGAAATTTAATGTGGATAAGTGCAAGGTGATGCATATAGGGAAAAATAACCCATGCTATAATTACACAATGTTGGGTTCCATATTAGGTGCTACAACCCAAGAAAGAGATCTAGGTGTCATAGTGGATAACACATTGAAATTGTCAGTTCAGTGTGCTGCGGCAGTCAAAAAAGCAAACAGAATGTTGGGAATTATTAGAAAGGGAATGGTGAATAAAACGGAAAATGTCATAATGCCTCTGTATCGCTCCATGGTGATACCGCACCTTGAATACTGTGTACAATTCTGGTCGCCGCATCTCAAAAAATATATAATTGCAATGGAGAAGGTACAGAGAAGGGCTACCAAAATGATAAGGGGAATGGAACAACTCCCCTATGAGGAAAGACTAAAGAGGTTAGGACTTTTCAGCTTGGAGAAGAGACGACTGAGGGGGGATATGATAGAGGTGTTTAAAATCATGAGAGGTCTAGAACAGGTAGATGTGAATCAGTTATTTACTCTTTTGGATAGTAGAAAGACTAGGGGGCACTCCATGAAGTTAGCATGGGGCACATTTAAAACTAATCGGAGAAAGTTCTTTTTTACTCAACACACAATTAAACTCTGGAATTTGTTGCCAGAGGATGTGGTTAGTGCAGCTAGTATAGCTGTGTTTAAAAAAGGATTGGATAAGTTCTTGGAGGAGAAGTCCATTACCTGCTATTAAGTTCACTTAGAGAATAGCCACTGCCATTAGCAATGGTAACATGGAATAGACTTAGTTTTTGGGTACTTGCCAGGTTCTTATGGCCTGGATTGTCCACTGTTGGAAACAGGATGCTGGGCTTGATGGACCCTTGGTCTGACCCAGTATGGCATTTTCTTATGTTCTTATGTTCTTAAGAGAGGTCCTTGATGTTTGGCGTCGACGAGGAAAATGGGAATACCTCTTAGCCTGGGAGGGTTATGGACTGAGGAGAATTCGTGGGAACCTTCCCACAATATCCTTGATAAGGAACTCCGGAAAACCTTTCATAGGATTCATCCTGATAAACCTCGGCCGCGTAGGGGGAGGCCTAGAAGGGGTGGTACTTATGCATCCTGTCCGCACCCGGCCCGTGCATGGGCCTGCTCACCTCTATGGTTCCACGGCAGGTCCTGGGTCCGCCTCCCTAGCGGCAGCTGCAAGCGCTTCCAGGCCTTGGCGTCCCACGTGGTGGTCGCTGGGCCTTCCACTGCGCACTAGGCTTCAAGTCGGAGCTGGACGTCCTCGGCTGTGTTGACCACGCCCCCTAGCACGCGCGCGCGGACCGCCCGGCCTCTTGTAGGGCCAAGGGTGGGTTCTAGCTCCACGGCGCACCCTGATTGATTCCCTATTATAAGGAAGTCCCTGCTTGTACTTCCTTGCCTTGGCAATCGGGTTAGCGTGTATGCTAGATTGTCACTGCGTTTGTATCTTGCTCCAGTCTTGTTCCAAGTCTTGTTCCAGGATCCTTCTGTTCCAGTTCTGTTTCTGCCTTATTCCTGCTTCCTAGTACTCCAGCGTCCTTCTCTTCCTGTTCGTCTGTCCGTCTCCCCAGGTAGTACCTCCGGACTGTCTTACTGGTACTGACCTCGGCTTGTTCCTTGACCTGCTTGTCTACTGCCTGCCTTCTGACTCCAGTCTGCTCCTCGACTTGCCTGCCTGCCGCCGATCGATATCGACGTTATTAAGGGATAATGTGGAGAAAGATGCTAGTATAGTTATTAATATCTCCAATAAAAGATTATCCAAGGAAATGATATCAGTTTTGAGTAAAGGAATGACCTTTGTCCCGTCGGAGAGACATGCCCCTTTTGACACTAGAGTAGAATTGCAGAGATTTTTTAGGCGCATTAGATTGAGGGACTTTTTTGGCCCTAGAGATATTGATAATGAGTCTGATAAAAAATTATATCGTGTATCTACTTGGATGCCTCCGGTCCCTCCACATCCGCTTATAGTTGCTTTTGAACATTTAGTATTGGACGATTTGGTTCAGATTGAATCTGAACAAGAAATCCTCAAATACAATTTGAGTAGAGTGGAATATTAAGCGATTGGTGAATTACAATCTGATTCCTCTATAGTAATATCTGCAGCGGATAAGGGAGGAGCTGTGGTTGTCTTAGATGCTGTTTTTTATCAAGAAGAAGCATTACAACAATTAATGGACACTTCCACATATATTGTTTTGGGGCAGGACCCTACAGGCATATTATGTGTTAGAATTAAGGAATTATTAGATCAGGCCTTAAAAGAGCGAGTTATTTCTAAACAGGAATTTAAATGGTTGTTTCAAGCACATCCTTCTGTGCCGTATTTTTATACGGTCCCTAAGATTCATAAATCTTTGGAGCGGCCTCCGGGTAGGCCTATAGTGTCGGGCATTGGGTCCATTTTTGAGCCCATAGCTAAATACATTGATAGCTTACTTCAAGTAAAAATCATTCAGGTACAGTCTTATGTGAGGGACTCCATGGATTTTTTATCCAGCTTAACTGATACATTGGCATCCACAGCACAATGGTTGGTCACAGCCGACATCTCATCCCTTTATACCAACATACCGCAGTCAGAGGCGGTTTTGATAGTAAGAACCATCTTGGATGATATGGTTTTTCTTATCGGAAACACAAATTGTTAATGCAACTGGTCAAGTTTGTGTTAACTGAGAGTTATTTCTGATTCGAGGGGGTTTATTATAAACAGGTGAGGGGTATCCCTATGGGATCCCCGTTAGCACCAACGGTAGTGGGGCTGTATGTAGCCCGATATGAAGATTCACATATATACTCCTCTGACTTTTTTACCCAGATTACAATCTGGAAGCGGTATATTGATGACCTGTTCTTTATATGGACTGGTGATGATGAGACATTAGCTGAATTTTGCCATTATATGAATATGTGTGATGTCAACTTACAGTTCACATTTGTGAAAAATAGAATGAAGGTACCATTTTTGGATATAGCTATCACTAGATGTAGGAATCACTTTGAGACATCAGTTTTCAAGAAACCCACAGATAGGAATACCTTACTCCATGCGAAGAGTTTTCATCCCCGTAGGTTAAAAGAGAACATCCCAGCAGGTCAATTCCTTAGATATAGACGGTTGTGCTCCTCTGTGGAGGAGTACAAAGTCAAAGCTCAAGAGTTATCCAACCGCTTTGTGGAGAGGGGTTATAGTAGAAGAATCATCAAGAAAGCGTATAAAAGGGGATTGTTCGCCAATCGTGATAATTTGTTATCAGTGCAGGTTAAAGATAAGATTTCCAGAGTGGTATGCACCCTTCCATATTCCACGAAAACTACAGCCATTAAACAGAGTATTAAGAGACAATGGAGGATCATATCGGCATTACCGGGTTTTTCTGAGCCACCCATATTTGCTACCAAGAAGGGTAGAAATTTAAGACAACGATTGAAATACAGAAAACCAGCGGACATAGACACTACTGTTATGGGTCAGTTCCAGTGTGGACATTGTTCTGTATGCAATAACGTTTTACAAATTAAACACTATCGATGTAAAACGTTGTCAGTCCCATACGAATTGCGAGGTTATTATACATGCTCCTCTGAGCAAGTGGTTTATGCCATAGTTTGCCCTTGTGATATGATATACATTGGCCACACAACTAGAGCCATCAGACAGAGGATAATAGAACATAAAAGTTGCATCAGAACAAAAAAGGAATTTGCCCCATTGGTAACACATTGGCTACAGATGGGTCATACTGTGGAAGATGTTACATACTTTGTTATAAGACAATGTGTCAGTAAAGAGGGTGATGTGCATCGTTTATTGATTAAATGGGAGCAACAATGTATATTTAAGTGGCAGACTTTGTTGCCGACTGGTTTAAACGCTGAAATTGAGTGGCAGGCTTGCTTTTAGAGCGTTCTTCATCTTGGATGCTATTCTATACTATGGATATCTTAAAGGAGGGGTGTTGGAGGATTGGCTAATGGAGTAAGGTAGGTTGCTGAGGGTTACAGTTGATGGAGTATATTCTTTGAATGTAGTAGGGCAGATACTTTATTTTTGCCAGTGAGACTGAATGTCTTGTTTTCTATTACGCTGTTTGAAGTAGTAGGAGAGGGTGCATAGTTGTTGTTTGTTTTGATCTGGTGGGGGGCGTGGTTGTGCATACACGTTTTCCTTAAATTAAGAATGCCGACGCGGTATAATAAAACTTGGAATTGTTAACACACTTCGATGTAGCGTAAGATGGTGGTTTTCCTTTGTGCGTTTTTGACGTTGAAGAGACGTAGAAGGGAGTGGTGGCCGATGCGGCACAATAAAGCTTTGAGTTGTTAGCATAGGGTTAACATACTTTGACGCAGCGTAAGAGGGTGGTTCACCTTTGGGCGTTTTTTTGCCGCTGAAGAGAGATTGAAAAAATGTTTGTAAGGTATGTGAGTTTCAATAGGGGTATAATGGAATAGTGTAGGAGTTTTGAAGGCATAGTACCCTATAGTCATACATATGGATATGTTACAGATGGAATTCCCTTGTTACAATATTACATTCGATATGAAAAAGACCGCGCTGTAGACGGTTTGAGATTCGGGTTGAAAGTGAGCACAGAAGAGTTCTGGTCGGGTAAGTGTTGAGGTGATAATGGTTTGGGATTGTTGGAGTTTTTGTAATTATGTTGAAACAGAATTGCAACAAGGGAATGTGTCCTCATTTTTAATGTTATGTTTCGTTTGGTTTTCTCAGAGGTTTTCCCCCTGAGGAAGCAAACGATTGCGAAACAGGGGCCGCTTGTTGGGGTTGATTGCATCGAGACAAGCCAGACATAAATTCAAACATAGCACCAAGAAGGAAGGAGACACTCAAGGAGTTTTGTTCGTCGTAGATAAATGTGTATAAACAGACTGTAAGTGGGTCTTTCCCACAGGGTATAATGGTTCAAGTTATTACGGGTATCAAAGGGGTTTTTTTGTGTACCTTCCTTGAAATGTATGTTTTTAAGGTATGAGTGTGTACGGATGTGTGTGTTGTTTTAAATTGGACACATTTTTGAAATTAATTAATGAAGTTTTGTATCAATAAATGATTAAAAGATCTGTTCCTAGCCTTGTCATCACCTATGCCATTCTGGTCCTCCTTGTTCCATTTGACCTCCAGTCTCGAACCTGACTGCGCTACCCTTCTGTCTGTGGGCACGCCGGACTTCCATCCTTCCAAGAGACCCTGTGAAGCTGAACTAAGTCCAAGCGGCCCGGGTTGCTATGGGCTCCTCCCGGGGGGACCTCGGGCTTCCAGTGGTGAAGCTCTTCCTAGCCTCTGTCTCCTCCAGTTCTCCACCCCCTGGGGGCAGTTGCTTCCTGGTCCCTACCAGGAGGCGGTTGTGCACTGCCTCAGGACAAGGGACCACTCCCGAGCACAACACATACTCTGAACCCTCTAAAATTGCCTTTACATTGTAATTATCCTGGGCTATTTGGGCCTTCCCTTTAGACCCATTCAATGAACCCTCTTCCTTACAAGCAGAGAGTAAACCTTGATCATGGGCATGGAAGCATCTACTGGGAGGCCCAATACATTCACCAGATATCTTTTGAAGGTTTCACAGGAAGAAAGAGTCTGGACCCTAGGGAAATTCCAGAGGGAGAGATTTTAATGCCTAATCTGTTTCTCCAATTTTTCTAGTTTATGGTACAAGAGTATCATATCCTGTATTAAAGAGGCAATCATAGAATTTAATTTATTGCACCTCTTTCTACAAAACAAGCTTTCCTTTAAATTCTCTCTAGTCATCCTCCTGCTGCATGGCTAATGCATTCATATATTTAACCAAAGAGGAAACAACTGACAAACAAACATCAACTGAAGATTCCAGTCTCACTAGGATAGCCCAAATAGCATCTAAGGTAACAACAAAGGGTTTAACAAGTGGAGGCAATGTATCATGAACTGGCAAATCCAACAGCTCCAAAGATCTCCCACTTGCTTCAGTAGATTGAACAGTTTCCCTCTGCTCTTTCACCCGGGCCAGAGTCATACGGACAAGATGAGAACTTCCCTCCTCCACAAAAGACAAATCAGGCAGAGAAATCTGCTCCACACCAGTTCTTTCCTTCACTGCCCAGCCACTGACATCATCAACCAATATTGAGGGTGACTCTGAGCCAGGGTAAAGCAGGGGGAGAGCATCTGGAGAAGAGAAAGAAACTTCTTCCCCAAGCAATTCAGGTACTGCTCCACCCAAAGCTGCAACGGGGACACCCTCTGACGTTCCAGGAAAAAATCCAACCACTGTTGAATCATTCCTGGCACCAAGGCTTCTCCTGGAAGTAGAACCCTTCCTTTGGGATAGCGTGGTCCTCACTACCATCTTAACTCTACCCCTTTATCTAAAATAGTTGAGAAAAATCAAGTATTATGGTTTGTCAGACAGTATCATGTGTAACGCCTTTTTTGGAGAATTGTTGCTCCTAGGGCACACAACTAATTTATTTCTTCAGGAACTGCTCCAGCTAACCATTCCATCCCATGCTGACTCTTAATCCCTGGTGGGGGGGGGGGGCACTCTTTTTAAGGGGGGAAGCTCTTGCTTATGGCCCAGTCGATGAGAAAAGGTCGCTAGTGTGTGTGTAGTCATTTGGTGCTTCCCATGAGGTGAAAGGCTGAAATGATTTGAACAGGTCTGGGTGTTAAAATAAAGTATACTGATTGATACTCATAACTTAAAAAGTCCATTATCCAGAAGTGTGGATTTCATCTGACTGATGGCACAAGTAAAATTCTGGGTAGTTGGTGTCCTTTTACCAGACCTCTGGGTAGGGCCCATGGGGACTTTTATATGCGCAAACTCTCCCAACAGCTGTGCAGAATCCTAGTGGAGGGGTCCTCAACTTTACTGCCGAAAATCCTCTCTTTAGACATCTTTTCAGACACCCAGGCCATCCTGCTCCTTTGATGGTGGAGATCTGAGTGGGGCTTCCTGCTCTTATTCTTCCTTCTTTAAGGTTTCTTTCATCCTTATACTCTGATCTTTCTGGGGGACTTCTCTTGGGGAAAGGTTAGTGGGATCAGGCAAGTTTTCAGCTCTGAAATCCCAGTGGGGAAGGGGGATCCAAAACCTCCCCACTCTTCCAAAACTATACTTTAAACCTTAAAGGGGATATCTCTTCTGCCTTCACTGTGTCTCACAGCAGTGCTTGCCCACCTAGGGTTTAGAGTGGGCTCACAGGTCTTTGGTCCCCTGGTGAGAGCTCTTTTGCCCCTAAAGGGTATCAGGCTTAATAGTCTATCTCTCTCTGTAAATTATAAGAAGGACCCTTAGGCAGGGAGTGCACTGGGAGGTATTACTCCTTGAGGTGAAGCTGGGAGGTGCCACCAGATTGTGGAAAAAAATACATCATTACTCCTTCACTGTTTTCTCAAATTGAACCACACGGTGTTTTAAAATGGCTGGGCTAAATAGTTCTCAGGCATCCAATCCAGACCCTCCAGGGGAGAGGGACTGAGGAATATGGATGGTTCTTTACATATTTTGTTGTAATGTCAGGGACACTGACATCTTGTAGTCAGACCGGGAGGGTCTGCTACTCATGTGACACTGGGTCATCACCTTCTATTCTCTCTGGAATCCTCAAAGTTCTCAAATTGTTTCTCCAACTACTTGTAGTTATGTTTTTTTAAGTCCCTTTTCAGTTCAGCAGTGATTTTTATTTTGCCCGGTAACAATGTCACATTATCTTCTAATAAGGAGATTGAATTGAAGAGAACTGGGCAATAAGTGAAGCCACTTCTGGTTTAATTTTTTTAAGTAGCACTATGATTCTCCTTGATTAGTACTTTCAGGGCCTATAACTCCTTCTTGATCATAAAAGAGGTTTCAGTTTCTATTTAATTACCAGCAGTCATTTTCTATAGTAATGGAAGATCCTGTATGGATTGTTTTAATGACACAGATAAATCCTATTTTATGATATCTGATTTACCATTGGCCACAACAGGTATCTCTTAGGATAAGTATTTGGTAGAAGCAGAAATTTTTAGGGATGTGGAGAGGAATAAAATTTGTTTTCATTTTTGGTTCATTTTCAGGAGTTTTTTAGGTGAAAAAAAAAGAATCAAACAATAAACCCCCCCAAAATTGCCAAATAACAAAAACTAGGCCTCCCTCCCACCCTACTGAAAATATGCCAGGGCAGGATCCCCCCCAGTCCTCACTTATACCCAGTCTGGTATGGATCTGCTGACTAGGACCCTGCCAAAGCGCAGGCCAGTGCCTCAGCCTAGACTGGAGCCCAAACCCAGGCCCAAAACCACAGCCTGGCCAAGAGGCCAAGTCCCAGTGGCTGGGCCTTATCCTAAGCCTATGCCCAGACCAGGCCTGACGCCACAGCCTGGTCCAGAGGCCAATTTCCAGCACTGGGACCTCAGCCCAGACCTAGACTCAACCCCGCGACCCAATCTGGAAGCTGCGGTGAATGTGCCAGAGTTAATTAAGTCCAGCATGACCCCAGTAGACACTGGCATTTGGCATTGAAGCGCAAAAGAAAGAAGAGGATCTGAGAAGAGGAGCTTCCTGGTTCTGGTTGAGGCCCCGGCATCAGGACCTGGCCTTTGGGTTGGGTCACAGCATTGGGCCTGGGTCTATGGCCTGGCCTATGCTGAGGCCTCAGTGTCGGGGCTCAGCCTTTGTTGGATTACTCGATGGATCAGTTAAATATTGTTTTTTGTTTTTTTTAATTTTCAGGGTTTTCGGTTGAGGCTCCATAGTCAGCCCTTGCCTCTACTTAGACTCCAGCATTGTGCTCCGGCCTAAACCACGGCCCCTATTTTGGGCCATGGCCTATGCCCTAGGCAAGGCCCCAGCTTCAGGCCTAAAACCTCGGCCCAATACATTCATTTAAAACAAATTAACAAATAAGGTTTGTTTTATTTGGGGGGCCCTTGATTCAGTTCCAGGCCCACCGAATAAAATGAATTAGCCTTATTTGGCACATTTTGCACTTTCAATTTAAACAAATTCACATCCCTAGTAATTTTTGCTTGCAGGGTTGTCTTTTGGTTTGTCCCTCAGAAAGCAGTTCTGTCACATACCTATCTGGCAGTAAGCTCTCTAGTGCTTCCATGAAATCATAGTTCCGATTTCCCTAAGAAAAGCTGGACTACATCTCCATGTATGCAATGAGGAAAACCCTGGTCTAGATCATTCTTTCTTGGTTGTCATGGGTGAGGTATAGGGTTCCCAAATGTCCTGAATTTTCAGACTGTACTAATTTTAGGGTTAATGTTGAGAAGTCTGATGGAAAGTTAAAATGACTAGAAATTAGCAGGATCTGAATCTTCTAAGTTTAGCACTCAGCTCTAATTCTTACCCTATGGCTTCCTTGTTACTGAGTCCGCCCTGTCTCCAGTGTTACACTAGCTCAGTCAGCCTCTGAGTGGATAGACTGACTGGTTGGCTGTTTAAGTGCATGCAGCATGGGCAGTGTTTGGGAGGCAGAGCCTTTTTATTTCTTATCACATGGACCGTGCATCAAGACTCTACATTTTGGCGCTTTGGAAGAGGCTTGATAGGGCTTTTGCATATCCCATCCCATGGTGGTTGAAGATGAAACCTTGCTGGGCCACTACAGATACCATTCCATGATGGCTGAAGACAAGACCGGGCGAGGCTGCCATGATTCCAGCCAGCCAAGAAGAGACCCAGGTGTATTCAAAGAAAAGGCCCAGCAGAGAGGGGAAGGCCCTGAGTATGTGTGTGTGTGTGTGACAAAGCACCTGTGTGAGTGAGTGAGAGTGTGAGAGAGAGAGAGCGAGCCTGTGGTAATGGAGCCTAAATGTGTGTTTGAGAGAGAGAGAGAGAGAGAGAGAGAGAGAGAGAAGGTATGTGTGGAGTAAGAGGCTGTGGGTGAGAGCCTGTATGTGTGTTTGTGTGAGTATGTTTGTTTGAGAGAGAGAGGGGATGTGTGGGAGAGCCTGTGTGTGTGTGTGTGTGTGTGTGTGTTGTGTCTGTGTATGAGAAAGAGAGGTATGTGTGAGAGCTTGTATGCATGTGTGTGTGCTTGTGTGTGTGTGAGAAAAGAAGAAAGCCTGAGGTAGTGGGAGCCTGTGTGTGTACATATGAAAGAGAGACAGAGCCTGTGGGAATGGATACTTCTGTATGTAAGAGTCATTTTGAGTGGGAGCCTGTGTGTATATGTGTGAGAGAGAGTCTGTGTATGTGAGAGCCTGCATGCATGTGTGAAAGAGAGAGGGTGTGTGTATGAGACAGTGTGTGAGTGTATGTGTAAAAGCCTGTGTATGTGTTTGTAAGGGACAGAGAGCCTATGCATATGTGTGTGTATGAGAGAGAGAATTAACACGTGTAAATAAATAAATATCAACAAATAAATATGTGTGAGTGTGTGAGAGAGAGAGTTTTGCACCCCATTCTTCAATCTACAACAATCTCAGTATGAATGGAAATCATAAGATCCCAAGTATGGAGAGAAAATGATTTTTTAATCCTTATTAGTTTAATTATTGAGTGTTATTTGATGTGTCTACTGTTTTGAAATACTTTATTGGTGTTTTGGAAATTTTATAATTTTTTATGTTTTGAACAATTCTTTAGTATTGTTTTACTATAATGAATATGATGTTTTCTAATTCTAGATTTTATTGTTTGATGTTTTATGAGGAATAGTAATGTTATTCTGCATATAGCATCTGGTTTTTTTGCAGTTTCCAATTCAGTTTTTTTCAGCATATTTTTATTTACATTTTGTAGTCTCTTTATTCTGTATGTGGGATTCTGAGCAAAACTTCATAAGCTAGAGGCAAGAAACGCACTGAATCCTGCCTTTCTTCATGCAACTTTCAACTTTATTCACTCTTCTCAACATCACAAAAGTAGACCGCTTACCTCTCAGCAGTGAACTCACAACAATAGCTTCTACCAGAGGGTTCAGGAGCTGGCTTCTCCTGGAGACCTGCAGCCCCCTGTTCCTATCTGGGCTTGCCTCTTATCCTGCCCAGCAGGATCCTGTCCACAGAGCTCTCTCCTTCTATGAGTTTTAAGGTGGACCTGGCATCTAACTCATCGCCTGATCCTGTGAGGGTTAAGGTGGGTAACTGGGCCACTCTTATAGTTTGCAATAGTTAACATACATCTGTGGGCATATTTTATTTAATCTATGAGTTATCAAATATCATCTGAATAAGATCTTGAATCCATTTTCTAAAATCATTGATGCAATGCTGTCAAATGATTTTAAAGGTAGTTTTGCTGCATGGATAAAACTGCATATAGGGTGCTTAGGAGTTTTTCTTATAATGTCATATAGCCAAGTTGATAGATACAGGTAATGTCAGGCCAAAGCATACATAGTTTAGGGGTATGCTTTACATTTTTGTTATTTAGGAAAAAATTGAAGCTTGCATTGGAGATATTTTGGCTTAATTTTGCTGGTGATGTGTGATCCAGGGATACATGATAGAAAATGTAAACAATCAGGCCAACACAATATGGCTGGATGCACGTTTTGGACACACAAGACTAACACCCAATTCAATACGGGGATTAGCACATCCAAAACGTGCATCCAGTCGAGTGAGTATCTAATAGCACTCATCCCATACGAATTCCATGTAGATGAGGCTATTGGCTATTTTCCCTGTAATGCCAAAAATTGCCACGTGACCAAGGCGCCCATTTTAATGCAGCAAATTTAAAGCCTGCACAAGAGCAGGCCTTAAAGCATGCCGCGCTCAAGGGCTCAGAAAAATAAACCAAAAAATCCTGCTTTCTGTGGTTCCTCCTATTAGCATCATCGCGATTCAGTAGAAGGAACCACCGAAAGCAGTATCCGCAAGTTCTGGCCCGATTAAGTATTAAGTATCGGGCACTTAATATTAATTTATTCACGCTTTCAGTTATTGCCGATTGGTCCATTCACTGTCACATAAAGGACCAATCGGGAACAGCCCTGCCGGGGGTGGGGGTGGGGAGGAAACTCTGGCCAGGCTGTTGTGGACGCACAGCCACTCTCCTGGGGCTCGTTGTAGAGCGCTAGGGATGCGCAGATTAGCCATTGCGAGTCGCTTCTAGCGCAGCAGCTCATTTTCTTATTGCAACGAGCGCCCAGGAGAGGTGGATGTGCCTGCATTCAAAAAAATGTGCGCCCAGTTTGGATGCTCACTTTTTATGTGAGGATATTGCAAGGGCCTGAATGTTTGTTTTTGTTCTATAAATTCAGCTGGGGGCAGGGGAAAAGAGAGGGGGTTAGGGTGGGCAGGGAAGAGAAAGCAAAGAAGGGGGCAGGGAGAGGAGAGAGGGTGGGGGTAATGGGATACTAATGCTGGACCCAGGTTGGGGATAGAGAGCGGGAAAGAGGGTACAGTAGGAGGTTATTTATTTATTTCATAAAATTTGATGGCAGTTCCATTGTTAGTTCAAAGCAGTTTACAACGGACAGCAACAAAAACCGTGTGAGCCGTTGGGACTTCCGTGCCCCCCAAATTATTGTGAAAGGTGTTGGGAATTTTCACAGGTGAACGTCGGCCACCTTAGTGGCAACCCTGTTTGAAACCCAGATGAATTCTACTTCAATCTGTTTCAAAGGGAAGATAAAGGAGGGCTATATTGCATCGTATCTTCTAAATGAAATGCCAGTGACAAGATTTAGGATACTATATTTCACACTTTGTTATTCTGCTGTGACTGTGATGCTTCAAGCTTTATTACTGTGCTCTGCAATAATAGCAATCACGCTTTCATTTGTTGCTGTGTGTTACACAGAAAGGAGTTGACTTAGCACAAGCTGAAGCTTTTGAGCAGTAATGTTATGTCAAAGCTTTATGTCTTGCTACTGCCATTCTCAAGGCTTCAATTCTTATTACTGCCTTTGTCAAGGATTTAGGGTTTTGGAAGCATATCATCATTATCCACAGCATGAATAAGGTAGAGAAGTCTAAAGTCTATGAAAAGAGACTGGGATTTTCAGGCATAAAATCTGCTGCTCCTGTTTGTAAAAAGAACAAATTATGATCTTCTTTTTTTTCATTCCTGAGAAGTGTGAGGAATGTGTAATTTCCAAACCAAAAGAAGGGCTTATGCCACTAACCCACAGAAGAAGGTGCAGATAAAAAATAATAGAAAAGACTACATTTCCCAACCTCCATAGAGGTAAGGGAGGAAAACCTAGGGGTTTCTGGAAGTATAGGACTACTATTACTGCTGCTACTTATCACCTCTTTAGCATTATTCGATGTACTAAATGCTGTACAAAAACACGAGACAGTTCCTTGTGACCTTGGGCAAGTCACTTTACCCTCCATTGCCTCAGATACAAAACTTAGATTGTAAGCCCTCTGGGGATAGGGAAATACCTACAGTACCTGAATGTAAACTGTTGTGATATCTCAGATCGAATGTCGGCATATATATAAAAAAAAAAATCTTGACAAATATACAAGGCAAAGGAGGCTTTGGGAATTTCATTTATTAAGAAAATGATTAAAATCAATAAAGCAGTGAATGGTATAAACAGGGTTAAAATTTAAAAGCAGCCTCAAAAAGGTGGGTTTCTAGAGTGGACACACCAACTCAGGATGTCTGTTCCAAGCATAAAGTACAGCAAGGTGGAAAGCATGGAGATGGGAATTGGTGGAAGAGAAAAATGGCTTGATGAGCGGAGCTCACAAGGAGGGTGTAGGGAGAGATAAGAGAGGAGAGGTAGAGCTGCAGAGTGAATGCTCTTGTAGGTAAGAGAAGCTTGAAATGGAAATGGATAGGGAGTTAATGTAGTGCCCTGAGAAAAGGAGTTATTTGGGTATAATGACTTTGGTAAAAGATAAGTTGTGCAGCTGAATTGTGGGTAGACTGTAGTGGAGGGAGATGGTTCACTGGGAGACTTGTGAGGAACAGGTTGCAGTAGTCTAAGCAGCAGGAGGTTATGAGAGAGTGGATAAGGGTTCTGGTAATGTGTTCAGAAAGGAAGGAGTGGATTATGGTGAAGTTGTTGAAAAATAAATGACATATTTTAACAGTAGTTTGGATATATATATATAGAGAAGGAGAGAGAGGAGTCGAAGATGATCCCAAGGTTATGGGCTGAGGGGACTGGAAGGATGACATTGTTATCCATAGAAATAGAGAATAAGGGACTTGGGTTTTGGGGGAAAGATAAAGTGTTCTGCTTTAGACCTATTGAGTTTAATATGGCTCCCTAATCCAGGCCCTCCCTTTCAGTCATTCAGGGACAGGAGGAAAGGGGTGAGCTTGGAACAGACACTGAAGAAGAAAACCTATGTTAAAGCAACAGGGCTGTAACTAAGGATGGGAGAGAGGGGTGAAAAGCCTCTTAGAGATGGAAAATGACTGAAATACAAGAATGGGTCAGCAGCAGCTGAAAAGCCAGGAAGTGTACCATCAAGGGTGAAAGAAGGGAGGATCTGGTTGGTAGGGATCTGCAAGAAAAAAAATTCATTTTCATTTTTCAGTTCATTGACAGGAGGTTTTTTTTCCCACGAATTTCGGTTCATGGATTGCTTGATTCATGTGAAAAAAACGAATCAAGCAATTAAAAAAAACCAACCCAAAATGGCTAAAAAACAAAAATAAGCCCTCCCTCCCACCGTCCCAGAAAAATACCGGGGCTAGGATCCCCCATAGCCCACACTTCCCTAGTCTGGCGAGGACCTGCCGGCTCGGACTAGTTCGAAGCCTCAAACTTGCTTAGGCTGAGGCCAAGGTAGATCGCTGGGTCTCAGAGCTGGAACTTTGACTGGACCCAGGTCCGACACCGCACCCCAACCCGGAGGCCAGGTCCCAATGCTGAGGCCGGAGCCCGGGCCCAGGCCTGATGCTGTGGCCCACCCTGGAGGCAGGGTCCTTATGCTGGAACCTCGGCCAGACCCAGGCCCGACGCCGGGGCTGCGACCCAGATGCAGGCCTGATGCTGCGACCCAACCCAGAGGCTGGGTCCCAACACCAAGGCTGAGGCCTGGACCTAGGCTTGAGTTTGGGTCCCGATGCCTGGGCTGGGTCCAGGGTTAGGCCCAGGCCTTGGAGCCCGGGCCTGGCTGCTCCTCTTCACGCATCCTTTTATTTCTTTCCAAAGTACAATGACGGCATCCACTGGAGTTGCGCCGTAGTTAATTAATGCCAGCGCTCTCACCCAGCAGACAGCGCCATTTTGATGTACAGAGATTGTACTCTGGTTGACCTACTCCTGAGGTTTCATCCTACGGCTTAATGGTTTTATTACTGAGCTTATTAAAGCTCACGCAGTATTTAGTGAGCTGCTTACTTGCAGTTTACCCCCTAGTACCAGTGTGCGTATCATAAATTTAACATGTTCTGTATGTAAAACTCATACACATTTCATAAACAGAACAATCTTTAAAATCACAAGTAAAACAGTGAATCTTACTTTTAGCTTAGTTTCCTATAGGGAAAATGATGTTAGAAGATTGTATATGTCAGTTCACCCTCCCTACATCATCTCCCTCCCTGACCCCTCTGCTAGCACCTCCCCCCTTCACCTTTCCCAAGCGGAGTCTGACGGTGGAGGGGGTCTTATCTCCTCCCGGATCGGCTGGATCCTTAGTGCACAAAGACCAATCCCCATTCAGACATTTAGAATTGAGTTCTGAACAAGGATTGGCTGCTCACAGATTGACATGAATAAAATAATTCGTAATTATTGAAAGCTGTGAAAGAACTGAACACAGAACTCATTTGGAGTACTATGTTCGGTTCTGGAATCTGTATCTGAAGGGGGATAAAGACAGGATGTAGGTGGTCCAGAGAAGAGTGACCAAAATGGTGTGGGGTCTGTATCAGAAGACCTATGAGGAGAGACTGAAGGATCTGAATAATTACACTCTGGAAGAGAGGAGGTGCAGGGGAGATATGAGACAGACCTTCAGATACCTGAAAGGTTTTACTGATGCACAATCATCAAACCTTTTCCGTTGGAAAGGAATCAGTATAACTAGGGGTCACGGAATGAAACTTCAGGAAGGATGACTCAGAACCAACATCAGGAAATATTTCTTTACAGAGAGGTTGGTGGATGCCTGGAATGCCCTTCTGGAGGAGATCGTGAGGATGGAAACAGTGAAAGACTTAAAGGGGCATGGGATAAACACTGTGGATCCCTAAAACTATAACCGATAAGCCAACATACTGTGGATGAAATTCCATCCTTGCTCTCTGCTTCATCGGCAGGAGGAAAAGGGGAATTGGATTCGTACAGCAATCAACGAGGGCCCTGACTTTTATGGTTTGTGGAAACAAACATGGGGGTAACTAGCTGGTGTGGCAGTTACTACCCTTAACCTTCAACAGCAAGGAGTTACAGGGAATTGGATTTAGACAGTAACCAATGAGGGTTCTGACTTACAGTTTGGGAAACTGATAAGGATAGGGGTAACCTGCACAGTGCAGTAAATACTACCATAAGCTTGCTGGGCAGACTGGATGGATCATTTGGTCCTTTTCTGCCGACATTTCTATGTTTCTCTGTTTGTAATCAGGGGTGAATTTTAAAAGGGTTGCTCATGTTAGAAGGCCCATATATGCGAGTATATGGGCCACGTGTGAGCGATGCTTATTTAAAAAGCCGTAAATTATGATCATATACGCGCACGCGCGAGCTAAAGAGCAGAAATGGGGCATGTCGGGGTGTTCCAGGGTGGGGCCAGGAGTTACATGCATAAATCCATATTTTAAATCCGGCAGCTGCAACGTGTGGGGGGGCTGTTAGCCACATATGTTTACTTCTGCTCTTGATGAGATGTAAGTATGGATAAATCTCTACTTAGGCCCAAATCAACTGGGTGAGGGGTCTGTGTCTACTGGGGGGAGTGCAGGCTGAAGAACCAGAGGGGTCTGGATAACTTCAGGATGGACTGAGCAAACTGGTGGACTGACTGGTAAAACTGGGAATGGCTTTCACGCGTGCATGTTTTAAAATCCGCTTACTTGCACGCGTTAAAGCTGACAAAGTCCTAAGAAAGATACGCAATATACTATTGCTTGAGGAGTCACTTAAAATTAGGAGCACAAATACATGGGAGGTGTATTTTAAAACATACGAGCATAGATGCACGCATAATTTCTAATTCCAGTGTATGGGTGCCCGCCCGCTCCTTTTAAAGTTACCGTCCCTGTCTTTAGCCCAGCCGGAAGGAAATATGACCCGCTTCTCCTCCTGGCTTGGCTTGGGGAAGGTGGGGGCAGGTGCCGGGGTGGGGTGGGTAGTCAGGAGTAGGGTGATACGAGGGGGGGGGGGGGGGGAGGTGGCTAGCAGTTCCTCTTCTTTCATTTTTTAAGTGCTGGATGCAGATGGAGTGACTGGAAGTTGGCAGATCGCGCCAGCACAGACCTTTTTTTTTTCAGTTGCGGGAGGCAGGGGGAGATTTGAAAGTGCTGGCTGCATTGGGCGGCTAGATTCAGATAGTGCTGAATGGCCTAAGTTTAGTTGCCTCAGTTTTAGGCACTTAAAATATTTAGGGACATACTTTCAGCCTGAAATGTATTCCCCTAGATGTGGCTGGTAGTAGACACCTACATTAGGCTTCTAATTTAAGGTGCCTTGAAATAAGGCACTTGGTATTTTCTGAATATCAGGCTCACTGCGGTTAGTGCAGTAATCAGAGAGGTAGAAAATTGAACATGCATGGAAACCCGACTACCTCACAGTTCCTAGAGATGTTCCCTCCTGGACTAGCATGGAGCAGTATGTGCCATGCTAGCACCTATTTCTTTGTAGATAAAAGGTATACTTCAGCTTCCCATGGCACAATTTATTTTATTTTTTTATTTTATTAACAATTTTTTTTCTGCACAGCTTTATTAATCAAAAAGGCCAACCAAAGCAAAGTGCAATACAAACAGGGGCGGATTTTCAGAGCCCTGCTCGCGTAAATCCGCCCAAAACCGGGCGGATTTACGCGAGCAGGGCCCTGCGCGCCGGGAAGCCTATTTTACATAGGCCTACCGGCGCGCGCAGAGCCCCGGGACTCGCGTAAGTCCCGGGGTTTTCGGAGGGGGCGTGTCGGGGGCGTGTCAGGGGCGGGCCCGAACCGCGCGGCGTTTTCGGGGCGTGTCGGGAGCGTTCCGGGGGCGTGGCTACGGCCCGGGGCGGCCCGGGGGCGTGGCCGCGCCCTCCAGACCCGCCCCCAGGTCGCGTCCCGGCGCGCAGGAGGCCCGCTGACGCGCGGGGATTTACGCCTCCCTCTGGGAGGCGTAAATCCCCCGACAAAGGTAAGGGGGGGGTTTAGACAGGGCCGGGCGGGTGGGTTAGGTAGGGGAAGGGAGGGGAAGGTGAGGGGAGGGCAAAGGAAAGTTCCCTCCGAGGCCGCTCCGATTTCGGAGCGGCCTTGGAGGGAACGGGGGTAGGCTGCGCGGCTCGGCGCGCGCCGGCTATACGAAATCGATAGCCTTGCGCGCGCCGATCCAGGATTTTAGCGGATACGCGCGGCTCCGCGCGTATCTACTAAAATCCAGCGTACTTTTGTTTGCGCCTGGAGCGCAAACAAAAGTAGGCTATTCGCGCTCGTTTTAAAATCCGCCCCACAGTGTTATTGTTTGTAAGGTTTTGGGTGGACCCTTGGACACTGTGGCTGCTGACCACGCCCACGGGGGGGAAGTCCCGTGAGGGGCCACAGGTCAGGCTCAGCTTAGGACACACAACACAGATAGATCTTTTATTAACAGTATTGAGGAACCACCAGAGGTGGCAGTAGTGAGCAGAGATGAAGCCCGGCTGGGCTTGTAGTCCCTCAGGCTCTGGAACAGCGATCCCACAATGGCTGTGCTGTAGTGAAGAGAAACTGAGATAGTGAGTACAATGAATATATGCAGGGTTCTGGAATAGAGCCTCGTTGGTTGAGTACTCACACAGTGGTTTCTCTCGGTAGGAATCACAGGAGCTGAAATAGAGGCAGGCCCTCGAGGAGCGAGTACCTGGTTCCAGGGAACAGCTCTGAGAGAAGTAGATAGTAGCTCACTGATGGTGTAGGCAGCGGTATCTTCTAGGCAGAAGTGAAGTCCAGGCAGCGAGTCCGGGAACATGGGCCCTCGAGGAGCGAGTACCGGTTCCAGACAGCGACCTGAAAGAGAAGAGAGAGGCTCCCGAGGAGCGGGTACCCCAAATAGAGTAAGTCCAATAATGGAGAGGCAGAGTAACTAGGTACAGAGAGCGAATCCCATCTGTAAGGATTTCCAGTACGAATACCTGACCTTGCTAACTCGGGGGGGTCATTTATCAAAATGCGATAAGGCGTTAAGGGCTTATCGCATCAGATAGGCCCTTACTGCATGCGAAAACGTGTTTAACACATGCGATAGCACCATATCGTATGGTGCAATGCAATTTCAGAAAATAGTAGGAGTTAGCCTGTCTGCAAAGGGCTATCACACCAATCTTAACTACACCTCTTTGGAGAGCATTAGGCTGTGCAATAGCTGCCATGACCATGCGGTATGGTTTCATTGCCCTTTGCAATGTCTCCTGTACATCCTATTTCAGGTGAATTGAGAGAGAGAGAGAGAGAGAGAGAGAGAGAGAGAGAGACCATAATATCATGGCCCATATGTAGGTATTTGCATCCCTGAGGTGGGGTTTAGGTAAGAGTGTAGGGGGTTAGGGGCCACTTCGACATTCTATGTGACACCTACGAACAGAACAGTACTCTCTTGTGAAGATTTGATGGCCTTCGGAGTGAGGAAACTCACTCCAAGATGAGATTTGGGCAAGGTTCTCTCAACCTAGCTTGATGGACTCTCTACCTGGGTAACATCAAGCTAGGTTGAGAGAACCTTGCCCAAATCTCATCTTGGAGTGAGTTTCCTCACTCCGAAGGCCATCAAATCTTCACAAGAGAGTACTGTTCTGTTCGTAGGTGTCACATAGAATGTCGAAGTGGCCCCTAACCCCCTACACTCTTACCTAAACCCCACCTCGAGTTACTAGGTGGGCCTACCATAGGGATACAAATACCTACCTATGGGCCATGATATTATAGCCAGGTGTGCTCTCTCTCTCTCTCTTTCTCTCTCTCTCTCTCATTGAATATAGAAAATATAACAGATCTGGCACTTATCACAGAATCTGAAAATGGTATTGCAATTTGCACTAACTTAGCTCTTCACACAGGTAATTACTGCAAATTGTGATAAATGCTATATTAGCATAAAACATGCCCCTTTTGCTATCGCATGCGGTACTTTCCGCATTTTGATAAATCCAGGCCTCGATTAGCTAGCAGAAGTGTAGGCTTTTTATATCCGGGATGCATGACTCATCACATGGGGACGCCCCTTAGGTTCGTGCCAAAGAAAGTATTTGAAGCAGGGCCGCACGGCGCGTGCGCGCCCTAAGGCAGCTGAGCAGCATCGCGGGAGGTAGTGCCCAAGCCGGACCGAGGACACCGGAGAGGACGGCAGGCAGACACCGCAGCAGCCAAACATCCATCAACCGCGGGAGGAGTCGCCAGAGAGGTAAGGAGGGCGGCGACAGCAAACAGTAAACAGACAGCAATCAGCGCCTTTTAAACCACCTTGCTGTAAAATCCCCAACTCCTACTAAAAACCATATTATACAATAACAAAGCATCCCATTAGGAGTGGAGGATTGGTTAAAGCAGCATCCTGAGAACCAGGGAAACCAGAATTAGAATCCTATTTCTCTCACTGAGGCTTCTTGTGACCTCGGAAAGAACACATTCCATTGTGTTCAGTTCAAATGTTGGGGCCTATTTACTAAGCTGCATTAAGAACATAAGAACAGCATAAGAACATGCTGTCCAGCTGCCTTAGGGCGTGCGCACCGCGCGGCCCTGCTACAAATACTTTCTTTGGCGCAAACCTCAGGGGCGTCCCCCTGTGATGACATCACGCATCCCGGATACAAAAAGCCTACACTTCTGCTAGCTAATCGAGTTAGCAAGGTCAGGTATTCGTACTGGAAGTCCTTACAGGATGGGATTCGCTCTCCATACCTAGCTACTCTGCCTCTCCATTATTGGACTTACTCTATTTGGGGTACCCGCTCCTGGGTCAGACCAAGGGTCCATCAAGCCTAGCATCCTGTCTCCAACAATGGCCAATCCAGGCCATAAGAACCTGGCAAGTACCCAAAAATTAAGTCTATCCCATATTACTGTTGCTAGTAATAGCAGTGGCTATTTTCTAAGTCAACTTAATTAATAGCAGGTAATAGACTTCTACAAGAACTTATCCAATCCTTTTTAAACCCAGCTACACTAACTGCACTAACCACATCCCCTGGCAACAAATTCCAGAGTTTAATTGTGTGTTGAGTGAAAAAGAACTTTCTCCGATTAGTTTTACATGTGCCACATGCTAACTTCATGGAGTGCCCCTAGTCCTTCTATATCCAAAAGAGTAAATAACCAATTCACATTTACCCGTTCTAGACCTCTCATGATTTTAAACACCTCTATCATATCCCCCCCTCTGCCGTCTCTTCTCCAAGCTGAACAGTCCTAACTTCTTTAGTCTTTCCTCATAGGGGAGCTGTTCCATCCCCTTTATCAATTTGGTCGCCCTTCTCTGTACCTTCTCCAGCGCAACTATATCTTTTTTGAGATGCGGCGACCAGAATTGTACACAGTATTCAAGGTGTGATCTCACCATGGAGCGATACAGAGGCATTATGACATTTTCTGTTTTATACACCATTCCCTTTCTAATAATTCCCAACATTCTGTTTGCTTTTTTGACTGCTGCAGCACACTGAGCCAACGATTTCAATGTATTATCCACTATGACGGCTAGATCTCTTTCTTGGGTGGTAGCTCCTAATACGGAACCTAACATTGTGTAACTATAGCATGGGTTATTTTTCCCTATATGCATCACCTTGCACTTATCCACATTAAATTTCATCTGCCATTTCAATGCCCAATTTTCCAGTTTCACAAGGTCTTCCTGCGATATATCACAATCCGCTTATGATTTAACTATTCTGAATAATTTTGTATCATCTGCAAATTTGATTACCTCACTTCTCATATTCCTTTCCAGATCATTTATAAATATACAAGCCGTTAAGCCCGTTAAAACGGGCTACATCCCTCTGTCTCTCACCTCCCCCTCATTCTCTCTCCCATCACTCTTCACCACCCCCTACCTCCCTCCCTCCCTCACCCACTCCTCCCCACCCTCCCTCTCCTCTCCTCTCACTCAGTCCCTCCCTCCCACTCAGTCTCACTCACTCCCTCCCCCTCTCTCCCTCCCTCTCACTCACTCAGTCAGTCCCACTCACTCTCACTCAGTCCCACTCCCTCCATCCTCTCCCTCCCTCTCTCTCCCTCAGTCCCACTCACTCCCTCTCACTCAGTCCCCCCTCCCTCTCTCATCCCTCCCTCCTCACTCAGTCACTCCCTCCCCCCTCTCTCCCTCCCTCCCTCTCTCTCCCTCAGTCCCACTCACTCCCTCTCACTCAGTCCCCTCCCCCTCACTCAGTCCCTCCCCTCACTCAGTCCCTCCCTCCCCCCTCTCTCTCACTCAGTCACTCCCTCCCCCTCTCTCCCTCCCTCTCACTCACTCAGTCCCACTCACTCTCCCTCAGTCCCACTCCCTCCCTCTCTCCCCAGTCCCACTCCCTCCCTCAGTCCCACCTCTCCCTCTCACTCAGTCCCTCCCCCTCACTCAATCCCTCCCTCCCACTCAATCCCCCTCCCACTCTCTCTCTCCGTCCCTCCCTCCCACTCAGTCGTCCCTCCCTCTCTTCTTTCTCCCTCCATCGCTACTGGCCGCTACCGCCGCCCGCTACCGCCGTCGCCGTCGCCGCTAGCCCGTGCCGGTACCGCCGCCGCTCGCTACCGGTCGCCGCCCGCTGCTGCCATGGACGCCGCCGCTACCGCCGCCGCCGCCGCTACCGCCGTCGCTACGCCGCCAGCTCGCTACCCGCCCGCTGCCGGTTACCGCCGCCGCTCGCTACCGCCGTCGCCGCCCGCTGCTGCCACTGGACGCCGCCATTTTTTTTCATTCTGACGCTGGCTCAGACCGACGTGCTCGCCCGCACATGCGCGGTAGAGCTGGTCTCTACTGCGCATTTGCGGCACGTCGGTCAGCTTCGTTATCTAGTAAGATTGAAAAACTCGGGTCCCAATATAGATCCCTGTGGCACTCTACTGCCCACTCCCCTCTACTGAGAAAATGTCCATTTAATCCTACTCGTGTTTCCTGTCTTTTAGCCAGTTTGTAATCCATGAAAGGACATCACCACCTATCCCATGACTTTTTAACTTTCCTAGAAGCCTCTCATGAGGAACTGTTGTCAAATGCCTTCTGAAAATCCAGATACACTACCTCTTTCGGTACACCTTTATCCACATGTTTCTTAACTCCTTCAAAAAAGTGAAGGCAAATTTGTGAGGCAAGACTTGCCTGGGTAAAGCCATGCTGACTTTGTTCCATTAAACCATGTCTTTCTATATGTTCTGTGATTTTGATCTTTAGAACACTTTCCACTATTTTTCCTGGCATTGAAAGCCTAACTGGTCTGTGGTTTCCAGGATCACCCCTGGAGCCCTTTTTAAATATTGAGGTTATGTAGCCACCCTCCAGTCTTCAGTTACAATGGATGATTTTAATGATAGGTTACAACATTTTTACAAATTATAATAATGCATGTTATTAATTCATAATGTATTTTAGGAGTAATGCAGATTAATCTACAGTAGTGCAGCTCAGTGCACAAATAAAATAAGACCCAAGATGAGTTAAAAATAATGATCTGCATTGTATGAAATCAACTCATTATGGAAAAAGGATAACATGGCTTATGATAAAACTTCATAAGCCTCATTATTCTCAGAAAGTTAACTACACCTCAAAAGATGTAATTATCTTTTTTTCTGGAAGCATCGGCAGGTTAATATGCCTGGCGATTGCTCCCAGGGTTCACATGTAAAAAGGCCACATTTCTTTTTAAAGCTCACCCTCCCCACCTTAAAAACTGTCTGAGAGTTCCCAATACCCTCACATCTCCAATGCAGCCAGCCTTGGACCGGCCATAAAAATGCAAAAAAAAGGTCCCCTTGATAAGCTCCACCAGATCTTTTATGCCCATCCCTCTTTTTAAATACCCCTTTCAGAATAGCCCCCAGGCTTCTCCCAGTTTACACCATTTGTGGAATTGTCTTTGGGGCAGGATTAATTCCCACTCACTCCCACCCCGCTGGCACCATTGTGAAAAATGGTGCCAGCTGATCCCAGCTTCTACCTATTGCCCCTCACTAGCAGGGCAAACAAGCAGCTGGGATCAGCCAGTACCATTTTTCAGATGGCACAGGCAGGACAGGATCGCTCCTGACCCCTGAAGACACTCCCACAAATGGGGAAAGTTAGGAGAAGCCTGAGGGCTACACCCAAGGAGGGTGGGGTACTAAAAAAAGGGAAGGGAAAAGGCCAGGATGGAGCTTGATAAGGAACATTTTTCTATTTTCATGGGCTGGCCTCAGGACTAGTGGGGAATGGAAGGGGTGTTGGGAACCCAGGGCCCACCATGGATTTTTTCAAAGTGGGTTTGAAGGGCTTTTATCTTTAAAAGATTAGTGACCCCCAGGCTGGAAGGCTTGCCATCTCACATTGCGCGGCTGTGAACGCATGGAATCCTGGCTGTAGAAATGAA